>NW_027192146.1:883710-956805 GCF_041956525.1 Rhizomucor pusillus | reverse complement strand
TGGATTAAAGCGCCAACAATTGTTGAAAAACCTGTAGGCTGTTGCAGCTTTCACGCAGCATTTATGAAGGCGTTGAATTCCAGACCGGTCAATGTTAATCCAGTGTTCCACCATGAGTCCAGGCCCATGATCCAAAAAAAGAAACAGGTTTGCCCCTCCACTCCTCAATTAGCCACGAAAGGCTCTCTCTCTCTTGGCCCTCAATTTGTCTTTTTGTCTCTCGCACACATAGCTAGTATATGCCTCTTTAACTCGTTGCTGTGAGCGTCGACTTTTTTTCTTCTTTCCAGTCCTTTAGAACACTGCGTTACCATGTCAACCGTCGATGTTCCTGGCGCCATGTCGCCGGCGCATAAAAACTTGATTCGAGCTTGGTGGAAGAAGGCCACCGTTGGCAATTTCAAAGCAGACAGCATGACAGATAGCAGCTCAGATGGCTATGGAGGTTAGACCGCAATACACACAATATGCAAATAACAATGACAGTTGTAACGCTCTCGGTTCTTTTCAGACAAAAGAGTCTTTGGGGCACCGCTGTCAGAGTCGCTCAAGTATGCTCACTCGAGCATTTCATACCTGGATGCTAAAACCGGCAAACCTTGCTACGGCGTTATTCCTACAGTGATTGCCAAATGCGGATCCTATTTGAAGGAAGAAGGTATGAACGCATGCGCCCAGTTAGATCCAAAATAGTGTATTCACGTGCTCTGCCATTGTAGGGCTTATGGTGGAAGGCATCTTCCGCTTGTCAGGCAGTGCCAAGCGAATAAGTAAATTACAGGCGGTGTTCGACGAGACGAGCGATTTCGGGGCAAGCTTCAACTGGGGAGTCGATTACACTGTGCACGATGCAGCAAACGTGATGCGACGTTTTCTCAATCATCTCCCTGAACCTGTAATTACCCTCGAATATTATCGACCTTTCAAAGATGCACTCCGTACGTCATTGCGTTCTTCTATGAAAGAATTTATCTAACGAAACAATCCGGATTATCTGCTAGACGATGAATACCCGAGCGTCGAAGCCAAAATTGATGCATTCCAGAACCTGATCGAATGCTTACCTATCTTCAACCAATACCTGCTCATGTACATAATGGACATGCTTGGACTGTTTGCAATGACAAGCGATGTTACTCGAATGGACATTTCATCCCTCGCTGCTGTGTTTGCACCTGTAAATGGAGCTTGGATAGATATGTACAGTAATAACCTGATGGTGACACAGAACTTTTTTCTCTAGGGCGTGCTGTCACATCCAGACGATGAGATGAATCCTGCCGGCTATCGAGAATCCCAACGAGTCCTCGAATTCTTGATAGAGCACCAGCATGAATTTTCAGCGCCTCGCTCTTGCATCCCTCCTAACCAAAGTCTTGTACCACGAGATAGCGTCATCCTTCCAAATCCTCGTAAGAAAAAAAAAACTTTCCTCGTGGTCAATTTGTAAGCAGATGTATGCTAACGTCTTTTCTTTGATCCTTGGCAGCCTCTTCACCGCGTCGCAAGCTATCTACTACTACTACGTCACCTTTTGAGGGTGCAGGTCCGGATTATTATCCCTCATTCTCCTCTACTTCCATCCCATCCTCCACCTTGAAACGATCGAATACTCTCAGTTCTGCAAAAGGACGCCTTATCATGAACTTTGCTGCTGCATCCTCGTCCACTTCAGTTCTGCCAGCCGAAAAACCTCCATCGGGACTTAAGCGGTCCAAGACTGCACCGAGCAAACGACAAAAAGCCCGAGAGCAACAAGAGAATACCAAGCCATCAAGTAAGTTCTATATATACATCGTCCTTACAGAACGGGTTAAGTAATAACTCTTGCTTACAGGTGAAAAGAAATACCTCGGTCGCTGGAAATCAATTCGACGGGTTACAGAAAAAGATCAAGCTATTGCATCTCACTAAATTCCTTCTTCACCCTCTCCTTCCCCTTTCTCTTTCTCTTTCTGTTACTGTTCTTTCTTTTCCTTCTTTTGCTTCTTCTTGCTGTGTATATCATCCGCATATTTATTCCTATGTCCTATATGAAAACATTAAACTTCCTTCATTCCTGGCGAAGCAACTGGAAGTTAACTATTTCTACATTCAACAACAATGACTATATACAAACAGGTATCTTGGCGGCGAGCTCACGCGTGATGTGTATATATACAAAAGTTAACAAGGGAAGAAGTATCAAGGCCTTGCGGACTCGATTTTTGCAGCGTTGTATTCGTCGTGGCCCGCATGGTCAGCGTTGAGTGGATGCTGCTTGTGGAACTCGATGAATGCCGGATGCTGTGGATTGTACTCAAATCCCATTTCGCGGTACAATCGAAGCTGCTCCATAAACCCTGGATTTGGATTTACAAAGGGCCTTGCTTTCCGGATGATTGCTAACGCTTCTTTCGGTCGCAATTGATGCTTATGCATCAAGTAAGCTGCGAGGACTGTAGGGCTTCTAGACACACCTGCGAGACAGTGTACTAACAGCCGATGGTGACCTTGCACTGCGTTTTCTATAAACTCGTTGGTAGCTGGGAAATACTGGATGATGTTTGCTTCTGGATTATCGGCAACACGAACAATCTAGAAAACAACCAAATGGCTCTTAGCCCCCGTAATTTCAAGGAATCTTGGGACAAAGAAAAAAAAAGTTACCTTGTGAATGTACATGGACGAAGGATATGTTTCTTTAAAGTGACCAAGTGTAAGGATATGTGTAATTCTGTTCTTTCTCAAGAACTCTTGATCCTCCAAGGCTCGATAGTTTCCCAACCAGATGTTGGGTAACACTTGCTGCCCAACGCTGGTCATTAGGATCCCGCCAGGCTGACCGTCCGGTCCACATTCCAAAGCTTGGTACAATGAACCCTCCGTGGCAACGTCAGCTGAAGCATCGTGAGAAGGAGCGTCAATGTTTGGGAAAGATTGACTTCCTTGTGCGAGATCGACCACGGTCTCTAAGCCCATTTAAAACGAAAGAAAGAGAGTACAGTGCGGTCTTTCCATCTTCCCACTATGCGGATGAGGCAGATAGTCCGACATCAGGATTGGCCAAGCAACGCTGTGAAAGGGCGGTTACTTTTCCAGACTCTGCTGCACAGTGTGGTAACCATGGCAGCAATGCTATCCATATTTCCATGACTCTTTGTTGTGTATACAGGGAAATTGGCAACATGGCTTGGTTGTTTTCAAGTCAAACCGATATGGTTTGTCGTGACCAAAAATGGGCACTGCAGTTGTTCCATTGATCCGTATGACTCAAAAATATTTGCAGTACACCTTTTCCAAAAATTAATGTCGCTGCAATTTGTCGTTTTGGTGTATAAATGTATTATAAAATTTCACAAAATGCGACATTACTTTTGGGAAAAAGTGTATCATCAATGATCTTGACAGTTATCAAAGCACAATGACGCAGCCAAGGACTTACAATTTACTCGCCGACACACACACACACAAAGGGAGCTGGTCAACAAAAAAGAGATATGGTTGTTTGTGGAACTGTTACATTTGAAAGTGTTTTTTATACTTTTGCAGAAAGAAATGGGTGTGAACGGTTCCCTTGTATGATTTAAGCTATGTACAGATGGAAAAAAAAGGAAGAGCGAGGCATGGAATGCAATGAGGGAGGATGGTGCTGGTATATCTTTGCGAATCTTGGTACTTGAACGAAGGAAAGGAAATGCGCTGTATGATATATATATGTACAGTGTTTGGCTTGCTCGCTGATTACTGTCGAGAAGCTGCAGTCTTGGGCTGCTGCTCCATGTGACTCTTCTTTAGAGTAGAGTAATAGTAGGCAGGATGAGTGTGACATGACGGTACACGTTTCTTGAGCTGCGCCTCGGTGTATCTAGACAGCTGGCGAGCATATTCGTTTCTTGCCATAGCCAAGAGCTGGTCCCGGGTCATTGCAGGCCGAATGCTTTTAGGTTGATTGGCAGTAGCAGCAGCAGCGATGCGAGCGTTGGATTGAACGGATGTCATGGTCTGAGTGTGAGTTGGAGATGAAAAGGGAGAATAAGGTTCCTGAAAAATGCGAAAGTGCAACGAGTCTGGTTGGGCGGCAGCGGAGGCAGTTCGTTATATATAGTTTTCTTGCCCAACATGCAGAAAAAATTAGGCTGCTGCAATGACATCATACTCGTCATGGCAAACTCGGCCTGAATTTGAATTTTGTGCGCGAATCATCCTCCGATCAACAACTTTGGAGAAAAAGAAAATATCCAACTTATATTCGCCCTTTGCCAGTACTTTTTCTGTTTTACAGGGAGCGATGCAATTGCCGCAAAGGATGATATATTTTGGGGAACTAAGGGCACCAAGAGGGAAAAAATGTGCATGCTCTACTTCGTAAGACTGAAGACCAGGTGGCGGTTGAGTTTGGTCTTGTAGTAACCAATCAATAAACTCGTGCCACAGACGAATCTATTCGTTCGCCCAGGAGACCGGACACTTTCCGTTTGACGTGTGGTCGTCGTGATACATCAGACAATTACCAAGGCTTCATTGTGGGTGACAATAATCAATCATTGCTGCTCTCCTGGGACCTTTCTATTTGCATAGATATTTGATATATTTGTGTTACAAAAAAAGCATTAAAATATATCTTCCCAGTAAGTTACCAGACAGCCCCCCTCCTTTTCTGGACTCGTGGCTGTGCTCGATCTGTTGACTGTTCCTGCATCTTCTGCAGATGTAAAAAAATTGATGGGCCTAGTATAGAGTTCCCGATGGAATGTAACACAAAGAGCGATTGGTGCTCGGTAGAATAGTTAAGCCGGCGACCATGGCACACTGAATTCTCCAATATATGAAATTGCAATCATAATCTGCGTATCAGCAATGATACAGACAAGAAAGCATCATTTGACCTGGACCACGTTGCATTTTCAACGACGATGTCAAATATTTAGACAGGGCGATTACGCTGTGTATGCATTTCAACGGCGATAGACAGAATGCACTCAACCGATGCAACGAATGATATCATCGAAAATAACGTTTTTTCTCCTCCACACGCTCGTGATGAAGATTGTCTCTTTTGCGGCCCCTAGAGCCGGCACTGAAATTCGATCTTGCTGCTGCACAGCATCGAAATCGGTGAGACTAAATGTTACCCGATTTGAGTCAACTAAGTGTATATTTAGTTGCTACCCACTCGACATGCATCAATTGCATACATATAATAAGCTACGGAAAGGGCCTGTGCGCTTTGGCCCACAGTGTTGTTTTGTGGGTTGAAACCTTGCGAATCAAATACATCTTCTTGCGAGAGTTTCTAAATGGATCGATTCGGGCCGTTATGTTTGACAAAATTACGGCCGATAGCTTAAACCCTTTAAAGCAAAGCACAATTCTGCTGGCGCCCGGGGTCCAGAGCCACCGCCTCTCCCACATCCTTGCCCTGATGACGAATGCCGAGAATAGCGTTCTATGAATTTTCTGTTTTTCCTCATTTCTTGATACCCAAAAACAGATCCTTTTGAAACTACATACTGTTCCATCAATGCTGGCGGAGGATGTTGCAATAATAATGAGATAATTTCTATGTACTTTGCGTGGAATTATTTTGCAATGCAATGCACCCCATACGATCTTTTCTTCCCTGGGACGAATGGTTCGTTTCAAGGCTAGAATTCTTGCTGCAGAGACGACAACATTGTTACAATGTACCGAATAATTGAAATGAAGGAGCAGGTTTATTGAGAATCGTCTGCTCGAGATGGATAAGACTTACTCTATGTCTTCCATATTAACTGAAGCCAACCAGCTTGTGTGCAAAAAGAGCCGCAAAAAAAGATGTTTATTGAGGAATCATTTTGAGCTCCTTCATCTTATCAAAGACGGCGCGGTAATCCTGGAAGCTGTCCACGGTCTTGGTCCAGCCTTGAGCACGCGCTTTATCCAAAGAGGCGTTGTCACCCCATGTACGTGCAAAAATGAAGTCTACAAAACTCCAGGTGCCGTAGTCGTAGGCGGTAGTGTCTAAACCATATCTGTCTGCAAGTTCGTGCCACTTGTCTCTGTGTTTTTCCATGTAGTGTGGGAATGAAAAAGCACGAGATATGTGCTCTCCATCGCCAGAAGGCATGCCTTCTGTCGAAACTTCGAGTCCGAAATATCTATGTAGCAGATTATTAACTGCAAGCCCAGCAGCCTTGCCTGTCACATCGTTAAATACTACTTACTCCGCGATGCTTGACCACAAATCCTTGACGACCACCTTATCACCGTTGTGAATATTGTACGCATTGTTACCTGCGCTGGGAGTGGTCGCTGCCCAAATATGAAAATCGGCATTGTTCACCGCACTCGATTGGTCGATAATAACATTCCAAGATTTGGCGTTGCCAGGATATTTGAAAGGCTGACCCAACTGCTTCTGCAATGCAGCGTAGATTCCGATAGAGATGGCAATGTTCATAAAGTTGCCCTTTGCGATACCAACAATAGTGTTCGGACGAGTGATAAGCCAGCGCCAGTTGTGTTTCTCAGCATACTGCTTGAGTAAATCTTCTTGGGCATAGTAAAAAATCTCGTTAGATTCCGCTCTGGGAGCATCTTCCTTGAAGGGTGTGGGTGCCATCTTTGGCGGTCCCAAGAATACAGCGTAGTACTAGACATGCATATCAGTTATTATCGTTCTCTCGTGTCGTCAAATTCCAAAGAAATGGCGCGGCAGTACATACCTTGTATCCAGTCTGAAGCATGAACGTTTCAAGATGCGGGCAGGCATTGACAACTGCATCGAGAGTCTTGTGCAACAGTTCCTCGTTGACCTTGACCAGCTCCTCGGGATCGCTTTTTTCAACGTAGGTAAAATGGAACGCGTGTGTGGCATCAATAGCACCAGCGCCAGTGAGTCGCTCGGCAATCTCGGGTACCGAGCTTTGGAGGATATCGAGGCTGACGTGGATGACCCTTGGATCTTCAAAGTCAAACTGCGCAGGCCGGCGTGACACGGCAATAATTTTGAGCCAGTCTTTGGATTTTGCGAGCTGTTGAACAGTTGCAGTTCCACTGATGCCATTAGCACCGAAAATCAATGCTGTTTTCTTAGCCATAGTAAAAAAAAAAAGATCACAAGGGTCTCAAAGGATTCAGAGAGCTGAAGGCAGTCTTATACCTTCGTCGGACTTTTCAACTTTTAGCATGAAATACGGGTAGTTATTGACGGCAGTAAGGGATCCAAACATCACACATCACATTCATCTATCTAGCTTTGCTCTATTGCACATAGCTAGTAAGTTGCCAAGCGCTAAAATGAGGCAGTCATATCAAGTGCTTGAGTTACTATTAATACTTTCTTCCCGTTCAAACGTACAGCAAATGCAGGGACCATCACTTGATTACAAATCGACCACGATGAACTTGACGTCAGCAAGCGGATTAATGACAGCCTGACTGCTTGTCAGAATGAAGGCCTGTGTCTTCCTGGAAAATTTCACCTATAATTTCCATGGTATACCATGAGTCCAATATTCGCTTCCCAAAGTTCTTGTAGATGCTCTTCTACATTTTCGTGAACTAATACATAGGCTCGCAATATCTTTTGATTGCCGCATCTGCCTTAAAAGGATTCACACGTACCCGAGTTGTTTCAATCTACGCCTACACTCCTATCGCGTTTCCCGCTGTATGATTGTGCGTTCAATGACGCATATTTGTAGATAAGCAGTTAGATCATTCCGGTATTAGTTGCCTATCGAGCTGCTACACCGTGATCTGCTGGCGTTGTTTAGAAAAACAGCTAGCGTTAAAGCGGTGGTGTATATATATGGTAGAAAAAGAAAGGCTAACTTGAGGAAATCATGTCTACAAAACTGAGTGTGCTATTGGATCAGCCAAGAAAGGCATAGTAGTTCCAAGGTATGACGCCAAAGGAGCTTAAAAAACTGGCAAACCGTCGAGCAAGTTGCATGTACGTTGGTGTGAGTCATCCAGTGGGAATTGACTCTATATATCTCTGGCGGATCAAAAGGTTACTTCTTTTTAGAAACTTCCAGGCACACGCGATGCACTTTCATATTCTGGGTACAGGTGCTATCGGCTGCCACCTGGCTTTCGAACTAGGTCGACGGAATGCAGTAACATTGCTGTTACGCTCTCAAGTCCATGTCAAAGACTTTGTGGCCCGTCAAAGCACTATCAAATATCGCAGGCGGCAGCGAGACCCAGTCGAACTAGGTGGTTTCGATGCTCTGAATTTTAAAGATTCACAGGCAATAAGCAACCGCACCATCGAAGCTTTGATCGTCGCTACGAAGTCGCAGCACGCTGTCGATGCTGTGCACGCTGTCAAACCAATGTTGAACCAAGACAGCACAGTGCTCTTGTTCCAGAATGGCATGGGTGTTGCAGAGGAGTTGCTATCCAAGGTCTGGACCTCGACCAAGGACGCACCGTCCATTATCGCAGGTGTGAATCGTCATGCAATCGAACGTCTCGGCCCGTTTCATATCAAGCACAATTCTGGGTGGAATGATCCAAAAGGTTTAAACCTCGGTGCCTTGCCTCACTCCCGGGCCGATAAAGTCAGACCGATATTTAAAGCGTTTGAAGAATGCCCTGATTTTCGCACAACCGTTTTGGAATGGCCGGAGCTTCTCAAACGGATGCTGCGCAAACTGGTCGTGAACGCTACTATTAATCCCGTCGCTGCTCTTTTGGATGTAGCCAACGGTAAACTACTCGAAAACGCTGGGTCCATGGAACTGTTGGAAGGCTTGACAAAGGAAGCGGCTGAGACACTGACAGAGCTGCAAGCTACGGGCGAAGAGTTACTGCACGAGGTCGTAAAGACGGCTGAGATCTCGAGCCCAAATAACTGCACGACAGTACAGGATTTGTGAGCAAAAAGGAAGACTGAGATCGATTTTATCAATGGATATCTTGTCCGTCTCGCAAAGGAAAGAGGAGTTCAGGTACCCATCAACGAAACACTTATCAGACTCATCCATGCCAAAGAGGCTGTGATAGGAGCAAAGTAACTAAATATTCTGGCGAGTCGATGTACTCAAATTGGATTGTCCAATAAAGTTAAATTGTATGCATTTCTTAAACGCTCGCGTACTGCGCTGATATGGTATCTACGCAATTAGGGAAATATAGCAAGGACTTTAGATAATGTTTAAATGCGCACCATGATCATGTTACTGCAGGTTGGCACACCGTGAGCGTCCTTTACCATCACCACCCTGCAACTGTGCTCCATTTTTGGATAATAAATAATGCGTCGATGGACAGGAAGACTTATACTACGATACTTCAGGACACGTGGGAAACGTAACATTGTTGGCATTGGTTGTGTCAATTTCCATGGTCTGCGCCCAACGACCAATGAACAGTATACGACGCCGATGCTTTTCTCTTGACTTTGTAGCACTGCGCTTCCATGGAATCACGGAGGAGGATAGCCCTGCGATGTGTGGTTGTTGCAAAGATCGAAAGTATCTAGACTACATCGCCACCGAAAGAGATGGCTGTGTAAATTCTGACTGACATGTGGAATAGCAAATTCTTGTAATGTGAGCTTAATTTATTATCCATTGAAGCATTGACATTGACTTCCGGGCGAGCGAGCTTGATCGACACTGCAACGCGGCGCCCACAGACAGACGGTGCAAAATGTCAAAGTTGTTCCTGGAAACATTTTTTTAAAGTTCATTGAGCTCGGATGGTGCGTCTGCAGTTACCTTGCATACCTGCGAAGGGTGAGTATGTACTAGAATACTTCGTATCCTTTTACTGCAAATGAACAAAAATCAATCCATCGCCGCCGCCGCGGAGGAAAGCGATGTTTATTTACGAGAGCAGCAAATGAAGCTGATCGGAAGGTTGCACCGAACGCGGATCGGCATGCGCAAGTAACACGAATTGTCAAGACAACGACCTCGCGACTTGACGCCAGTTGCACACTCGCTTGCTCCCTCTTTACCGGAAGCTCACACTCCTCCTCCTCCTCATCTCGGATTATTCTTTCCTCCCTCTGCTTCCTTTCTCACTCTCTATCTCTCGCTCTTTTCGCCCCTGGCTGGCTGGCGCAGAATTCCCCCCTTATTTTTTCCTTTCTGTGGTGGAGATCCCACTACTACTATTGTCAATCTCTCCTCTTTTCGTCGCCTTCTCTCTCTCTTTCTTTTTTTTCTTGCTTCTTAGCTCTACATTGCATTTTCCAACCCCTGGAGGATTCTACCCGTTAACATTATTACCTTGGTCCTTACCAACACACACTGCATACGATCATCCTACAAGTTAAGAAAAAAACGATAAAAGGTGGGGATATTTAGAAAACGAAGGAAGATGCCACGCACAAGATCAAGTTGGCACATACACTCTATGGAGTCCAAACTGTTGCAACAAAGTTGTCACTGAGGAGTGAAAAGGGACAAGGAGCAAAACGCTCTATCTCTTTCCTACGATGGACCTAGATAAAACACTTGATCCTAGTGCTTCTTCTCCTGTTCCCTTTTTTTCTTCTCGTCTGTCTCACTCACTCACATACAACGCACGCTACTTTATAGATCGACATGGGCTGCTGTCAATCAAACGAAGTACACGATGGCAAGGCACGCAATGAGGAGATCGAGAACCAAATCAAGCGTGACAAGCTGAATATGCGCAATGAAGTAAAAATGCTGCTGCTTGGTAAATATTTGGGGGTTGCAGCGTTTGCTGTGCATTCAAACTTAACACATTTTATGAAGGTGCCGGAGAGTCCGGCAAATCCACAATTTTGAAGCAGATGAAATTGATCCACGACGGTGGATATTCTCGAGACGAGCGTGAAGCGTTCAAAGAAATCATTTTTTCGAATACTGTTCAGTCGATGCGTGTCATCCTTGAAGCAATGGACAACATGGGCGTCGCCCTTGCGCAGCCTAGCAACCGCCAGCACGCCGCTGTGGTCATGGACTTGCCGACACAAATTGAACTCGAGTCCTTGCCACCCGAAGTGACTCAGGCCGTAAAGTCCTTGTGGAAGGACCCAAATCTACTTGGCGTATTTGATCGAAGCCGTGAATATCAACTCAACGACTCTGCCAAGTAGTAAGTGGCTGTCTTGATTTAAAGCGTTTGTGGATACTCTTTGCTCAAAGAAAAACAATGCAGCTACTTTGATTCCATTGATCGTATCGGTGATCCCAGCTACGTACCAACAGATCAGGATGTACTTCGTTCGCGTGTCAAGACGACGGGTATCACCGAAACGACGTTTGTCATTGGAGAACTCACGTACCGTATGTTCGATGTGGGTGGTCAGCGATCAGAACGCAAAAAGTGGATCCACTGCTTCGAAAACGTGACAGCAATCATCTTTTTGGTTGCAATTTCCGAATACGATCAAGTCCTCATTGAAGACGAGACAGTGGTACGTAAAATATATTCCTGTATTCAGGTGCAATGTCAATCTAAATTTCTCGTTTCTAGAACCGTATGCAGGAGGCTCTGACTTTATTCGACTCCATCTGCAACTCTCGATGGTTCGTCAAGACATCCATCATTCTGTTTTTGAACAAGATTGATATCTTTAAGGAAAAACTGCCAAAGCACCCACTGAGCGAGAACTTCCCCGACTTTACCGGACCCGAAAACAACTACGATGCAGCAAGCGACTACATTCTCAACAGATTCGTATCGCTCAACCAGTCTGATACCAAGCAAATTTACACCCACTTCACATGTGCGACCGACACGCAGCAGATCAAATTTGTCATGGCTGCTGTAAACGACATTATCATTCAAAATAACTTGCGTGAAGGCGGTCTGTTATAAACTTTTAACCTCCTTGATGTTGATGTACTTGTTTATCATATTCTCTTCTTGATCCTCCTTATTTTTTTTTAGCCGTCCCTCTCTTGTTATTAACTTTTGTTCTCCTTTTTTTTTTATTCCACCGCTATTATTGTTTCCAAACTAGTGAGAGCACAACCCCCCGCATATTCTGCTGCTCCAAAAATGAAAAAGTCACTTGTTTGATCTGTGAGAGAATCAGTTAAGGAGTTTTTTTTTTTTAAAAAAAAGAGTTTAGATATCAATTTATTAAGCTCGCGTCTCAAAAAGAATCATGTACTAAGATAGTTGAAGATGGTCCCAATCCGCAGGTAAATGACATTGATAATTAACCGTTATGCTAACGATTACCCAATACTTTGGATAACATTGCCGCGTGGCATTCAGTCAAAACAGGTACCATTTATGCGATGTATGTGATAGTATTGATATTTTACTGCGCAAGCAGGATACGTTCAATGCATCAGTCTTGTCTATAGATTTCTATAGATTTATGTTGTCGCCTAGTATCTGATGGGTCGCAAAAGAAATATCGGGCGGCGCAGTCCCACACGGTCAATGCTCATGTGTGGCCCAGTTCCTGGGTTTACCATCTTTGTGCAACTTGACATGTTCGTGCCCAACGACTCTCTACAACGACTCGCTGAAAGCCTCATTATCGAACTCTGCAAATCCTACACATGGCAGCTCTCATGCAACGTCGGCGAAAGCAGGCAAGACGGACACAGCGCACAGGTGGCTCCGTTGCACAATGTAGAGAAGGAATTGGTAATGGGCGATCACATAAAAGAGTACAACACGGTGGTGGAAAGCTACGGCAGCCTGGTGAGTTTCCTACTGCGGATACCACAAGAATATGTCAGCATGCACTCGAGCCCATTTACTCTGTGGAGCGTTCAAGTTATCCTGTCCGCGCACTATCAGCAAGAGGCGAAATATGGGTTTTTGCCTCGCATTGATACCAATGCCCTGAAGCATAATTTTGTGATTGTCATTTTTCCTCCTACTACATCGTCATCGTCGTCGTCGGCTGCAAACTGTCTTCTTGAGCCTAGTATGGGGACCGTGACACGCCAGCTGGATGGATCATCGTCGTCCTCTATTTGCGGCGCCGTTACGCAAAAAGCCAGTGATGACTCGCTTACATCAATCAATGCCGGCATCTGCTCTGATGCTTTGTCGCGCGAGATTGAGAAACTTTTCGAGGTACGTTTCCGCGGGAATTAACGCCCATCGGCGCTTAACTGAACCTAAATATTTAGACTCTTTCGAGCACGAAGCACTTGAAAGAGAAGCGTCGCACAGTAGTCAACAAGATCTTTGGTATGTTGCGTTATGCATATCCACAAGCAAAGCTCAAAGTTCAGATGTTTGGGTAAGCATACGGTGAGCCTTACTTTTCAAACGAACGAATAGTTTGAACATTTCGGTTGTAGATCTGCTGCAAATAATCTGGACTTTGGAGATTCCGACCTGGATTTATGCATCGTGGTTCCCGAGCAACAATTCTCCCAAGATATCAGCAGAATTAACAAATTATCCAGGGAACGAAATTCATATTACAACATGTTTGATCTGAGAGAGAAGCTGCGAAGGAGCGGCATGGAGAATGTCGAAGCTATAGCTCACGCATCTGTACCTATCTGCAAGTTCTTTGATCCAAAAACTGGCATCCATTGCGATATCACGACGCAAAATACCCTCGGCGTGCATAACTCCAAACTCGTAAAGGAGTACACGCAGCTTGATCCACGTGTTCGACCGTTTATATACGCAATAAAATATTTCTCAAAAGTACGACAGATCAACAGTCGTAAGTATACAAAAAGAGCAAAGCATAGACTATGTGATGTTTACCTTGATTGAATTTTAGCCAGAGACGGCACCCTCAGCAGCTATGCCTATACCATGATGGCCCTTTTTTACCTCATGACCTGCAACCCACCAGTAATTCCCAATCTGCAGCGTATAAGTGGACGAAATACTTGCCAGTACCGTGATTGTCGCATGAAACGAATAGGAGAGCAGCATTTTCTTTACAAACGTAACCCGGTTATATGCAACGTTGGCTTCCATACTTGCATCAGCCTGACAAACGATCCGACAGCTCCAGCACTGGAAACGAAGCTAGGATATCGAACATTGTGGTATTGCAGGAATCAAATGAGCGTCGGCGAGCTGGTTACTGGGTTCTTCGAATATTATGCCCACAAATTCAAGTACGACACTAAAATCACATCCATTCGGGCCGGTCGTCTTTTGCAGCGAAGCAAAATGTATCAAACCTCATATATTGTTGTTGAAGATCCGTTCATTGTCGACCGCAACGTGGCGTAAGTATTTACCTGGCTGATGCGAAGATTTGCGCGACTTATCAAGATTATCAGGCATACATGCTCCAAAGTCGGCTTTGAAACGATCCTTGCAGAATTTGAACGCGCCTGTACGCTTTTAAAAAACAATTCATCGTTCGATTTGGTGGCTACTCCTGTCGATCGCGATCCAAAGCCGTTGGTTTCTAGTTCTCTGCAGCAGCAAAACAGGAAATCTAATCGCTCTTCTTTGCGGCAAACAGAGTGGGAAGCAGCCGCAAGAAAATTTAATGAAGAGGTTATCAATGGTTTTGATGTTCACTCGGTGGATAGCGCAAACTGGTTCGATGACGTCGTGTTTGAGAAGAACCAGTCTGATCCAGATGTTGCGACCGCGGATGTTACGATTAAACATCCAGATGGATCATCGACGAGAGGGAACAAAGGATATCAGAGGGAGAAAGTACAGGAGACTGGACAGATAGTGGAAGAATCACAGCAAAAGCCTGAACAAAAGAAATCTGACGAACCTGTTCTCATGCTCGGACCTATTACAGGTGAAGAGGCATCAAGCAGCGAGAAAATTGGCAAAACTTGCACGGTGGATGGATCTTCAAAGGAGGTTGCGGATATCTCATCACAGCTGTCATGTGCCGATGATGATGGTGAATACGACGAGCACGAAAACCGAACAAAATTTGTATGTTTCCAAAACATATCCGAGATCGTCGACAAGCTCGACATCGTTGAGGTGCTTAGCAGATATGGCAGGATTTCACAGATCCGCATACGCACCAGAGCTCCAGCTGCAGGTTTCGGCTCTGCAACTTGGATTGTCAAATTGCTGCTACATCGAAAAATCTCCGAACTTCCTCGCTCTCTCGAATTATCTGGGAACCGTGTATACCAAATACCATCAATCGCCACCGATGCATCCATCTGCTATGCCTGATACATCCCAATCGTGGTTATACCGAAGACATTGTACTGTAAATGCAAATACCCACGCCTGCACTCAGGAATACTCACTAGAACATGTGCTTTTCATTGCTTGAATAACCAATCTCTTTGCTTTCCTTCCTTTCTCGAATTTCAAACAGCGTTTCAATAGGAAGGTTTATATATGTTAAAGAGATACATAAAAAAGAGGGAATGGATTGTGGATGAAACGCGGGCTGAGAAAGAGAGGGAAAAGACAGAGAGGAGAATAGAGAGAGAATGTGTGTGAATGACTTTGTGGTTATTATGTTACAAGTCAAAGTTGGGGGTATCAGAGAGATGGTTGTTTCTTAACTACGAGCTTCCGCTTCTTTTGGTTGTTCCTTTGATGCTTTGCCTTCACAGTAGTTGTGAGCAGATGCAAAAGGACGAGGTCTTCGGGTTGCAGCAACGTGTGGTTTACGCTGCGGGAATAGTTTCTTTGGGTTCTTCAGATCCAAAAGAAGCATCCCTGTCGGCGACATGCTTGCGGCCTGTGCGTGTTGAATACTGGTATCTTGTCTCTGTTCCTGTGGAAGGTTTGAACGCCGCAGTTTTGCTCTCAAGGCCTCCATGACTTTCTCGTGGTCCAGTTGAGCCTCATCTGATGTCTGCTTTTTTGGAGACACCTGGTGAGGTGGAACAGGAGGGGGAGGAGGTAACGGCGATGTAGTCTCATCGTTGCTGTTACCATTCGTTTGCGTGGACGGGCAGGGAGACATGGGCGTTCTGCGGTTTCGTTTTGACATTTTCGTACTAGCGTTTGATTTTCGCTGAGATCGCGTGCGAGATAACGTTCGTTTGCATGGTCTGTCGGTTGTTGTTGTTGTCGTTATTGTTGATGATGTTCGTGTTTCTGTATTCTGGGCATCTGCCTGTTCTTTTGATAATTGCTGTTGTTGTTGTTGTTGTTGTTGTTGTTGTTGCTGTCGTCGTGGTTGTTGCTGTTGCTGCTGTTGTTGATGCTGCTTTGTTTGCTGCTGGTAAGGAACCTTGTCGTCTTTCCTTGCATCAGGTGGTGACGCCTTTGAAATACTCAAATCGGCAAATGGGACCTCGAATCCATATACAGAAGGCGATGGCATGTAGCTTGGGGAAGGAGAAGGAGGGGTGGTCGTGACAGAGGCGGTTGAGGACGGCAGCGGAGCCATTAATGGCATGCTGGTATTCGGCCAGGCTTCTGCTGCAAGTTCGGAGGAAGCTGCTGACATGGCCAAAGAACCTAATGTTATCCTCAGGAGTTAATTTGATAGCTCAATGTAACAAGGACAATATCCAAAAATGTTACCAAAGCCATCGATCAAAGAAAAAGCATCGGTTGATTCTCGATGATGTTCGGTCCCAGCACCAAATAACTCGAGATATTTTGTCTGCAAGCGTGCCTCTTCAGCCCGGCGTAATTCTTCTGCGGCTCGCCTCTGTTTTAACAATGTTTTTGTAAGCATCATCGTATTACACATACTTTTAAATATCAAAAAGGGCTCGTACTTTATCTTCCTCCGCTTTTGCAGCCAAGATATGCTTGAGTAATTCGGTATCGTGTTGATATCGTTCGAGTATTTCGCTCACGGCAAGGTCAACGAAACTGGTGTACCTTTCGTAGGGCGGGGTAGGTTCGTAGTCTTTAAAGGCGGGCACAGTTGGGGGAGGCTGTGACCACAATGTAGCGTCGACGGGGTTCATTGCGCGGAGGAGAGGAGAGGGAAAGTGTGGAAAAATAAGAGGGTTGCGTGTGTGAGTGGAGAGTGAGAGAGAAGAGAAGAAACAGGAAAACGAGCGCTTGAAAGTTTGTGACACTCAAACCTAAGACACTTAAAACGCCGCGCGTTGCTCAAGTAACACGCAGCACGATTGTCGCCACCACAGCAGCCACGCGGACTGTATTCCCCCATCCCTCATCATCATCACCCGATACAATCTAAATATGGTGCTCATGAGCGGAACGGTGGAGTTTCTGAACCTCTCCCTTTCCGCACCACATTTAGTGCACTGCACTTGCAATATGTCGCATGCTTGTCATTGCTAGGGTACTTGTGCCTATCTTGCGGGTCAGCGAGCGAGGGGAACAGTTGGGATCAAAAAAAGCACCCGCGTACCAACAATAGCTCCGCCGGAAGACACAGATGGATCCTTCAGGAAGAAAGCTACGATCGGGTCTGTTGTTTGGAGCTCAAATAATCGATTACCATTCCTCATTGTCGATTTTCGGGCCCGCCATTTTCTTCTCATCATTTGCTAATGTAGCGCACGATATTTGATATAAATTATTTGCACGTTGTTACATAATGATTTAAAACTTTCGTAACCACGCTAGTAGCTGCCACGCTGTTGCTAGCACATTGCAGCAATCTGTTTTGCTCTCTGCAGACTATCTGCAAGGAAGCGTTGCTGCGTATGGGTAAACACTGCAGCATCTAGACATGTGTACGCTCCAGTTATGTTATTCCGCATGATTATTGAGCTTTGCTTTGTAAACTAGTCGTATTACAAATTACAAATATTGTGATATTCATTTAATATACATTTCTATGGTTCGAAAGGAGCATTTTCTGCTGCTACTGCAACGCTTTTGTTTCGTCATTGGCGATATTGTTTCAATCCAGGAATAATTTCCAAGAACCCGATGCATAGGCTGCACAAGCCGCTTGCTTTTCCATTCCCGCCAACGGCTTCTTCGTTTTTTACTGTACGATGTCAAACACTGCAGCGACAGAAGCGATCCAATCCCCTCTGACAGTCATAGCACGCCTCTTTGGTATGCATTCGGATCTTTGCAGTCGATTGTTTGCTTAGAGCTGACGCAACAACCTGTACAGAGCAACATGTCCAGGACAAGGAACCCAGCACGTTTGATCCGTCCGATCATTTCGCGAACCTGTTTGCAACCACTGATCAGAGGTCCCAGGTACTTCACAGCATGTGACTTGAGGAGGAACAACTTTCAGAATAGGAAACATCTGACTATCCCGTTCCGTGGTAGATACCAGCTATAAATTCAGTCTCGGTGCAACGTGTGCCTAAAAATACGTTGGTGCGTTTCAGATGCATGGTCCAGGATACAGGTCTTGGTCCTGAGATGTTTGTGAGCGCATACAAATCCAACAGTGGCACAGAACTGAAATGCTATCGATATACGGACGACCCTATCGATTCTGATGTAAGCGTGGACTTCGTGTATTTCAGGGTGGCATTGTACACGGTAGAGACGGATTTTCTAAATTTTGCCGTTTTAGGCTGCAATCTTTGATGAATCGTCAAATTACTTGTGTGAACGCTTTCCGGTTTATTGTGTATCTCCACCAGGTGAAACTGATTGGGTAAAAGATCGGCTGTATCCCACCGGTATGCATGCAAGGAGGAATTATTAGCCTATAGCATCTAAAATTAACAGCAAAAATGGGATTAGAGCTGAGCACGAGTTTCGATGGGCTTAGCATCGAGAACCTTGAATCCAAGAAAGACGATAAAAAGTTCCCGCTCCCGGAAACTGAACACAGCGCTGCCATTGTCAAGTTTTATCAATCCGCCGAAGCCCTGAGGGTTGGACAACTAGTCGATGTTATCGGCGTGATGGGCGCTGTTCAGCCAGAGGATACAGAAGTCGATCAGTTCAATCCTGGAATGTCCAGTCTGTCGGGCGTACCTGTGATACATGCTATTACGTACCAGTCCCTGGAAGGGTCTGCTGGTGTACCATTTGGTTCCGAGGATTTAGATAATATGTTGCACCAAGCGCGTGACATCCGCGCTAAATTGATCGACTACATCGCCGCTGTTTTTGGGGGCGATAAGCTCGTCGCAGAATTTGTGCTGCTCCAGCTGATTTCACGAGTGTAAGCAACTTTCATCGACGTTGCACGACATTTCACACATTCTCACAAACATTTTGATTAGTACTGCAAAGCATCAAGACGTTAAAATTGGACAGTTCACATTGAACGTATCCAATTTCCCTGATGTCGCTCAGAACGGGAAATCTTCCTCGTACTACGCGCTCAAAAACACTGCGAGCAAGTTGGTTGCATCAATGATAGAGCGTCTTGCTTTACAAATCGTCTCTTTGCCGTTAACGATCGAAGGTCTGAACGCTGGTCGTTTTTCTCCGAAAAGTGAATATGAAAACTTGCAAGCTGGTCTGCTACAACTCGTGGATGGAACTTCGCTGCTGATTGACGAGACCTCTCTGACGGAAGGAACTTTGAATGATACTGGTAATTTCGTTTTATTGCATCGCATGACTTGGCGTCTCATACATATTTCAAGGCGTTCGAAATGTCCAGGCACTCAACAATGTTATCCAGAACCAAAGCCTGAAATATGACTTCCCCTACAGTCAATTTGACTTTGACACCGATATTTCTATCATTTCGCTTTCTTCTGGAAAATCGATTCTACCGGTGAGTAGTTATACTCTAAGTTCTGACAACCAGTTTGAATAACCATTAATACCATCCGACCTAGAATCATTGCTCTGTTCGTCTTGAGCCAATATACAACTTGGCAGAGATAGACGAACCTCTACCAAATCTACCGGCGGAAACAATGAACATATTTAGAATGTATCTGCAAGCTGCTAAGCATAGTGCTTACGATATTCCAGCGGAAGTGTCTGAGGTTCGTTCATATACTTAGAACAAGGTGATGAAGAACGATTGACTGAAAAATGACTGCACAGTACATACAAAGTAACTTTGTCAATGAGCGCAAGAGTGCATCGGAAAGCGGCAAGACTTTACCTACTCAGGAGGACTTGATGCTGCGGGTGAACCTTGCTAGGTAACGAGTTTTCTTTTTACATAACATGACACTGTTGAACTGACTTAGCATTGAAAAAATTTAGGTTGGTATCTTTGTCCTTTGGAGAAAAGACTCTTAAGAAGGAGTCTTATGACTACGCCAAGTCCCTCGATGAATCGAGAAAGAGCAGACTTCACGGATCTGAAAAGCAAAAAGATGCAAAATAGATTCGTTATATTGTAAATATGTATCAAAGCATAGAAATTCATAATTGCATCAATTCAATCGCCATTACTATATATTATTATTATTATCGGTTCACATGTAATCGCTCCGCATGTTTTCAATGAAAGCAAGACATTTTCTTTGTTCCCATCCTTTCTTCGTTTAAGTGCATATAATAGGAGAGACCTTGGTATCTAAATTCATTTGATTGTCCTTTTTCATTTTTCTTCATTTCGTCTATTCATGCATATGGACAGCTGTCAACTTCCTGTATCAGCAACGCAGTCAGTCCGGTCGACAATGACCACTATCTGTCTGTCCAAAGTAAATCCTTTATCAAGAACCGAGAGGATTCTAAATAATCAACCACAACAGTTTTACGCACGACGCCGACGTTACGGCGCGGCATTACTGGTATTTGCGCTGTGTGGATGTATTCTCCGTTCAAACACTTGTCTAAATACATTTGTAGGTATGAGAGATAGAAAGCTTGCTCAGAAAAGTCAAAAGAAACCGTGCTGACACGCTTTAATGATAAGCATTCCTTCTGAATTCTGTGGCAAAGTGAGCTGGAGAGGACCCGCATCACCTTTAAGTGCAGAGATCAGAATTGCAGACCATGTTGATGCTCAAGTCATCAGAATATTTGTAAAGAGCAATCGTAAGATCAAAATGCAAAATCGTTTAATGTCTAATGTCTGAAGGAAGTGGACTTCTTGGAATGGAGGTAAGATTAGGTAAACGCTTCTGTTTTATTGTGCCTGTAGGTAAACTCAGAAGATGACAACGACGCATAACGTTTGTGTCCATTACCACGGAAAAACGAAATTCCGGAATAGAAGGTACCCCTAGACTGATTTTTCATACATGACCAAAGGTCCCTATAGCTTAATCGGTAGAGCGCCGGCTTTCAAAACTGGAGGTGTCTGGTTCAAATCCAGTAGGGTCCTACGGGTGGTCCCGGTAATCGTACCCTTGCATGCGAAGTTCGCTTCGCACGATAATGCGGGCAAACCTGGGCTACCTTTTTTCTTCTCGTTATCGTAACTGTCGTTTGCTACGCATAACAAAACATTTCGTTAGTAAAGAGCATTCTGTTTATGCTGAAGCTCAATGTTGTAGCGTACCTTTGAAGCAAGACGCGGTTTGCATATTTCCACCGATTTTGGCGGTACTCAAAATGGGCACCTGCAAGCTCTACTTGTACTATGTATGAATGAAGAGCTACGAGCCTTTCAAAGTTCCTCGTATGTAGAAGTACGCAGGAGGCGTAGTAGTGGCACGCAATGCCCGCGCAAGTTGCAATGATGTTGGTGATCGGACACGTCGCTGATCCATGCACATCACGCAGCGATGGGCAGTTAACTCAAGACTGCTAGATCACAAAGGCCAGTTGATCCGAAGTGATCGTTGCAAAGACATGCTGGTTTGTGATCGAGAAGCAGGCAGGCGCTGCTCCAAAGATTCGAAAAGATGTAGTCTTCCTTCCCCGCATACTCACCAAATCAGTTTGCATAATTTGTCTAGATCACAAAACATGACTCTGCATGCTGTCATCCACCGTAAAATTCCAGTTAAAGTTGTGACAAGATATCTTTGACGCACTATCAGTTGTAGTCCATCAGCGATGAAGTATCGTCAAGCATTGCACGACACGTACGCAGGCTATAAAGATAACATCAACACACGACAAATCACATTAACTGCAGTATTTATGTTATTGAGTTATTCCAGATATTTACCATATTCATTTACATTCATCAATGTAAGGACGAAATCGTGCTGTAAATATAGCAATCTCAACAAACTCCTCTCCTCCACTATATCCTGTTTTTTTTTTGTTTTTTTTTTTTTTTTTTTTCTTTATTTTCATTTTTGGTTTGTCGGCGTCGCACAACTAGAGTGTGAGGTTGTGGACACCAGCGGTCACTGTGATGGCGAGCCAGCGCACAGGAGACCAGGTGGAAAAGATAAGAGTAACAACATGAGGAACAATGATCCTCGTTATCGTTGTTAAAATATAAAGAACAGATACTACACTTGATCTTAGCCAAAACACCTGAGAGGATGAGGAACATCAAGGTACCTAGGACATCGTTCTTTATATACCTTTCAGATCCCGTCGGAGTTGCTGCATAATAAAAATTTTCCATGCTGCGTGAATAATGGAAATGAAAGGTGATCGATTACTGTGACATCTTTGATTGGCAAAACTGTTGCTGTTTATTTTGGCGGTTGTCATCAATAACGAACGATATAAGTTAAAAGCCGAACAAATGCATGTTCATTGGATGCATATCGGGTGGCCAGATTCCCAGCACTGTTATACTACAATAAGTAATGATTTGATCCAAAGAGCATATAGATTAATTATCCTCGGCGCTTCTTGCGATGAAATATTGTGCTCATACAGCTAGGAGACTAGAGAATTGATGTTTTGAAACTTCATTTTGTTATTCTATAGTTTATTCGGGTTTGGGAAGATCATAGACAGCAAGAAGCTCCTGGCCCTTTTCGATCTTTTTAATGGCTGTAGCAGTAATGTGATGATCGCCTTCCTTAAACTCCAACACGGTGTTGGCTTCATCTTCAGACTTTGCGTGACCAACGTAGGTAGAGATCTTATACAATGCAGCGCCTACGGAGGATTGTTCTCCAGCTGATGTCTTGCGGATTTTCTCAGAGGATTCCTAAAGGTATACATAGTTAGAAACCTGCTATGGATTAAGTTTGGACTTCCTTTTTTCTTTGACTCGACTTACCCTTGTCTGAACGGGCTCGGTAGGAACAACAGCGTAGCAGTTGTACATTAAGCGGCCCTTGAGAGACAAGTAAATTTCATCAGTCAAAAAATCTTCTACGCCAGGCACTTTGTTTCCGAGGAGATGTGCAATGGACTTGGTTTCTTGCAAAACTTCAGGGTTGGGCTTAATATCCAAGTATCGGAAGCGATCGATGTGATCCCAAGCTCCAAAGTGAATCTTGGTTGGTTCAGACGAATCTTGTTCTTGTTCTTTCTTATTCTTCTCCTTTTCTTCGGCGACCATGGCGCAAAGGAAGCGTGCGATCATGTAGGGGTACTTTTCATTGCGTTCAAGCGCGCTCTGGAAGAAGCTCTTTTCTTTGGTTTCGCTTTCGGCATCAACAGTGTTGTTTGTGCAAAGGAATTGGTGATAATCCTTGTCGGCGAGTTCTTTGCATTTTTCGCTGCAAAAGGCGACCTTGTCGCAGTTGGTGCAGCGAACCTTGTTTTCTTCCTCTCCAACCTTTTTGAGACAGAAATTGCAAAAAGTGCCCTGATTATACAGCGATTATCTCAGTTGACTCACATGTCATGGTTGCCTTTAAACATCGTTTCCATACCTCCAATTCTGGGTGCAACGCGGACACGAAGGAAGGCTCGACGTAAATAAGCTGACCTTCTTCGATATCCTCATCCGCTACCAATCCACGGCGTACAATGGGTGTGCCATCCTCCGTCTTTCCTGCTGGTAACTCTCCAATCTTGACGTGAGTTTCTTTCGGAGGGAATTGCTCGTAGAATTCGCTCTGGCGCTTGTTTTGCTAGAGAGATATTCAGATATGCATGAGCCACATATTCTTCGCAATGCACTGTGCTCCAGATATTTTTACCTCTAGCGACATGATGTTGATGAGCAAGTTAAATACAGTTTGAGGAAGAGTCTTTTGGTAGATCATGATCAACTCGAGAGGTGCAGGGTAGATCTTGAGCGCCTTGTAAAATGGCAACAATGCCTGACCGTAATATTGTTCACCTGGCACTGAAGTCAGCATTTGCAATGTTTTTTTCCTCTGAAAATGGTGTCGTACAGACCTTTTGCACACAATCCTTCACCGAGAGCCACTTGCTCCATAAAGTATTTCTCCTTTTCCTCTGGCGTCTTTGGATACGCTTCCTTGGAAGCAGCGTCGAGCACAGATTTAATAAGCTCAGCAATATCGAGTTTGGCCTTTTCTTCGGCTTTCTTTGCTTCCTTGGCCAATTTTTTCTGCTCGCGTTCTACATAGTTTTTATAAGACAAAGAAAGAGTTTTTTGTCAACATACGCGGGTTGTTCTCAAGCAACAGGACAGGTTTGTCAAAACTTTACTCAATTTGCGGCGGAACTGAGGATCATTGCGTCTCTTGTAGTCAAAGTAGACGAGGTAGCCGACACCCAAAGAGACAGCTGTGCCAGCTGCAATGAGTGCAATTGTTTGTGGTTTCATGCCCATGCTTTATACTCGCTCGCTTTGAAAAGACGCGGGCTCTCTGTTGGCTGCAGAAAAAAAGTTTAGCGTTTCTTAGCGCGTCGGACTGGAAGGCTGGCTTGTTTTCAGACATGAGACAACCGATGGGCAATGACGTTATATAATCCGATGATGTATGTGTGCCCAATACGAATATAAGCTTAATGGACTGTTGCTGGTAGCCACGATCGGTTGCCATGGTAATCCATTATCAATGCTTTTATTCAAATGGAAATAGGTATCCAAATAAAAAGTGCTGTACAACGGGTACTTTCTTCAAAACTTCTGCAATGTACATTTTCGCCATACCAGTGTTCACTTTGTTCCACGAGGGTACGCTTGAAATGTCATATAGCATTGGCGAATGCTCGAAAAATGGTCCACGTTTCACCTTTGCATTGTCAAGCTAACTGCTCTTTCATTCTGATTGGTATGAACAATTGCTCTTACCCCGTGGATATATTGAATACATCGGAAATACATATAGTCACTAGCCATTGCATCCACCGTCTCTTTCTGCAAAATTGATCGCGGTTTTAAGCGTGGATGATCTTTTTGCACGAACAAAGTAAATTCAGTTATCAATGATAAAGAAAAATCTTGCAGGGCAGGCTTACCTATCAGCTGCGCACTTCCCCAAACATATGGTAAGAACTGATAGTCATCCAAACCCCATACTCCGTGACTACCGGCGGGTTCGAGGGTATATCTTCGTTGTATTTTACGCGCCAGCTCGAGATATCTCACAAAGATGCGCAGTACGACGGCTTGATAATCTTCTGACGAGAATCCACCCAGCATTGCAATACCTGCTAACCATGCAAAAAAGTTCAGTTCATGACCAGAACCATAGTCGATGCGTGTGCCGTTTCCAAACCCGCCGACTAGGTACACCGTCAGCTCGGGGATAGCGGGGTGCATACCGGGCGGCAAAGCAGTCTGCATTAAAGCATGTGCATTCTAGAAAGTGATGTATAATCTGTTAACCTCGCAGTCTCTCTCCCTCTATACATATCCATCAAAAACAGATGAACTCAAAACACGCACTTGCTCAACTTTGTTTAACCACTGGCGGAACGCCTTGTTGCCAAATCGCTGTGGGTTCTCAAGTGGTGGGAATTCAGCAAGCCAAGAGTCCATGGTATCCAACATGTCCAGAATCTTTTGCGTTTGCTGAGAGAGTGGGATTTTTTCCTCGTTTAGAAGCAGCACATACAGAGAGACATAGCTTCAAGCAGTACCTCAGAGACATGGCAAGCGTCCGAGACCTTTTTCTGCGTCACGCTGGTGTTAAGCAAGACAGTGAAGGTCATGATACGCGCAAAAGCTTTGGTCTTTAAGAAACGGTCAATGTCGGACGCTGTATGTATGCATTTCTGTGGCTGTATGTATTTATACGATGCTGCAAGGTTCGGCAGAGACTCTTCAATTCGTTCCATTGAAAAACAAGGAGACAACTGCAACCACTTCATTCATTCCTTTTCATCATCGTCGCTACTAAGCCACTGAATGAAACGACTAGTTCTATCTCTTAACTCGTTATATCCTGACAACGCCTCGTGCCATGATATAAACGCCTCGTCTTCTACAAGGTCACAGTCGTACCAGGTAGTGAACGCAACGACAGTCTTGCTTTGCAAAGCTGGGCAGCGTTGCGTCACAAACCTCTCCCATGCTTTAAGCAAGGTTCGCTGGTCCGCTGCTGTCTTGACAAACTATAAAGCAAAAAAGGTCCCATGTTATTCTTACAATTCCATCACACCTGCGCGTCCAGCCTAATATATATACTTGCCGTTTTGAAAAGAGGGGCACGTAGCTCGAGAACTTGCTTCACACTCGGCGTCTTTTCATCCAAAAGGCTCACCAGAAGCACGTAGAATAGCTGCCGCTTTGATAAATCGTTTCTCATCTCCACTTTGGTTACTTCTTTCACATCATCCGATAATTTGCCATTTGAGCGCTCAGGCGACGGGTTCTTTATGAAAAACGTTTTGAGGTCCGCGATAATGGTTTCCTCGAGCGCAGTCTTGCCTGGCCTAGGTGAAGGAGTCTTTGTTGGCGGTATACTAGACTGATCATCAGCATACCATTGCTGGCTTTTTCCGTCAGCTGCTTGTTGCTCAATATACCTACATGTCCATGCGCGCTTGTTCTTCCTTGGAGAGGTGTACAATTTTCATCCACGACTTATTGGTTTGCTACCACACAATAGTTAGCTTGACTTTTATGCACATATTTCGAATATATTCACATGGTTTTACAAAAGATAGCCTACACTAATGTTTCCATTCATCATGTTTTGTACACTACGCTTATCTCCAGCCTGCTGGATAGAGAGCTTTGAAAGTTCTTCTGTAGCACTGTCCACATTTTCCAACTATAAGTCATCTTTTTCTTCCCCTAAAATTGATAATTCTCCTTTCTTTTTTATTGATATACTTACTGTGCAGTTCGGGTATCATTAGATTTTGCTTCTCCTACGGGACGGGTATCCGTACGGGATCGCCATGCAACCTCGTCTCCATTTTCATGCTGCTTCGTGCGATGCTGCGCACGTGAGGTCTCGTGATTAGGTCGTTCCTTGAGTTCTGCTTCGCCGTGTGCTACACAAGAACAACATAAGTAACGAATGCTATCGTTTTTCCGTCAATCCAAGATGACGACCCATACCAAAGTGACACTTTGGTCCATACTGGCAGAATTTATCCCGCATGTATCGCTCGCAAAGCTTTGTCTTGTACAATGGGTTCGATTCGGCTTCGGACGCCGCCTTGTGACGCTGGTCCTCATCAACACGTTCTCTGAGTTCGGCAATACCGTGGGCAAATGTACACTTTAAACCGTACGGGCAGCTTCCCTCCGTCTCGAACCGTTCACACAATCGTGTTTTGTACAATGGATTGTGGCTGTGATTGCTGCTACCGTTGACGTTACTGTGCGTCGTCGTTTCCGCTGCTGCTTGATGACGACGAGCAGGCGACGATGTTGCTGAAGGGGATGGAGAAGGACGGCCGTTCGCAAGCCGTCCCGCGGCAGTCTCCTTTTCATGCGATTGTTGTTGTTGTTGTTGTTGTTGTTGTTGTTGTTGCTGCTGCTGCTGCTGCTGCTGCTGCCTTCGATTCTGCCTGTGCTTTTGTCTCGATTCGATAAATGATTGGGCATATTTGAACACGTCCTGCATACTTTTAAAGATGACCTTCTCGGTTGCAACAGCTTGATTGCACCACTGCAAATGCACACCTTCGGCGCTAGGTAATAATCGCGCATGGTTGTCAAGGATCTGTGCAAGTCGATATACTACTTTCTTTGGCCTGAAAATTGATTCCATGGTTAACCATCAGGATGATATAAAATATATGTGTATTCAGGTACCTCGTGCCTGAGAGATACTTGAGCTCGATCTTGAAACCTTCTTCCACTCGCAGATCTTTAGGCCTCAAGCCTGTCGTTTCAAAGGTTTCTCGCAATGCGCATCTGCAACGTCGTTCGTCTGTAAGCATTCATATTGTCGGAATAAAGGTTAGCATAAGAATGCTTACTTGATTTCGTCCTCTTGTCCAATGACCTGTCCCTTTGGACAGAACCAGTGTTTCTTGTTTGTGAACGAGTCGTTTAGTAACAGATATTCGACGTTTCGTTGAACACGGTATATCAACAGCCCAGAGTATAGGTTATTCTGACAAGGTTTATCCATGTGAAGAGGATGTCGCTCGAGAATCAAATATGCGTTGTTTAAACGAGCTGAGCAACAGATCAGCCGGTAGTAGCAGTAGTAGCAGCTCACAAGTCACACAAGCGGGTGGAAAATTCGAAACATCCCTCACATCGACATTTTTGGAACTCTGCCGCCGCAGCAAACAACTACTGTTAACTTCCAAACCTCCTTCAATTCCTTTATATGTGATGGCATTGTTTTAGGGGAAAAAAGAAAAAATGGTGAGAAAGAGAGAGAGGTAGAGAGAGGTAGAGAGAGAGATAGAGAGACTTTGTGAATGTCTATATGAGAGATCGAAAAAATAAGAAAGAAAAAAAAGAAAGGAAAAAAAAGGAAAAATGGTAAAGACACAAAAGTACAGATGTGTGAAAAGAAAAGAGAGAGAAAAAGAAGAAATATTACAGACGTCTTTTTTTTTTTGAGAGGGTTTTTTATACAGGTTAGATGGTTGATGCTTTGTTTTAAGCAGCATGCGACGATGCTCCCGATGGCCCACTGACACTTCCACGTTGTTTCTATTACAAGAACATTTAATAAATCTTGGAGTAACTTAGCAGTAGCTGCTAGGGATAACTTACGCCGTTGTGGGGGACCTTGTAGGTCTCATCACCTTCCTTCTTTGGAGCCTGAGAGTTTCTAAAGTCTTGAACCGATTTGTATTGGCTGACGAGGCTATTCAGACGTTCATTGACCTTGAGTTCTCTCTTTGCCTTATCCTTGCGGTAGTAGAGGTATGCCCAGAACTTTTCAAGGCCATAGAGATGGCCATTGTCATAGTCAGCCAACGTCAGTTCCTGGAAATCAGCAAAGACTTCCTTGCGGTAACGCTTTTCAAGGCCGTAGGAATAGAAGCGGAAGAGACACTCCAAACCATATCGGTAGTTTTGGTTGGCATCCTCGACCGCCAGCTTCTTGAACTCATTGTACATGCGCTTGTTGAAGTGATCACGCAAGAAGTGGGACCAGAAGCGGAAAAGAGTGTTCATTTCCTGAGATTGGCCAACACCCAATCGCTTGCGCTCCTTCAGTGCCTTTGCGTGGTACTTGTAGTACTTGTGCTGGACAAAACCGTTTTCTCTCAACAACTCATGGCTAGGATGCTCAAAGTGAGGGAACGAATGCGCGATATCCAAGGACGTGGAAAGCTCGTTGAAGGCTGGTGACTTGCCGTAGCTGGAGGCAAGCAAGTCGTTGGGGTTGTAGTGGTAAGCCTGGTCGCTGAGTACCCAGCCAACGTGTCCATCATCGTGCTCCTTTTTACCGGAACGAGGCGTGGTACCAAACAATGCACTGCTGGGAAGCGATTCTGGTCGGACAGGGTAGAATCGAGGAGCCTTCTTGTTGGATTTGATAGGCTTTGCATGGATGGTCTTGCTGGAGACGTAGCTACCGAGTTGTTCACCGCTTTCTCTTTGTTTGGCGCTTGCGCTCAGCTGGGCAAAGTGTTCCTTATCCATGGTACCGACCTTGCGGTTACCCAATCCATTCTCGTTGGTGACCAGACCGGTTTCATACTGATACAATCCTTCGTTGATCATATCGAGGATCTCGTCGTTCATCTTTGCGCGATCGTACGAGGTGTGGGACTTGTCGCGCTTGCGCTGAGTGACAATCATGATACGTGCGACGGTTTCTTCGTCGATTTCCAGATCATCCTCCTCATCATCAAATTCAGAATCATCGTCAGACAAGTAATACTTTTGAACAGTGTTGGGTCGAGCACCGTCCTGCCAGTCGTCCTCAAATTCAAAAAGATCATCCTCTTCCTCCTTTGGGCGAGATTGCGATTTGCGACGTTCGCTGCCGTTTGTCTGCTTTGCTACAGGGATGCTGGGACGAGCAAGGGAAGCGAGCGTTGGTGGGTTGGCAGGCAAGTTGCTTTTGACAACATCAGCTGCAGTTTGCTGCTTTTGTGCTGGCAAAATCCAAGTTTGCCATCCTTCCTTCTTGCGAACTTTGTCGTCTCTAACTTCAAGCAATTCACTTTCCTGCAGTGATTCCTTAATCAAGTTGATATCGGATGCAAGAGCCTTGACACGGTTGAAGTTGGCAAGAAGTTGGATATCGACAAAGCCTTCCGAGTTCATCTAGATGTCCCCTTTGTCAATAATATCTGCGAATCGTCCAATGACCTCCATGATTGTTTCCAACCTGACTACGCAAGAAGATATCCTTGCACAAGTTATCGATGCTAAAATAGTATTCACTGTTGGCGTGCATGAAAAAGCCGAATTAGTCGAGCTGTTTTTTGAAACGTATACAAAGTCAACGTACATTTGCTGGAGAATATAGGATTTGAGTGTTTCGGCGTCAACGCTGATGTAGTAAGGTCGTACACGGTTTCCGTTGGCATAGTCGTGGCGGCGGCTGCCAGAGTATCCACCACGGCCACGGCCACGGCCTCGTCCACGATACACAGCGCGATGGAATGACGATGGCTGAGAATGGGATTCTGTCTGTTCATTCTCCTTGTCGGCTTCGGAGTGGTTGTCCTTTTCAGCTTTGTCGGCGACGGCAGTGGTGGATGAACGAGCAGCAGCAGCTTGGCTTCCACGACGAGACTTTCTTCCATCACGACGATCCCGTCCTCCACGAGAGCTGCGGGAGCGGCCGTTGGGTGTTGGTGTAGAGTGTGTAATGGTCGGGGTATATGGTTTCCATTGACCTCTACCTTTGGCTAGAAAACGGAACATCCGGAAACGTGAGAAACTGTATCACAACTAAAATGTGGGCGCAACACTACGTACCCTTGGGAGCAACAAACTTCTCCTTTGGCTCTTCCTCGGCTTCCTTGGCCTTGTCCGCAGCTTCTTTGGGTGCAGGCCAGGCAGCATCGGCGAGGGGAGCTAATGTAATCAACAAGTCTGAATACGAACGCTGGTTTTATACCGATTTTACGTAATCCCCATTTAATGTACCTGAAGGTGCTTCCTCTTCCTTTTCCGTCTGTTTGGCAGCAGATTTGCGTGCTTGCCAGACGTTCACTGCGGGAGCTGGTGCTGCAACTGTCTGTTTGGTGGTGGTTTCGCTCTTTGGTTCTTCAGTTTGACCATTGGCGACAGGTTGTTCGGGTTTCTCGGCTTTGGTCGACTCGGCAGGAGACGAGGCGGTCACCATGGTGAATGACTATACTGTAGGTGTTCTGGAGTAGCTAACGTTCCGTTCTCTTTCCAAGCCCGTAATGAGGTAGGAAAGAGGTGTTTGGAGTTCTTAGGACCTGTAAGTTTCAAGTCGTTATCAAAAAAAGTATTTTTCAAGGTGGCTTTTAACTCGATGCGCAAAACTGGATTTCTCCAAAATGGCGGTTACCCTACGAAACCTCCTCTGCACTCTCAGCCCAACGAATCTTGCAATATTCAGGATACTATACAAAGTCGAAACAAGGATTGCTGCATGGAACGCAATAAAACGAAATCAAAATATAGGAAGTTATATCTAAGTATAGATTCCTTGATATGAGACCAGAATCTCGGCTTTTAAACTCAAAGTTTTAAGATACAGTTTCATGTAGAATAAAGAGGAATCATTGTTGTTACTTTATTGCATAAGAGAAATCTCGTTCTCTATTAATTCTAAAGTTGAGGACTTTGCGACTAAGCTTCATCAACACAGCTTATCATTATTTAGCAAAAAGGTTTACGATGAGGTCAAATGTCTCCCAAAGCAGGCTGGTTGTTTTCCTTTAAATATAGTTGTAATCGTAACATCCTATCTCGATGATAGACAGTGTTACAGCTATGGCACATCTTGATTCGAAATTTGTTCTTTGCTGGTGACGTGCCAATTTTTAATACTCTTCCTGTGCAAAGACAGCGAGGACGGATTATTGGAGTATAGAATTCGTCAACTCGGAAAAGCACAATATTTCGTCTTGCTGCTGCATGTTTTAGATGCGGCAGCAACTGCGTCTCCATGGACGATGCAAAGTCAAGAATCTTTGTCTCTATGCCGTCAACACCGACCGCTAAAAGCACAGTCCGTGATAGTGGTGGAGAAAGTTCTGCAAGATTGTTTGCGGCTTTCGACCAAGTCTCCTTCCAGGCAACTCTTGTCGCGAAGAATATGTCCAGTTCCGTCTTGTAGGCGGTCTCGAGTAAGCGGCGTGAGCTATGTGCTCCTCGTATGTAGATCATACAATCATCTTGATGTCGCATAACAAACTATTCCGACTGTCCTGAATTCGTTATCATCTGTTGACGCTGTAGTCATACACAACACGATATCTCGCTCGTGATAGAGGACAACAAGGGTTTGCGCACCAAAAGTCAGAGTATCTCCTGCTTGCATGGCACAAGACGACGATGATAGTCTTCACGGGCATATGGAGTTATGTGGAACTCGTGATTGACAACCACGTATACAACAGCGGTTATCCGCTTGAGCATCGCCGGAGAGGTTTTTCACTGGGACTTGTCATCTTCTGTTGCGAACTTGGAACCATAGTACGAATGACACGCTTGTGCATTCTTCAGAGATCTCAATCCTTATAGTCGATTCCGAACCAACGGCTGCCGGGGAAAGAAATAGGAATAATCAAAGCATAGGGGGTGGATTAAGAGCGAGAGCCGAGGACGGCTTCAATGAGGCATACCCGGATGCCATCCCGCTGTCTCAGGTAATTCTGCGCACTTGAGAAAGGACAAGTAAACCCATATTGGAAGCCTGTCCTGGATAATCTGCGATACTTCAATGGAAGTGCTGGCAAAGGAGGAGAGATATCCACTATTATTCAGGGATCCCGCATTTTGATAGTTCCGGAATTCATGCTCCCTAGAATCCCGGCATTCACCAAGCTTCGGTGTATGTAACCCTTTCCAAGGATAGCATCTATTCATCGATGTCTCTTTAACTTTAGTATACGTATACCTTACTGGACTGGAGATAAACAATATAGCTGCATAGTTAAGAGAATAAGTTGCATACAGCACATATTTAAGCCGTCGGGTCCTCAGGAGATAAACAGAGATAGTGCCGTTAAGGGAGGGGATTCTCATTCAAACAGACTTTCTAATTTCAGTCTCCCTTTACGCACGCGAATAATAAGCCTGTTTTCAAAGTTTTTCTCTTTTCTTTTCCTTTTCCTTCCATTCTTTTTGCTTTTATTTTCTTTTCTAATACCTTGCGTTATTTTCTTGTTTGATTTGCATGCATGTCGTGTTGTCAAAGGTATATATTACTTGCCTCTGCACCTAGCTTACTACAGGTCATTATCATCTATCATGTCTATATTGATCCAGGAATTGGTACTCTTAATAGATTAAGCCGTGGTTACTTGATTGTGACCAATTGCTTGTTCGCATGCTTTGGCTGTGCTTTAATGGTGTTTGGGACTCTGGGAGCACAGCAACGACTTGGAAGCTCCATTCTGTTTCCAATAAATGTTCTTAAAAGTGAGTATCAATTCCTGCTGATGCATTCACCTATTCTTGCTGCTGAGCATTCGGGAGTAGTGATCAACATTCTGGGTATTATCCTTGTTTTCTCGGCTGTGACCGGCTTTGTAGGAGCTATTTGTATCGACCGTCAAGCAATCCATATACTGTATACTACAATTATCCTTATCGTCTTCATATATCAAATTGCTACAGCACTCATTGTATATGACCAAGCTGTGCATACCTCCACGTGGTTAAGCCAGACCTGGTCAGATGCCAGCCAAGAGTATCGCTACTATGCTCAATCCAAGGTACCATTCTGGATACATTTAATCTTCTCCTTTTTTTGTCCTTGCACGAGGAATTAAACAGAAATGTGATTTTTTCTTCTAACTCTACAGTTTACATGTTGCGGATTTTCCCATGCCAACGACCATCCGGTATCAAGTCCAAGCTGTCAGCCAGACGACCTTGTCAATTCGGCACCTCCTTGCTACAAGCCCCTGACACAATTCGTGCAACAGAAACTCCAGATCGTGTACATAGTACTCTTTGCCGCTCTAAGTATCGAAATCCTCGCCCTCTCCAATGCCATTACTCTCCTGTGCGCCCGATATATTGGTCACGGCGATGAGGAACAGAAACCAAAGGTGTTTAGAAGAAACAACAAGGCTGTAGTAGCTCCTGAGGAGCAAATGGCGACGCCGAAGAATAGCAAGTTCAAGCAAGTTGCTGGTTTACATGATAGCAAGATCACAATGAATTCAGAAACCAATGATGAAAAGCACGAGGATGACCAGATCGTCTATCACAGGCAATATTAGTGGTGGCTGTCGGCAGGATACCGGCAATTTCCTTCTGTCCTTTTTCATCGGGCCTCGCCACATCGTTTATGTTTGTATAGTAAATCTCTAAAGTTTATAATCTTCTTTTTTGACATGCAAGAAAGTTCCCATTTCGATCAAGCTCGGGAACGTCGGGGGGGGGGCTGTTACATGAGAAATAACGTCAAGTTTTACAGCAACTTTGCTTGTTGCAATCTTTAAGGAGTGAACAGTTTACCGCGACCGCCTGCTACATACACATTGATAGCTAAGAAGACGACAATCGCTCGTCAGTCTCAGATACGGTTATACACGGTATGTGCGCTCTAGATAAGTGGCGATCGGATAAATAGTATATGGTTGAATTCCTCAATGCAACATAATAACGCATTTAATGTGTTTTATACGAGTGTCGATAATAATTGTTCTTTTTAGCCGACAATAGAAGAAAGTTGATTCGAGAGATACATTCTATGTAATGCATAACGATATATTTTTTAATGGAAGCCTTACAGTGGATGGCAGCTTACAGACTTGTTCTTTGTCACTTAACCATTCATGCCTTGCAACCTTTTAATTATGCAAACTCAGTTCATGGGTGCGCGGGGATATAGAACTACAGCTTCAAGGATCTTTGGAGCAGCGCTTTGCATGGTTCTCGATCACAAACCAGCCTTGGCAAAATCAATCACTATAGCTCAGTTGCGCCTTCGCAATTAACAGCCTTGACTCGACTACCCGCCACTGCACGACGTACGCGGATCAGCGACGTGTCCGATTACCAAGGTCATTGCCACCTGCGCGGACAATGCCTGCCGCTACTTCGCTCTTGCGTAAGTCTACACACGATGAACTTTGAAAGGCTCGTAGCTCTTCGTTCACACATAGTACAAGTAGATTTTGCAAGTACCCTTTGTGGGTACCACCGAATCCTCTGGAATTCATGCAAATCGCGTCTTGCTTCAAAGGTATGCTACAAACTTGAGCATAAACAAGATGCTCTTTTCTAACGAAAAATATTTCCTTTTGCGTAGAACACGACAATTACGATAACGAGAAGAAAAATATGGGGGTGGTTCCGGTTTGGGCCCGCATCGCGCACGAAGAACCGTCCCTCGAACTGTTGAGCCCATGGTACCCAATGTCTCGTAGTGGAACTTCGCGCTTGTGAGAGGTACGACTAACCTTCTACCACCCGGTCCCCTGCTGGTCTAAGGGGCCCATTTTGTTATCATATAGGAAAAGTTTCTTCACAGGTACCTTCCAATTCGGAATTTCGTTTTTCCGTGGAAATGGACACAAACGTTATGCGTCGTTGTCATCTGAGTTTACCTACGGGCACAACAAAAACAGAACCGTTTACCTAATCTCGCCTCCATTCCAAGAAATCCGTTTCCTTCAGACATTAGACATTAAACGATTTGCATTTTGGCATTATTATTACTCTTCTCAAGCTTTTGGTGACATTGAGCACCGGCTTAGTCTCCGATTCTGATCTCTGCACTTGAAAGTGATCAGGATCACCTCCAGCTCTTTGCCACAGAATTCAGCACTCAGTAGAAATGCTTTATCATTAAAACGTATGGGCACGGTCTCTTTTGCTTTTAAACTTTGTCCTTTCTGAGCAAACTTTGTATCTATTTCTGAAATGCATGATCGCGAGGTCTGGTTGTGTCAAACACGTACATGTATGTGTTAAGTACTGCATAAAGTCAATCCACGCTTTTCACGATCGGTGAAGTGCCAAACCGGTACCTCTAGATATTTGCAAGCGCTCTGACTTGATAGGATGTAAACATATCCATATACGCCTTTAAAAATGATTGCTATCTTCGTTGTATTTCACCGTAACATGGAAACTGCCTATTATGCACGACGTGATCTGAAAGGTATAAGCAGAACTGGGTATCCTGGTTACCTCGATGTTCCTCATCCTCTCAGACCCTTTGGCGAAGGTCAAACACAGTATCTGTTCTTTATAGTTTAACGAATATAACGAGGAGTATTGTTTCTCATGTTGTTACTCTTATCTTTTCCGCCTTGTCTCCGGTGCGCTGGTTCGCCATCACAGAGACCACTGGTGCCCATAACCTCACACTCTAGCTGTGCGACGCCGACGAACCAAAAGATGAAAATGAAAAAAAAACAACGTATTGGCAAGGAGAGAGTTTGTTGTGATAGGAACGTAGGTTTACAACACGATTTTGCCCGTTTGCATTGATGAATAATATGCATAATTGATGAGTACTTGCATGCATAGAGATACAGTATGTGCTGCCAAAGGGTCAATCTGATACCATTTGATTCGTAAAAGTGATATGTATTCATGGCTTCCAATTCAAGTTGAACCTAGTAAATCTAAAAATTCTCACCATTATTTGGTAAGCTCAAAACAAACGTATTGTGCTAACATAGATGCAATACTTTCTTTTGATAGATTTGTAAATAGACTGATGTCCAAAGTCATATACGATTTTCATGGAGATAGTCTTTATCTTACTGCATGAAATTATCCAAGACCGTTCAAGTATGTCATCTCCAAAAGTGTTTGGAGCCTTGGAGAAATTCAGACTATCCTTCACTTGGCTCTGTAGCGATTGTATGGCGTGACTATTGATATCATTATTAATGCTTATAAAATGTACGGGAAGAAGTGATTTTTGGTTTTCTCGCATCGACGCTTGTCCGTCCCAGAAAGCTGGGAACCCCGCAGACATCAATATCGAAACAATAGGTGTGGAAAGTCTCCGTCGTTATGTTATTCCTGTATTCATGGACATAATATGCATTTATTTTCTTCTATATAGAGACTAACAGCATATGCGTATACAAAACGTTTGTGGGATCGAGTGTATTTAAAAGTACAAGAAGAATCCATTGCAAAAAGAAAGAAAAAAATTTCCTTCGCATTTCTATTGATGCGTTTCCATGTTACTTGCAAGCAGTCAATCGATGATAAGAGCAAATTAACAGAGTATCGGTGCCTTTGGCGTCCATTGCACAATACTGCTTATTCGGCTATTTTGCTTACGAGAGCTTAGCAACCCGCGTCTATTTCTTCAGATCACGTGCAGTTGCCAACGGTGGTGACATCATTGTTCATCGAACTCGCTCTCTTCACTGTCCAAGAGGCATAAAGGAAGAAAAGAAAAAGCTAAAGGAGGACCAATTTTTTATTTTTGCTTGTCTCAGTTTCTCTCTATCAAGGTGAGTTCGAGCAGCGTGTGGGGACGTCGGTGTTTACAAGAGTCACAGGTGCTGCGGAGGGAGAGAGAGATGTACGTCGCCTCCATCAACAACATCGCCGGACCCATCTAAAGCTTTTATTGACTGTAATCAATACAGCAACAGGACGACAACTCTACGACTCGACGCGATCTAAGGTCTCCAGTTTCAGTTGGCTTTTGAACAAAGGCCAATTGCGACTTTCTGCGGCACATAACATCTATTCGACCCAGCTATTCACCGTAACAGCTGAGAACCTCGTGGCTGGATTATGGCTGCAGAGGAGCCTTTGGCAAGGAAACAGGAAGGTCCGGATACCAATGGGATCCAGAACGACCATCAAGAACTAGTATGTGTTATATATATTTATGTATCAGAGCTTCCTATGGATTTTCTCCTAACAGAAAAGTTATTTGCGTAGAGTAATAATAATATCGGTGATCTTCGTGACCAAGCTATCAAGAACAAAAAGGAGCAGTTAAGGCAAGATTATATGGTTATCTCCAAGCAGAGGTGTTAACAACAATAATCCGGTGTATTTGTTACAATAGATTGGCTTCTGCCCAGTATACCACCACGTTGCAGGAGTTGTTCATTTTGATGGGCCAGCGGGAAGACGAAGAAGGAAAAGATCAAGTGATGGAATTCTTGAGAAGCAACGAAGAAGGGAAACTCGACGTTGAACGCTGGCGTGCGTTTGCAGCCAAACACGGAATCACGTAAGTTTGATGTGCTGCGTATACTTGGAAATGGCATACATGCTGACTTGAACGTTTAGCATTGATCAGGAAGCCGAGAATCAAGAACCAAAAAAGACCGAGAAACCGGACAGTGCTGACACAAAAATCGAAAAGGGTGCCGTGTTGGACAAGGAACCACTTAAAGAGCAGCAGAAACCAAGTGCACAGCCGGTACATCGTCCGGTTGCCATGCGCACAACGATACCCACTTTCCGGACTGCAGAAGCCAGAGAGTATCCTCCGCAGGCGTACAACGGCATCAACTTCCCTGATTATCGACGGGATAAAGATGAAGGTCTGGACTTGTACGCGTTTCAATTACGAGCAAACGCGCAACCATTACACAAGGTTCTTCAGACAGCCCGAAAAACGGTGACTACCCATGATTGGCTGGTATGAAATTTCGAAAAAGTAGATAGTATGTTGTCAGGATACTAATGATGACTATTTTCTTGATGTAGATTGCACGAGACGAGCAAAAGTCGGTTAAAGTGATCCAAAATATCGAGAACTTGAAAAAGAAGAATCTGTGGAGTTTGAGACAGCCAAAGCGACAGAGAACAGTCCCTCGCACCAAAACTCATTGGGATCATTTATTGGACGAGATGAAATGGATGCGCACAGACTTTAAGCAGGAACATAAATGGAAGGTTGCAATGGCATTCGTGCTTTCCAGGGCTGTCATGGAATGGCACCAAGCTGAAGACAAATCTGCATTGTGTGTCAAGGTACAGTTATGCTGGCATTACATTAATATATACTTGCGGTTTACTCAAATGCTTCATATAGGTGCGTGAACTCAAAAGTACAGATAAACCGGAACCAGTGGAGGATGTAGCAACGGAAGCGGTGCCTGCAAAGGAGGAAGAAGAAGAGAAGAAAGCGGCCGAGCCATCAGAGAAAAGAGACGATGCCAAAATGGACGAGCGGGACGGTGTGACGGCAGCTGTCGATACTGCACAAACGAGCCAGGCGAACGACGCTGCGACAACTGCGACAACTGCGACAACAGATGACGCTGTTGCACCTCAGGCTCTATCTCAACAAACGGTGCAGACATATCGCGATAAAGTCATTAAACTGAAGCCTGATGTCCCTACGCTTGTGCTACCTGTTGAAGAATTTGGAGAATTCGATATTAACAGTGTATTTCCGGATCTTTTGGCTTACGAACCACCAAAACCGGACTACAACGATCCCTATTTTGACGAAGCAGAATATGGACGCATCATTGCAATCACTAATCTGTCAACAAATAAGATTCTTTTAAAGAAGAAGCCGAAGCTGAGCAAGAAACGCAATTTCGACGGCGTACAGATTCCAATTTACGAGAAAGACGAGGAAGAAAACGAAGTGCAGGTGCTTCCTGACAAGGATCGCTACGATCCCAATCCTTTACTTTCACGTAAGTGGCAGATACGGCGACCGGTTTGTATAGTGCTGTGTATCTGACACTTTTCTTTTCATCTTGTAGAACTGTTTGCGCCAAAGAAGATTCGAGATACACCGTCAGCGTTACCTCGCACGCCAAAGATATCCGGCGATTCTCGATCAATGAGCACGTGGACGGAGGAGGACGACATCTGCCTAATTCAGCTGATCCTGCAGTACTCCTTTAATTGGGACTTGATAACAGATGCATTCAATGCGATACGTATGCCTGTCACAGGAGAGCACCGAACAGCGTGGCAGTGTCACGAGCGTTGGAAACAAAACAACTTAACGTCGTTATCTGGTCAGGTTAATCCAGGTATTGTTCCGTCATGTGAAGGGCCGAGTGCGAAGAGTAATTAATTTTTCTTTTCTCGAAAGCCTATGCATTGCTTATGACGACATCGGGCAATAAGCGCCGCGGCTTGGTTAAGTTTGATTCTGCAAAGAAACGTCAGAAGCAATTTACGATTCTAGAGTCGATCAAAAAGACTCAGAAGAAGCGAGAAGATATACAGAAACCGTCTGGCAGTAAGTCTATTTTTATATGTATGCATGCAGGGAGGATGGAGTCTAATAATGTATTCAACGTAGGCGGCAATACAGGCATCCGCAATCCTATTGAGACGCATGGAATGAGCTCCAGTGGACAGCGGTTACCGACGCCAATGGAACTCTCTATACATAAGACACATCGAGATCGCCAGGTAGCACAAGTGCTTATGGAAAGACAGTTGAATGCCAGCGGTTACGGTCTGAATAACCAACCGGCAGCCAATGTGAGTACCCACATCTGTGGCTCTACAAGGAACAGAATAGACTTTACTTAAACTTTCTTATTCGCAGGCTGTTCAGAACCAGGCTAGGCCTATGCAGCAAGCAGCAGCAGCGGCTGCCGCCGCCGCATCGCAGTCTCCCATAACTTCCACACCTCGGCCGCTTGTTGGCACAACCATCCCTTCAAACGGCGCTGTCTCCTCATCCTCCGCTGCTGCGGCCGCGGCGGCAGCTGCCGCGGCAGCTGCAGGTGGTGCTAGTCGCCCTCTCACAAGTTCTGTAGCAAATTTACCCGCGCGGCCGTCACCTATACCTGGTACTCAAGGGCTAAACGCTCTGCAAAACCGATATCCTGCTGCCCAGCTTCATCTCCTGAGACAGCGACAATTGGCGTTTATGGCTCAGGTACAAGCTCAAGCGCAAGCGCAAGCTCAAGCACAGGCACAAGCGCAAGCGCAAGCACAATCTCATGGGCGACCACCAGCCTCGACACCTTTGCAGCAGCGCTTTGGCAATGTATTGAACGCAGTCCAACAGCAGCAACAACAACAACACCAACAGCAGCAGCAGCAACAAGGTAAAGAAAACAACAATAGATTGATGCAAAATTATATATTATTAACTGCATTTCATCACAGCATTGCATTCGCCAGTTGTTAACACTACCAGCACAGATCAAATGGCGCATCAAATGGCATCACCTGCTATGCAACAGTTACCACAGCAACAAGCGGCTGTTCCTACGCAGCAAGTACCACAACAGGCAGGAAACTCGGCAAACACGTTGCAAGTTGCTGCCCAACTTATGCAGATGGGATATCCACTCCAACTCCCACCAAATCAGCAACTACAACTGCAGCGTTATCTCCAGCAATTACAAATACGCAATGCTGTTAACCAAAGTCAAGCGCAACTCCACGCTCAGACGCAAGCTACGAATGCGCAGTTATCAGGGAGCCCTGCATTTGGTCATTCGCCCCAACAACGGCCATTGAATGGGAACTTATCTGCTGCAGCGCTGCTTGCTGTCCAGCAGCAGCAACAGCAACAGCAACAGCAACAACATCAGGTGTTGCAGCAACGTTTCCAACAGGCTCAGTTGCAGCAAGCTCTCTTGATGCAGCAGTCTCAACAACAGCAACAGCAGCAGCAACAAGCGCCGCAAATGCAGCAACAGCATCCATTACTCCAGCAGCAGTTTTTGCAGCAGTTGCAACAACAACAAAATGCTGTCCGTTCCCAACAAGCTCAACAGCAGCAAGGATCTCCCATGCTCCAACGAAGTCCTCAAGGTCCACCTCATGTATAAAGTCCTATCTCAACAACAACAACAACAACAATGCAATCCTCTCCGAACTTGTACATCGTATAGTCCGCCTTCCTTCTACTCCTACTTAACTATATTCATAAATACAAATGGGTATATTTGTAAAAGAAAATACGAAATTTGAAAATGTAGAAGAAAGAAAAAAGAAACAACAGGCGATCGATATGTACGGACAAGAAGGTGAGCTAAAGCTAGAAAGGGAAAGAAAGCAAAGCAAAGCAAAGCAAAGCAAAGGGACGAAGGGAAAAAAATCATTGCGAACGAGCAGTCTTGAGCGTAATGATAGCTATTATTTACAATGAATCTTGTTGATGAGATCAAAATTTTAATCCCTGAGACAAGTTTAAGTGCCCAAGAATTACTCACCTTGTCGAAGGCTCTGTCGTCCTTGAGCCAATGCGCCGACAGGCAGTTTGCCGTTCAAACGCTTGAGTTCCTCTACCATTTCTGGGTTCTCTCGCAGAACTGAGAGCTGTCGAGACAGCTTGCCGATAGCAATGACCTTTCGTTTGATAACATGGCGTCGGTGGCGGTTGGCGAGCACAGTGGCAGAAGAAGTGGTCTGGGGTTCATTGGTGAGGTCGTGAATGTTGATAACTGCGAGCGACATGATTGTAGATATATGTGTGCGTGTATATAAGCGGGAAAGAAAGAAAGAAGAAGTTCAATGTAGAGATAAAAAAGGCGGGTGACCTTGGGCCCTCCTTTTATATTTGGTTCTTTCGCTGCTTTTACTTTGGCTATACAAACATACTTGCGGTTTCATTGGGGGAAGGGGAGAGAGGAGAAGGGGGATTGCAATTGTTGTTGTTAGCAGTGTGTGTTTCCATTAGGAATGTTCTGCTTCGTTAAAGTTTCAGCCACAAGATGCACTTGTTTCAGCAGCAGCGGCAGCAACAGCAGCGACACACTATAAAGTTTTGAGCCCTAAAAACAAACAGAGGACGATCCCTTGAATTTTTCGTATGATTCTTTTCAGGGACCGCATTCATGCAGGAGTTTTTCTCTCTCTTTCCTTTTTTTCTTGAGATTCTTTATCCCCTGGGCAGAAAATCTTTTTTTCTTTTCTTTTTTTCTTTTCCGCTAAAGAATAATGGCTACTCTTACACTGAACACGGTAGACACGAACAAGTGTACGTAACTGCTCCCCCAATCTCACACACAGACTTTTAGCTCCTAGCAATCCAGTCGCCCACACCGGAATCGGCCGCAGACGATCAAAAGGTTCGCAGCAAACAGCATCAATCTAACGCAAATGTGTATTCGATGCTAAGAGAGCTTATGCTAACATGTGATTTTTACTTTGCAGCGACCTCTATGCGACAACATATTTGACGTTCCTCGGCACGATCTGTTGGAATCATACGAACGGCTTCGCAGAGCGTTCTGGTATGGACCGGCTACCGTTACGCGTCGGCCAAAGAGACGCAGTCGAGACGATCAAGAGTCCTCTGCCGAAGCCGCCGAGTCCAAACGGGCCAGACTTTACGAAAGGACTCCATCTTCCTCCTCACGACAACGCGAGCAAAGTGGATTATCTTTTTCGTCATCGTCATCGTCATCGTCGTCGTGGTCGTCCTTGTCATTCCAGCCGTTTTCAGAAGAACCATCACCACGAGCAGCAGAGGTGTCAACTCAAGCAGCAGCAGCAATAAAGCAACGACAGCAGAAAACTGTTGCAAAGAATCCATTCATGTCCAGTGTATCCCCTTCGTTGGTAACTCTGTGGCCTTTAAAACGCGACTTGCTTCGGCAATTGCGTAACAATGGTAAGAAAAATTTATGAGTTACCAAAAGTATGGATATTTCCCAACATTCAATCATGGAATTCTTTCTAGACGGAAATGTCCCAGTCATCGAAGAAATCGATCGAATTTGCGACGCCCCGCAAAAGGCGCATTTGGCAAAATACATTGAACCATTCCTCGCGCCATCATCACCTGTTCGACAGCACATGCAAAAATGGCTGTAAAACGTCACGTTGACAATCCAAACCACCAATGCCGTTCACCTGATGATATCCCGAACTATGTCTGCTCTCTGATCAGAAAACCTGCACAGCAGCAGACTTTGTAAATAACTTTGTTATTTGTTTCCCCGTCAATTATTCATCATTCTATCTTGTATTCCAAAATTTGTAAAATAACAAACTTTTATTGCTGTAAAAAATAAAATCATCATTATTGGGATATAACCTCAATCAGTTCATTCTTTTCCTCTGTCAAGCGTCTGTACTTTTCTTGAAGTTCTCGTTCTCTGCGTGCCAACTTGTCCACTTCCTCCTGAAGAGCATCAACCCGTCTTGGGATTGCTGCCTTCTCGGCAATTTGCAGAGTAACGAAGCTGTCATACTCCAACTTGGCGGCTTCCAACTCTTCGTATGTATCCAAAATTTGCTTTGACAGTGTGCTTGATCTGGCCATGTAGCCACCGAGACGTACATCCAGCTTGTTTTCCAGTTTTCCGGCCTGTGTCAGACCGCGGATAGCTGCTCGGCGATTGCTCTGTAAGAACGTAATAATAATACCAATAATAATTAGAGTTTAATATAAACATTCATAGATAGCACAAGTATACGGTCAATGCCAGAGATAGAACATACCTCAACCATCTTGGATAGACCTTCAATTTTGTCTTCGTCATCAGGCATTTCCGAAATGGTCAAGAACCGGCTAAACTTGGCAGAGAACATGATTTCTTGATGCTCCTTGTCCCAAATTTCTTCAAAGTTTTCGCTTGAACTGACATGGTTCCAGACAGCTGTCTTGACATCCGCATCCTCGGGCAGCGACAGGATGTTGCACAGTTCCATATCCAGTTCTTTGCGGGCATCGGCCAGTGCCTCGGAATCGAATTCATCTTCCAAATCTGCCAAATCACCTAGGGCAACGGCGCCTGGAGCTATCTTGCCGCCAACGACCGGATACTTGATGGCATCATGCTTGAGCAATTTGAGCAATTCATCTTGCAGCATGGCTTCAATGTCAGATGCAGGCTCTGATTTGAGTGCAGAGGGAACCGCTGCAGGTCTTGGAAGATTCTTTTGCACTGCTCGTGATCGTCGAGCAAGACGTTCTTCCTCTGCAAATGAAAAAGTTAATGCAATGTCGGTCTACAGACACAGATATTGATTTTTACCTTCAAGCTTTGCAAGTTCCTTGTTGCGTTTCTCCACATCGCTCATGTCTTCTACAGCTTGCGTCGATTCTTCCTGCTGCTTTTCCTTTTCTTTTTCAAGATCGGGAAGACGGATTTCATATTCGTTTCTAGGTACAGGCAAGCTGGCTAGACCTTGGAGTAGCTCACGCTTAGCTTCCAATTTTGACATTTCTGGGCGAGGAGTTGCGCCAACAATGCTTTCTGTGCGAGGTGTCATGAGCGAGCGCGGTGTGGGCGTGGCACCACCGACAGTGGCGGTCTGTGTGCGAGGCGTCAACAGTTGGTTGGGTGTAGAAATATCTTCATCGTCCTGAACGAGTGATCGAGCGCTTTCGTTGGATAAACCCGTTTTCACGATATTCTCCAACTCTTCAGCGCCAACTTGCGGCGATGGTAGTATGAGTTTTCTCCGCTTTGCAATCTGTTCTTGCTCCTGTGCTTTGAGGATTTTTTGATCTTTTGCTCGGACAAACAGTCCTTGGTTGCCCTCAGGCTGTTGCCCTTTCTTTGCTGCTTCTTTCTGTTTTCGTTTCTTTTCACGCTGCTTCTCTTCTTCGATGTCTGCACGTCGACGGTTGAGTTTAGACAAATGGACATTGGTGAGTTTGACTGGATCGATAGGTCGGTTCTTCTCTTCTGTCACGTCGTAAAAGCCGAGCGGGACCTGCTTCTCAAATGGAATGTCTGCATTGTAATCCATGTCGCCTTTCTTTCGCTTGATACGGATGCTGCGGACATTGTTAGTAACTTTACGCTAAAAAATAAAGAAAAGAAATAACTTACTGGATACCGGCAGCTTTGAGTTCACGGCGTTTCTGGAGGGAAGCCAATCGTCGGGCCTCTTCAAGCTGTCTCTCTCTTGCCTTTCTCTTTGCCTTCTTTCCCTGCGTGTTGGCCAATCTGGCACGCGCTTCTGAAAGCATTTCTTTTTCGTCTTCGTCCATATCGACTGGATCTGGTCGTGCAGGCTTTGTTTCGGGCTCCGGGTCTACTTCGCCAGGTCGTAAACGTCGAACATCGTCTGCGCTGGGACCGCTTTCAGAGCCCATTTGACCCATCAAACCAAACTCGTCGCCGGCGCCACCTTCTTTCGCTTCTGCTTCATCCAAAAGCCGCTGATATCGTTCCAAACACTGCGCTGGTGTTCGACCGACAATGGGTGCAATGGTACGCCACTGCGTTGGCATTAACTTTGCAAGATGCAGTAATTTCTCGTCTTCTTCTTTTGACCACTCAGTCTACCACACAGTTTAGTACACATATTTTACGGATCTCTCAAAACATCGCAGCGTGATTTATACCTTTTTGATACTAGGATCCAGCCATTCGTACCATCTTGCTTTACATTGCTTTGGTGTCTTTCGTACAAGCAACGAGGAGATTCGAGCCCACTGGTTCTTGCCGTACTTGCTTACGGCAGCTTTGAGAATCTCGTCTTCAGTGTTCTTCCATATACCGCCTTTCACTAGGACTTTCATGCTTAGAATTTACAAAAGAAAAAGTACACTGAAAGTAATCCTTGCACTGCGACGACCGCATGTATGATTTGACTTCTGACTTTCAAAAGCTGAGACTCTTTATTTTCCTAAGCGTATTCTTCGGCCATAATTAGCAGTACAAGACTGGTCCATCCAGTGAACGGGTGGCTGCGCAGACCTTTTCCATCTATATCAGAGTACTGCTCCCAAACGTATCCTGTCTTTTTGTAGTCTTTGTACACGGTGGATATAATGTTCTTGCGAAGAGCCGTGTAAATCTTCTTTGCACGTTCTTGGTATGGTCCAGGAGTGTGCATGTAATTCTTTGACAACACAAACGATGAATATAGATCATTGACTATAATGATTCTTCACATAACTACTTACATTGTACAAACTTTGTAGCGTCAAATAGTTAATGTTAATCCAAATAGGACCTCGCCAGTAAATCTCTCCAGTGCGGTATTTAGGATCAGAAGCTGAAAGAGACCGCAAACCGTACGGTGACCAAAGTTCTTGCTCATTTTCCATTAGGTCGAAAATTGCTTCGAGCTTCTCAGAGTCTGGAGGCAGCAAACCCAATGTCATGGGCAGAAGGGATAGATATCCCTTGTGGCAAACGTGAACAGGCTCGCCTAATCCAATGTTGGCATAACCGATGGGTTATTACATTGCCCATGAATCTCACTTACCGTTTTCGATTGTCTGGTCACAAAATGCACGTTGTTCTTCATTCCAGTGAAGCGCGTCCAAGTTAGCCAGCATATCTGCTTCGATTTTGCGATACTCTGTAACATCCGCAGAGTATTCTGGACCGAGATATCCAGCAATATCTTTGAGCAAGCGCGTTGCAAATGCCATCCAAGATAACAGGTCCGCATGTAGCTCTCCAACGTTCGGCGGCTCGCCTCTGGGATAATCATCCAGTCCAGACGTCAGAGTGTGTTCCGCTGAGCGGCCACGCCAGCGATAAGCTTCTTGGCTGGGAGCCGTGCGTCCAAAGCGCTCTAGATGTCCTCTTTGGGTTGCTCGGAACCACTGCCAATTGAGACGCAGCTTCGGGTATACGGATTGGAGCCAGGCACGTGCGAATGTTGGGTTATCAAGATGCAGAGTGCGCAAGACTGCAGGATCTTCAAAAGTTGAGAATGTAAAAGGTTTCTGGTCTTCTGTGACAAACATTTCGTGCTTTGATAGTCGATCCACGTAGCGCTTGATAGCCAAATAGAGCGTTGGTGGATTGGCATAGTGTGGAAATTGTGTCTGAAACTCAGGGGGCACCTTGCTTCGAGCTTCTTCGCCAAGGATCTGCTCGCGACCAACCCATCCATTCTCATCAATTAACGAGACCCAATGCTTGATAATATCGAGACTATATCCTGTGTTGGAGCAGACAATTATAGTTACAAGCACATTTGATTTCACTATACCTTAGATCATTGTCCCACTTTCCAACAAGCAATTGATGGAAGCCTTCGTCCCTATAAAAATCGTTTTTTAGTCTCATTAGGTGCACATGAAACGAAAGAGTCCTGTGGCGCCTTTGTTGACATACCAGTAGAATCCGCGCGGGAAAAATGGACGGCTCGGTGTAGCAGTAAACAATGTATGCGGTGCATCCAGCTTCGGATCAACGGGTTTATCTTCAAAGTTCTCTTCGTCTTGCATGGGGGGATGCGATCGATCTACAACCGATGAACCATAAAAGTATCCAATGCCACCAAGCATGTTGCTCAACAAGAACTGTGCAAAAGAAACTTCTTTTTCCTTGAAACCTTTCTCCCTGAGATGGAAGGTATCTTCGAACCGTGCATCGAATTCCTGTGCCTTGCGGGCCAACCCTGTGCCGATTGATTCGGCTTTGACAAATTGGTAAATATTTTCTGGTATCGGCGCGCTGCATGTAATCATATGATTGAGTATTTACCAGAAATTTTGTTTGGAGAGCTGTTAGAGTTGAAAATGATATCAAACTAATGCAATCGGATGCTTGAGTACCGACTCGTTTCGATAGGCTTGCAAATGCCTCATTTTACCTGGAATTCGCCCTTGAAGACCTTTTGGAATGCATAAAAATTGGCAACCTCGTCCTCTTCTTCGATCAACGTATTCTCCAGAGTAAAGTAGCCAAAAGGCCGAGAAATAGTATCTTGCTCCATCCCAGGGGTAACTCGACTTCGAGCAGCATTCAATAAGCGTTGTATTATAATATCTAAAGCGAAAAATGTCAGTCCACGGGGGAAGCTTACACTGCATTAAATCTGATTTTACCTTTTGCTTTCCAGACTTGGCCCTCTCCAACCTCGCAACCCCACCACTGCGTCCGAGAGAGGTCCTGATGGATGCCTTCGGGTGATTCGTTCAATGGACCTTTCAAGGTCAATTGAGTGCGACTGGAAAGCAAATCCTAACGAGATATAGCAAATTACCGTCCAAAATTTGGATTTCAAAATCGCCAAGCTGAGGGGTATCGCCTTCTAGCATCACAGGTGATTGCAGACCCTGTATATTTATTAGTTCCATTGGATATGCCGAGTCCGGCCTGATCTCTTAGAGTACCTTTTTCGAGATTTTACTGACAATATCCATGCTGCCTTCGCCTTCCAAACCGACGTAGAATATTACACTGGTCAAGGACGGAACTGTAGAATCATATAATTTTAATGTCACAAACAAGGGAAAAAACATAGCATATGCATTGCTTTACCATTTTCATTGATTGGTGTTCCTCTTACTCGTACTCCCCAGCTGCCGCCTATCAAATCCAATATGTCTAGTCTACTACCATTTCCAAAATGAGGCGACAGCTATCCTTACCGTGTAATCCTCCAGGGATCTTGATGAACTCTGTGGTTAATTCAATATTGCAAGGTCCATCCTTGATTTTTTGCGAAGCGTATTCACGTCCATCATGCTTGTGATAACCATATCCATTTATGCCGTCGCCTTGGTCGCAGGCGTGGCGTGCCCCTGAAAGTAGCAGTTGTATAAGAATTTAAACTTTCATAGGGCCTAGCCTTTACTCACGCTGGAAGCCCTGAACATGGCTCGCATCGAACCACATTAGACCTGTCATTACCGATTCAGGTATACGCGGTCGAGTACCAAAGTACAGGTTGGGACGGTAGGTGCCCCACAGCAAGGACGCGTTTGCCGCTTGACCTGCAGTGGCAACGAGATGGGCTTCATCGCTGCTTTGGGCACACACGCTAGTGAGCAGCAGCGGCCCAAGCAGCAGTGCCTTCCACAATCTCATCTTTTTGCTTGAGGAGCAAAAACTACACTCGCACGCACCAAATGCGATTTAATTGATTCAAGACCCGTCGTCGTCAAACGAAAGCATTTTTTCATTTAATGCGATCCACGCGGCAATGAGAAATAATACACAGATGAGATTGAGAAACGACGAAAAAACAAGGAAGCAAGATTGTTGTTGTTGTTGATTGACTATGTATACATATACTGGTACGCAAATTTTACTGCTGTTGCTGCTGCTGTTGCTGCTGCTCGGCCAACAGCTTCTCGTATTCCCTCTGTCGTTCGTTCAAAACAAGCTTAATACGTGCCATGGATTTTCGAACCTGGTTTTCAGGGCATGCATTTAATACCCCATTCTCGCAACGGATATTTTCAGTAAAAAGAAGTACCTTCTTCATACGATCGCTGTTGTCGAAAACGTCGGTGGATAATTGCTGTCTACGAGCTTCTCCTCGCTGTGTTGCCAGGACATTGCGTTCCTTGAGCAACACGTACCAAAGCTTGTGCAAATCTTCAAATGACTTTTGGCGAAGTTCTTTGGCGGTCCATGAGCGACCTACACCGAAAAAAGTTCGAGTTAGAACCAATAAACGTCGGGCAGGCCAAAAATGTCAAAACTGATCGCACCTGTCGTAATCCTCTTTGGTAATGCTTCGCCGTTTTCAAAGAATTGGTATAGGCCCTTTGCAGGTGCTGGAGTCTCTGACAGTGCTGGACGCACAGTGCTGAATAGACGTGAGGGAACTGCAACGGTGGATCGTGTAAACTTTTGCAGCAGCATTTCTGTAAAGAGAAGGCGATGCCTTTATTTACAGCCACCAAGGACGATGTTTGTCAGTTCAAAGACAGCGTCGGTCATAATTGCACAAAAACGAATGCAAAATGCACACAGTATATGCGTGTGATTTTACTGTGTAGTGTATTCAAGTAAGAGGAAACGTCCTATAAACATAACAATTCTTTTTTACTTATTATATCTTGACACGTTGATGTTCTACGACTCTCTAGCTCCCATAATTATCGACCTTGCTGTATTCACGATATCTATTTTCCGCCCTATGCCTTCCTTGCTCTCCTAAGAGCTTCTGGTAGAGAAATAAACATGTAATTCTTCTAGCATATATCAATGGACGGATTTTTGTTCGACAATTAGCGTGAAGCAACAAAGAATATACCATTTGCAAGCGGAAAGCTACAGCGCAGAAATAGTGTACTCATAAGCGTACTGAGTTTCAATTGTGAGTGGGTGATCTTGAGAGGATCCTGCAGCAGTCGATAGCTCCCCCTCTTGCAAAAATGGCAGCAGTACAGATCACCAAGAAGAGAAAGGTAACACATCTTTGCAAGAGAGAAGGGGCAGAATAGATGACAGATTACATGGATGGAATGGATGGATCAAAAAAATCGGCAAAGGACTGGAAGTAACTGACGAGCAATTTCTATATATCTGCGCTGTCCATAATCGCATTTTCTGAATTTACCATTAAATTCAGTTCGTAAGTGTCTAGTTGAATGGCTTTGTTCATTGTTACGCCCGTTTGATTCTAAATGGTCTTCAATAGGTTGCTGACGGTGTCTTTTATGCTGAATTGAACGAGTTCCTTACCCGTGAATTGGCCGAAGACGGTTACGCTGGCGTTGAAGTCCGTGTCACTCCTGCACGCACCGAGTACGTGAATGGAAAACAAATGAGGAGATAGAGCAGTATTGATCGATATGTATTTTGCAACAGAATCATCATCCGCGCCACCCACACCCAAAACGTCCTCGGCGAGAAGGGTCGCCGTATCCGTGAACTCACCTCCCTCGTTCAAAAGCGTTTCCGCTTCGCCGAAAACACCGTCGAACTTTACGCCGAGCGTGTCCAGAACCGCGGTCTCTGCGCTATCGCCCAGGCCGAATCCGTCAAGTTCAAGTTGCTTAACGGTTTGGCTGTCCGCCGTGCCTGCTACGGTGTCGTCCGCTTCGTTATGGAATCTGGTGCCAAGGGCTGCGAGGTTGTTGTTTCTGGCAAGCTCCGTGCTGCCCGTGCCAAGGCTATGAAGTTCGGTGACGGTTTCATGATCCACTCTGGTCAGCCTACCCGTGACTTTATTGTCACCGCTGTTCGTCACGTCTTGCTTCGTCAGGGTGTCCTCGGTATCAAGGTCAAGATCATGTTGGACAACGACCCCACTGGCCGCCAGGGTCCTCGCAACCCTCTTCCCGATGTCATTACCATCTTGGAACCCAAGGAAGAGACCCCTATCACCGAAGCTATCACTCAGGACTTTGGCAGACCCGCCGAGCCCGCCCAGCCTGTCGAAGCATAAAAATAAAAAGGTGTTGCTTTGTCCTTTGCCGTTTTTCTGTGTAATGCTTGGTTCTGCATAAGTTTCCCGTTCTGTGCAGCCGTATGTGCTCCATTCGCAATTTATGGCATCGATTCTTAATGGCTTTGTAAAAGAGAAAAATCTATGCACTTGAATATTCTTTGTTTCGGTAGAGCGAACGGTCAAATTTTATTCTGTCGAAAGGAGCGGTTTAAATTTTCCTTTGAGAATAGCTTCATCGTTGAATAGCGTCTTTAGAATGTGCAACAGCTGCTGTTCACGTTTCCTGCTAGTTTTGCTAATCACAGCCGCCTCCATCTCCTCCGACTTGGATTGCGCCAACTGGATAACAGATTTTGGTATATCAGCCAGTCTAGCGACGTTCAAACTAAAACGATCGAGAATACTTAATCATCAGGTCATAGCTAGTGTATAGTCTCCTCTTACCCATAGCTTCTCATTGCAACACCGCGGACAAGTTTGTAAAGGAAGATGACACTTGTAAAGTCTCCCTCCTTGTTTTCCAAGAAGCTCATATGCCCATTCGTGGTCGATTCAGAGTACTCGCTTGCTAGCTCAGCAAGGAAAGGATAGTGCGTGACAAAGAGCGTAATAGATTTCACCTAACGTTTCAAGTCAGATCAGAATCGACAAAGTCACAGCAGTGATGCAAAATATGTATACCTTTGTAATGAAATGCTTAAGCACGGCGTAAGCAATAGCCATTCCATCATGTGTACTGGTGCCTCGACCGAGCTCATCCAAAATAACCAGCGAGCGTGGCGTCGCTTGCTTCATTATATCTGATGTCTCATGTAGTTCCACCATAAAAGTACTCTCTCCAGCCAGCATATTATCAAGCGCACCCATTCTAGCAGCATCGCAAGTGTCAGGAGCCTTCAATTAATCCTAACAGCTTACGGTACATACCTCGTATACACCGCATCTAAAACGCCTAGCTCCGCAGATTCGGCAGGGACGTACGAACCAATCTGTCCCATGATGACTATCAGCGCGACTTGTCTTATGTACGAGCTTTTGCCTACGTCGTCGTTATCAGTTTAAATTGACGTTCATTCAAAGATTCCTTGTGAGCATACCTCCCATATTAGGACCCGTCAACACCATCGTCCTATACCGGTTTACCTATCGAACGACAGTCAATGATACAAATGTCAATCATAGAAACTGTTTTTTTTTACTTGCATCAAAATCAATGTCGTTCGGTACATATAAAGTACCCAGTAATTTTTCCACCATAGGATGCCTGCCCTTTTTCACTTTGATCTTCGCTTCTTTGGAAAATGTAGGCTTCACGTAGTTCGGTTGATTAGCCACGGTAGCCAAGGAAAAGAGACAATCAAGTTGTGCCAACGCAAGGACAATGTCGCGAAAAGATTCGTATTTTTCGGATATCTCTCTATGTATCGTCAGTTTTCTTGCGACATGCCTTAGCCCCACTTAATAATCTACGTACGCTAAAAATTTTCGATACGCATCCTCACAGGCAATGGTCAATCTTTCCTTGTGTTGCTCACGTTCCTTCAATTTGGTCAACAGAAATGGGGTATGGAATCGCGATACGGCTTTCGTTCCACTGATTTTGATCCATTCGCGAGGCACCTTTTTCACGAACGTATTTTTGACTTCCAAAAGATACTACTCAACTCTGTTAATGATTGTCGTTATTGTCGTATTCTCTTTTGCTTGATTACCTCTATGCCAGCTACGTGTACGAACTCCAAGTTCGTGATACCCGTTTGCTTCCTTTCTGTCAACAAGTAATCTTTAAGCTCTCTTTCAACGTTGGCAATATCCTGAAATTTTTCTAGGTTATTGTCTAGAACATGTCGCGAAGGATAAGAATGCATACTTGCCTGTTTGTGTCGCGGTATCTCGGGCCATTTCTCTTCTGAACGCAAGAAATCGATTTTGCTCTCGGCATCCGGGTCAATGACCGTTAGAAATGACAGTACATCTTCTCGTATCGTTGGTAATTGATCAAATATTCGGTTCAAAAGAGATGATCTGAATTTGTATCCTTGCACATTTTGGCAGCTATTTGCTATTCGAAGCAAAGCATTCAAGATCTGCACTACTTCAGATTGCGAAGACTACTTTGGTCAGTACCTGGATTCTGCTTCAGATAACTCTTGACTTTTTGCATACCCTTCCGTAATGTATACGCGAGAGCCCTTTCTCAATATCTGGAAGTTGTTTTAATAATCCTTGTGCTTTTGCCTTTTTTGGATTGTCTGTTGTCATTAACTCATCGATAGCATCGATGCGTTCGTTTAGTTGTCTACAGAATAAAGCGTTATTGAATGAAAAAGTCAATAGTATTATTGCTTCAACTCACGCAACGTCCACCAATGGCCTTCCAACCCATTTTCGTAACAAGCGCCTACCAAAGCGAGTGCTTGTATGATTTAGGATCCAGAAAAGCGATCCATGTTCACTGTAATCTGTAGAGTTGCGATATATCTCCAAATTCGCCATTGTGTTGCCATTCAGTAGCATATGGCTACGAGAAGAGAAATGCGTAAAATACTTGGTAAGCTTTAAAGCATGCTGGAGCCCGAATTCAGACAAGTATCGTAAAATGGCCGCAAGTGCCTTGCTGAAAAGCAGTTAGTAGAGATATTATCAAATCAAAATTCAATAGATAGACTTACATGACTGCATCGGGAAGTTTTAGAATTTCCACAAATAGGACATCTTTGCAGCCTATGGTTAATATTCAGTGATAGTATGTGCTTGATTTGTGCCATATTTACCGTGCTGGACATTTGAGTTTTGAACGTGTATCTCCCGCGTATAAAAGTCGGACACGTATGTGAACGCAGCGTTGTAGTCGGTGCAAAATGTATCGTTCTCTGGCATACGTTCCACTCGCACGGATTCTCCAAAGGCCGTCGTTCTGATATTCAATGCATTAGAAAAAGCCTGGCTATACGCTATGCATCATCATCATCATCATTTACCTCTGTAAAGATACATGCTTAATAACTTTTTCGGTAGCAGTGCTCAGACTTTGAGGTAGCAATAGCTCGCAAGGTTCGATGTGCAAGATCCTTGTCTCCAACTCGGAGCGCATATATCCATCGTCGAACACATCGTATACAATGTCGCCTGTTGCTGGTTGCACTGCCTGGATATTGTATTAACATTCTCATCTCTGCAAAAGTCTCCGACGGTGCCATACCACTAGGCCAATTCGCACACGTTCGTCAGATCCTCCGCCGCCTCTCTTTTCTTCAACCGCACACAGTAAGTAGCTTGTAGAACTTGTTGGAGACTCTTCGTCTAACTCTGAGGTCGCCATCTCATCCACGAATGTGCCTTTTGTATACAAGTGCTTGAGTTCCCTTCGAAAGGGACCACCCTTATTTTCACCTGCAGCCTTGAGGGCTGCGGTTTCCGTCTGGCGAACTACGCCAACTTTGTATCCAGCATGGACCAGACTGCAACTAGTTAGCAACATACGCTTCAGGTTATTAGCTAAAATTTTGTATAACTCACCGGCGGACATGCACGGATAAACGATGTGTGGGTATACTAGCTACGTAGAAGTTTCGATCAACAAAGTGAGCAATGTGGAGAACACGAGATGCAATCTAAGATATGCGTGATCAGTAAAACTAGCTTGTAAGAATGGGAAACTCGAGATTTACTACCTTTGCATCCTCTCCAAAAAATCGAAACTTGTACCCGACTTCGATGACAAGCAGTACGCCCGGGTACTTTTCTTTGAAATGCAAGACTTGCAGTTCCAACGGGGACCATTTCTTCTGTCCAGGGCCAATCGCACTGGGAGAACCAGCATCCACATCAACATCCATTTGCTCGCCGTCGAGTTTTCTTCGCTTTTGTACTCTTTCCTCGAGTTCTCCAAACTTTTGCACGAACAGGGCATGTCGCCTTTCTTTCTCTATGTCAAAAGGTTCCTCTTCTGTCTTTGCCTCTGGATCATATGTATATCGTTTTTCGAGTCGACGAGGTGTCGGCGACGGCGACGACGACGACGATGATGATGATGATGCAGTTGGCGTAGCAGCGGGTGGCGCTGACAAGGTGGAACTCATTGTGATCGGTGGGCTATTGATCGCGTCTTCTGCATCTTGACCGCTTCTATCTGTTTGCTTCTCTGATCGAAACAGGTTCCTTATTTCTAGCTTGAAGCGAGTTCGACGTTTACCTTGATCACCAGAAGAGCGTGCCTTTTTAGCGAAGAACGAATTGAGAGTTAATTGTCTTGTGCTCATTCAGTCGGAAGCGAGCAAACCGAAGTTCGCAGCGCGAGATCTCATGCAGTAGAAAAATTATTTCATGCATTTCTGCGGACTAACTTTATTTATATCGTCTTCCACGCTGCGGGAAAGTTGTGTAAAAGAAAAAACACATGTGTCCAAAAGGATCGCATTTTGGGAAGGGTGGCACCGATTTGCACCGGGGGTCATTACAATCATAAGCAAAACAGAACAAAAGAGGAGATCTATCGATATCAGAGACATGGTGGAAGGAAACCTCGATTATAACCGAGACAGAGAACAAGGAGCTACATATCGCATCAGAGCAGATGATGGAAGGAAACCTCGACTTGATAAGACAAAGAAAACAAAATGCAGAGATTCATAGACGCCAGAAACGACGTCGAAAGACGTGACTTGATACGCAAAAGAAAGCAATGGAGAAGATTTCATAGACACCAGAGCACGTGATTAGCTCAAGGTTCAGCTTGGTAAAGCACAGACGACAGTGTAGAGATATTCATAGGCATACTTTATCCTACCATCAAGCGGTCAATCGATTGTATATTAAAATGAGCAGTATTCCTAGCCTACCTTCTTGATTGTCTTCATTGATTTCTGTGAGGGATTTCCTTCGGACACAACAACCTACCCTTCCGAAAGTTGTCTCGAACAGTGCAACGTCTAATTTGTTGACTTGTTGATTTGAAAACTATGAAGAACTGAAACAAGCTGCTCAGGTCATTGCGCGTTGGGATGGCTATGCTGTTACGACGAAGGCCAGCCGCGTTCGTCACTTGTATCCGCATTGTCGCTGTGGAGGAACTTCCTGCAACCACCATAATCTGGCCGCTGCCACCCGTCAAGGTCAAGCGCGATTCGTTAATACGCTAGATCATTTCGGATGATATGGATGTTGTGTTCGAGGCCATGACATTCTGAATATGTTGTGTCTGAGGACCTGTGCTCGCTGGGCTTATATGTTGTGTCCAGAGAGAAAATCTTTTGTCCGAAAGAAATCCCTTCTGCGAGTGAAAGAGAAGGAAGAGAGAAAGGACAGGGATCTTGTCGTTTTATGCTCATGGCAATATAAATTCTGCTATCAGAAATGGCCCAAATGGCTATATGTATTTAACCGACTTGAGCCCCACGAATCAACCGTTTTATCAGGTATACAAAGGTATATCTTCGAGATCAATGGAAACCGAATTCAGATGGAATACCACAAATGTGGAAGCGATATTAAAATATTGAGTTGGGTTTCACTCCACAAGATTAGTGATACCCGTAATATACAGGCTCAATTCATTGCCCTAAATTCATATCATTATCCGGAACCGCGTCTTGGCGCAATGAAAAGGGCCGATTCTGGGAGTACAGTATTGATCCGTAAAACAGAGTTCAAAACTTTATATCTTCAAACGATGTTTTGGATGCTCCTCCGCTCCGCCAAGAAACGCCAATGACTTTGGGGAAACAGATGCTCAATCCATATCGTACAATTCAATGTAGTATTTAAAACAGCTGTTGGATGCTTCTTGCGTCATGGAAGACACCAATGATCATGGAATACAGATGCCTGGTCCCATAAGGGTAAATTTTCCTCTTTATCTGCAGACAGTGGTGGATTCCTTCTTGCGTCGGTTGTTGAATATCCAAAAACTTTCAAGTCCCAATCCTCAGATTGGTGTCTGTTCTGTAAATCATCAATTCAACTGTACTCGCCTTGAAGCTTTAGACGATGCGTAAAAAACCCAGAAAACGTTTGGGGTCGTCGTCAAAGCTGATTGGAATCAGGCATTTGTCCTCTCTCAACATTGCAAAAACTCCAGGTGCTGGGCAGCTGACGCTCCAAAGTCGTATATCCGTCGATATGAATCGTTACTTAGTATGGATGATCGCCAATGTTTTAACAACATACTGTGAACATGCCAAAATCAAAGCTTTAGTCTCGACATGACATCAAAGGATGCGTATCTGTAGACATATGCCCCTGTTTTCAGCATCGATACTGCTCCAAACATGCCCTTGCATTAGGGAATCAGGCTTGTCAACAAACTTGTCTTGTTCGGGACCTTCCAGCTTACATCACATCTTGCCGTTGCAGATGTCGTACATTGCACCAGGTCTTGTCGGTCGATTGCGCCAGTGTTCAATATCTTCAAGAAATCCTGGTTAAGTACCATGCGTTCCAAGGTTTGTGTGATGGACATGTATGAGTATACTTTCTTGGCAAGCCAGTGATCTTTACCGGCCTGCGCAAAGAGGGCGTTGTCACATGGAAGAGCTCTTGATGGATTGGGATGGTTTGGATACTGGACATGATCACAGTAGACGCTTCTGGGCATTTCCTTGCAGCAAACCTATGGCAATCGAGCAGACGACAAAGTAATTGGCACCGTTGAAGACCTCATTGATACACGAGAACTTTTGTAGGGTCACCATGGAGGTAGGGAAGATGAACTGTGAACCAAAAGCCACGAGGAGGATGTTCAGGAACTCGAGAAGCAGTTCACCAGCATTGCGAGAGAGATAGCGCTCCTGGAAGAGGATGAAGAAAAATACAGAGAACTTTGAAAAACCCATCTGGCATATGACATCGGTGAGTGCACATTATCGACATGATCGTATTTTACAAATCTTTACTGTTGTTATCGTTAGGAGCGTTGGTATCCGTAGCATCGTGTGTAGCAGACACAACAGAGACTGAAGTGTCCGGCTCGATGAATTACGGTTCCTCATCGCTGGCCTCATTCCAGCCATCGAGATCTGGGAGCGACTGAGCATCTTCTTGATCGTCTGTGGAAGCCAAACTGATCTTTGTCTGATCTGCTTGGTTGTACCCATTTGATGTCTCCAGTAGGGTTAGCTCCATTTCGCGGTGCTCGTTGGAACATCTTAAAACGCCGTCAGCCTTGTAACAAAACCTGTCATCAACACCGATTCCGTTCGCCTTGAGTTGCCTCGTCACGGAATGGAGCCTATCCTCACCGGGATGGAACTTTAATCCACGCGTATTGTTCATGACTGCATTTAGCGCAATTCGCAAGGCTGAACAGATTACTATGTCATTGAGGAGACGGTCGCCGGGAGGTCCGAGAGACCAACGACCAACATCATATAATACGATGATGGAAGATGCTTTCGTCTTCCATCAACATCGCAAGCTGAACGAAAAGGATCTCGCACGAGAATCAAAGAGGCACACAAAGAATTCGTCAGAATTGCCAAGTTTAGCAGAAAGGTGGACGATATTGTTACCTGAGTAAGATATGTGAGGTCTTAGATACATATGTGGCATGATGAATATCTGACAAAGATTGAAACGAAACAATAAAATTAGCAAGATTCAATTAACTTGTACGATGGGAAGGACAAGCTCGACCAGGATTATTTTGTTGAAAAAGATCAGGAAGAGAGGATAAAAAGTTTGGTCGGCAACGTTTTTCGCTTTGCAATTGAAGCTATTAAGAGAAGCTTGGCAAGCTAGTATGTAGAAAGCGAACAGGCTCCCGCAAAAATGCAATTGCAAAACACGAATCGATTATACCACTCCTGCTGCTATCAACTGCCCGCACCTGGACCCGCACCTCTTGATGTAATACCATCCCGATGGTTACTTTACCCTCATACAGAAGGTAACGCTATGCTCTGCAATCAGACCTTATATCTACTGAAGTGTAATGGTAGAAAACAAGCCAGAGTTTGGTGAATTTCCACCAGTCAAGCATGAGAAACCTATCAATGTGTCGCAAAAAATGCAATCATTATTGTAAAGATTGAAGAACGGTTGAGGATGCTGGAGACGACCAAGCCAGATTTGCTATGATGGCCCGCATAGAAACAGCCATGGGCCATGAAGAGGTATCCTTGAAAGACCGGCAGCCACCCAGCAAAATTAAGCCCAAGGGCACATGCCACGAGGAACTGGACGTCCTCCCACGGCGAACGAGCTACTTGACAAGCAGATACGAGAACAAGAAAAGCTTGATCGAAAGCGTAGACGAGTGACATTTAAAACGATCCGCAAACAGGTCTGGAGAAAATCAGAAAAAGCATCACAAAAGACTCGCAATTAGAAGAGAATAGACGTCCATTCAAAAAGCTACGACTTACTGTTAATACACCATCCCCGTGAGTACTCAAGAGCCTGCGGTCTTTCTAATACATGCACTCAATTCTTTTCATTTCTTTCACAGATCCTCGTTGCAGGATTATTACGTGGCCTTGGTTGCTTGCACATGGGAATTTATCAAAAAGGTGCTGAAGTATTCTTGTGTCGCAATGATTTACGGCATCTCCCATTATCGAGGGTACCACTGTTTTGGAAACGCGGACTTACACCTCTTCCGTCACATTGCGCACAGACACTATCCGGAACACGGAGCATTATCATGCGCCAAAAATAAATGCAGGACCATGATCTAGCCATTCCCTACGTGTTGCGCAAATTACCGTAGATACAAGCGACATGGAGTTGAAATCTCGCAAATACAAGCATCACATGCAGAGCGCATTTTTAATTACACAAAAGATTGGTCGTACATAGCTCACAGAAATGCCGAGCGACCTGCAGCAAGAGTAACTAGAAATTTCCATGTAGATTAAAACATAGTGAGTTACTAACAAACGTTTTTGTCAATAAAGTGGAAAGGGTGCTTGTTAGGTTTTTCCAAACTGCTCCAAACTTCTTAATCTTAGCGAAAACCAAGTTTTTATTATTGCAGAACGAGATCAGAATCACAAATAAAGGATGTATGCGGCATCTATAGTTCATGTTCGCATCGTTGGGTCAGACATGTATACTCGAACTGATCTGGTCACAACTTTACCTGTACGCTTTGTCATGGTAACACGCCTGGATCCCTAAATCAGTTTATGCTTTCTTCGCACATTCGGGAGGACTGTAAAAAAGCTCTCTATCGAATTCTAGGACTTCTCCACATTGTTCTTCAATGCAACTGGCCACGTTCCCTCCAAGGCTCCCTATGATTGAGTCGTCGGGTAATTACGCAGAGCTAGGTGAAGCAAAAGCGAGAAGGCAAAAACAAGGGCCGCAAAGAACTGGAAACTCATGGTTTCTTCTGAAGTATAGTAACTATGAGTACTGTACATCAGATTTCTAATTCGATGAGGCTTTTCGTTTTCGCTCTCTGAAGAGACGATGGTCAAGGTAAACCAGCTAAAATACGATGATATCTATAAGGATGACTAAGTCTGCAGTTTGAGCACGGGATCGATCCTAGGAGAAGAAAAACGAGATTGATATAGACGCCACCGGCAGCATTTGGGAAAGAAACTAAATTCTAATATTACTATACGTGGCTGCAAGGTCTAATGCAACTTATAGTGTCTATGGTCTTCTTCAAGTTGGCATGACACGAATCGAAGTTTCTAGGCACTTGCATCGACTTTAGGGAGAAGGCGAATGCGTTCCACACATTGGTTTCTTGGCCCATTCAATGCTATAGTATGCCCATTTGTATGTTCTAACTCCAGAAGCACTGCTGTTTGCCACATCTCCCAGTATGCGTTGCACACATAAATGCTTAGAAAGATAGTGTGTCGCTCAAAATCATAGGAAAATATTAACCTACAATGCGTTCTGAAATCTTAGGAAAATGATTAATGACACATCTTTGCTTTCATTATTATAATTGATTGTAGATCTTAGCACAAACATTGTATGTCTCCCGCCATCCTGATCCTACCTTCCGTAACTGACTTCAAATGACGGCGAAAATGTACGTAAAGCTTTTTATAGCCAGCAAAACTAGTAAAGGAATGCATGCAGCATATATAGTTAATGTTTGTGTCAGCTCAGATATGTGCACTCGCGGTAGTAACTGAAGTGTTCACAACTTTACCTGTATGTTTTGCCAAAGTGACGCGTCCATTTCCCTGAATTTGTTTATTTTCATTTTATACAGGCAGTCAACCACACACTTCATCTTGCGGTTTTCTTTTTAGTCTTTCGACGCACTTAGTGTCGTAAAGGCAGATGGTAACTGCGGATACTGTGCATTTGCGATCGGCCTCGGGGAACCTGAAGATGCCTGGAGGAACATTCGGCTTCAGTGTCAGGAACTTGCAAGCCACCCAGAGCATTATACTCGACTTTTTGGTTTACCTGACGATTAAAGAACAGCCAGAAGCTCCTTACAGTGGTATGATGGTCCATATGGTGCTGAGCACTGGGTGCCTATGCCACCTTTGGGTTACGTCTTGGCAAATGCGTACAAGCGACCGATTCATTTTTTTCTGCCATGGAATCTTATACTTTTCTTCCACGATAACGCTTTCCCGAACAACAATTCTCCAGTATCTTTGTTGCTGGTGAGGCATTCAGCGCATTATGTAAATATTCGCTTAGCTATTGGTGCGCTGTTCCTCAAATCATCAAGTCCTGGAAAAGACATGCAACTAAGGATAGCCTTGCCTGGGAGCATCGGCTTACGAAGCAAATGGATACATATATTGGAAGCCAATTGATATCCATAGTAACAACACTAATGTTTGTTTCCAGGTCCATATTCGGAGATTATCCAGATTCCAAGTCGTCTACATTGCACCCATAGTTAAAGACTACTATGATCGTATTTATGCACCAAACATTCCCAAGCCGCAGTACGAATCCTGGTTGCCAGCTTTGGGCGACCCAGAAACAGACAGACGCTACATATTCATCCTAATGTTTGAATAAGTAGTCAGTGTGATAGTTAACTATAATTGGAAATCATAGACTGCCATATTTTCAGCTGTCTAGCAATACCCGATATGTCTTCTTCGAATCTAAAGATCCATTCTTTCGGGAAGGTCATCTCTAATAAAGAGAATGGCAACTTCAGGCACTGATATTAATATGCATGGATCAATCGGCTGGAAAGTGATAATCCATAAAAATGTACAAGCTACTGTCGGTTGCTAGGCTTCCATTCAACTTCAATGTGACGAAAGTTGCTTACACTGCCATTCCATGAAATGATTTGATAGGTACCGTAGCAGCAGATAGTCCTTATTGTCTGTATCTCGGTAGAACGATCAAGATGAAACGATGAAAGCAAGGATGTAAATGCACTGGGTCTACATCTAACAAATCATTCATTATAATCCAGGACATTGGACCATACTATGCCTTCGATATTTCTTTGATTGCATCAGTAAATATTTCTCTCCGTGGAAGAGCCTTTTCTGTCTTGAAGATTTGGCTACCATCATGGAAAATATATGTTACACAAATAGAATTCATGCAGGTTTATGCCTGTAGATCACTGTCACCCGTCGGTCCGGATGAGGCCTGATCTAAACCGAGGTCCCTGATAGGACGCAGATAAACTCATCCATATGTAGTATATCTATCCGACTTTTACCAATGCAGAAATCACAATTTTCAATCAGGCTGAATACCCGTCATTCGAGCAACTCAGGAAACAAACTCGCTTGCAAATTATACTTGCTGTCTGCATAGATGCCTCTATAATCTCACGATTTTGCCTTAGCCCCGGGAAGTATGTCATTAAAGCGTTGCAATGCCATCAATGTATGCCAAATTATGACTCTGCGAGATCCAATTTACTGTATTAAACTGTCTCAGGAACAATTATTGTGAATCGTATACAGCAAATTCTCCTCTTTGTATTTGGATATTGCAAAATCTATTTGATCTATATCCATTGGAATTTTTGTTACTGGACATGTCCGCAGTTCATATGCATTTAGCTGGAGACTTGGAGCTAAGATTATTACAACAGTGTCCGAATTCTTTGGAATTTTTGCTATGTATTGCGTAGGATAGTTTGTCTAATGAATAGACAGAATGGTTACCTACGGAAACTCGGGATAATCTGCATAAAGCGAGAGAATGCTATATAAGAGCGAGAAAAGACATGTACAGTAGCTTCATCATCAATATCGACGTCAGGAAATAAGTTAAATCAAAATGCGCTTCACCCAAATTGCCATCATTTTCGCTGGATTCTTGTTCTGCGCGAACGTGCAAGCAAGCAAAAAGCGTAAGGGCGTAAATGCAATAGTCTAACTTGGTGACACCTACATATTTTTATTTTATTAGACAAGGATTTTGAAAACGATCTTAAATATGTCGCTGGTAAAGGAACTGGTTAAAACTTTTGCAAACGCTTTGTACTGATTATAGAAACCTCTCCGCAGAACATTTGGGCCTCGATAGAACTCTGAAGGACCTTACCAAGGACCTCCCTGACTTGAGTCGTGGATTGACTTTGGGAAGACACTAAAGGTTGATTCCTCGAGCACCTGCAGCTTTGCAACCCATTCTTATTAATTAATAATGTCTCCCCACCCTTATTCATTACCTTCACTTATAAACCATTTCTTTTGATAAATGCATAGTGAACACTACTTTTGAGCTAATCACAAAATTTTCGATGTATATGCAGCATGCAACGTCGAGCTTTTACAGACGATACTGATGGGCTCTTGAGAATATTAAGCATTTGAAAGCACTTCGTTGCATTTGAAGCAGCAAAAGCACTGGTGCGGTTAATTAGAACAGCCGAATATCCGACGATGCTCGCAGCATCGCATGACCAAAACGAAAGAACACTATTGATAAACATAGCTTCGAACATTGTTTCTTGGGCAGTCGCATCCAACATGTTGATGGATGACGGCCGCTTCCTATTTAGAACTAATTCCTATTTTTTTTTACTCCTTCTTGTCGTTGCACAAGACCCGGAAACCAGGCAACACCTTACTGAGCGTGGGATCCTTCACGCAAAAGCTAGCATTTTATACCCACATATTGGTTGCGTGTTCTGAACGAACGAGCGACCGGAAAGTGAAGTTCACTGTTAAAACGAATGTCTATAAATAATTTTGGATCTGTATACGCTATAAGTCACAGGAATGCCTACATCAAATTAGGTATTTGATAGGTCTTAATGCCTATAATCGGCAAGTGCCAGCGTCATTGTGGTCACTTCCACAAAATAAGCAAAAAAGAGAGCAAACAGGTTACACATGGGGAGAGCAAAAAGAAGAAAAAAAAGATCCACCAGCTTTTCTTTCGTGAGAGTTGCTGCTTCTCTCCTTTACCCTTTTCTTTTTTTTTGACAAACCTGCTGGATTGAGCAAGATAGAAGCCTATGGCTAGTCCGCATAGGTTCAGTGGCTACAGCCCATCATCCCCTCAAGCACGAATATCGTCGGATCACGCAAGGCCACAGTATCGTGCCACTCCACACCATTCTCGTGAATTACGCCCGACAAGATATCCAACTTCTAACGGACCGGCCCCTCCTCCTCACACAGCAGCAGCCTCCAGGCATAGACAGCACCACCCTTCTCCACCAGCATACAGACCGCAGCGCAGTACTACCCATGAACAACAACAACCACCAATACCACGACAATCCCGAGATGGCTACCCGAATCACCAATCTCAACAGCAGCAGCAGCAGCAATATAGAACATCAAGCAGTCGGCTAGCTCAGGCACCTGTAGATAGCAGTAGTGGTCTGCGTAACCGTGGTTTGGGCAATAGACCGCCGGCAGCAGCATCTTATTACGCCGCTCACAGAAATGCAAGCCTGTCTCGATCACGTTCACTTTCCCGCCCAGAGAGGTACCGACCCCGCCCTGGCATGCTTCGAGGTGCCGTCCCGTCGCCACCACAACCTCCCGCACACCAACAACCTGGAGCAACAACTCTGATCGACCAACGATATCGGCATCACCCTCCACGCGTCGTCAGTGTGCCAGAGCAGCCAATGTCAAATAGACTTCAGATGCAGCTCCAGCAGCAAAAAATCCAACAGCAGAGAGAAGCCGGATTATCCACTGCACCGCGCCCGCAGCGTAAACCGTCAAAGAAAGAAAAACAGGCGAAGGAAGAAGACGACGCTGACGCGCGCACCACTTGGTGGGCATGGATTGCATTCGCTATGACTTGCTGCATACCAGGATGGTGTCTCCGCGTATGCTGCAGGAAACAAAATGCGTTGACTCGCCAAGCATGGCGTGAAAAGGTATATAAATCTGCAGCTCTATGTATAACCTTTGGGATTTCTAAAGTAACTAAATTGGGTAACTTTTTTTGTTGCTATTCCCAGATCGCCCTGGTGCTATTAATTCTGCTACTTTGCCTGGCGCTTGTCTACATCACTTATGGTCTCATACGCACGTTGTGTCCTGAGCAGAGCGTCACATACCCGTATTCTGTGATCACGGATGGAAACAGAGTGCCAATGTATCGCAAAGACGTCCGTGTCTTTGGACGTGTATACCCCTTGGAAAAGATGCAGGAATTCTTTGCAACCAAAGGACTCAACTTGACTACTGCTTTCGAAAACATGGAGCTTGGTCCGGTGTTTGACGGTGACTTGAAAGGTGCATGCAATGCTTTCGGCACCAATGCAGCTCTAGGATCATGTAGTGTCGATAGTCCTTACGGTATGCATACAAAGCTCATTAGCGGCTCTGCAGAGGCATCTCTGACAAAACAACGCTTATTAGGCGGAACAATTACTGGTCCTAACGGAGGATGCTTGTCTCTAAGGGATTTGAACAACTACATGCGACCGCAAGGCACGCTCAATTTTGAGTGGGCAGACATGGACCCGCAATATGTCCAGCATGCTGGAGAACTGACACTTCTAGGGAATACAGGTAGGGTGAAGATATGTTTTGAAACAGAATAATTTTCTCATGTATTAAGGGTATTAAAAGTGATCAACATGACGACCTATTTCCGCAACGGTACCTCCGTTTTCGGCAGCACCGTCGACAAGGTCCTACAGGACAATGTCGGCAAGGACATATCCTATGTGCTTTTGTATACTCCGGAAGGCAAAGACGCTGCAGGCTGTTTGCTTGCTCGATACAGCTCTGGTATTATTGAAAGCGAAGCTGGAGGATGCATTGCTGCACAAATTATAATGAATATCATGCTCGCAGTGATCGTAGCTATGATTGTGGTGCGATACTCGATGGCCTTAACATTCCAGTGGTTTATTGCCGGCCGTCTCGTAAAACCTGGAGGACGTTCAAACTGGCTCGCTTGGCGATCTATCAAAGGAGGAAACGACGATCCTGCAAACCATATACCTGGTCCTTACAACTACTACGCATCAACCAACGCAGCTAGCAGCTCCTCAAGCTCCATTCACTCCAGCTCGTCTACTCGCGCAACACCAAGGAGCGACCAGCGTCTTTCCGTTGCGTCAGACAAGGCAATTACAACAGACATTGTAAACACTGAGCTGTACACCGTTATGCTCGTCACTTGTTACTCTGAAGGTCAAGAAGGTCTGCAGACGACTATGGATAGCTTGGCAAAGACTACTTATTCACGCAAGCATAAGGTGAAGAACCGAGAGAGAACAGTGTATCAGCTTCCTTTTACTTACCTGATCTGATTTCGTAGCTATTCTTTATCGTCGCCGATGGTATGATTACAGGTGCAGGCGAAAAGCGGCCTACTCCAGACATTGTCGTCGATATGATGGATCTTGACCCTACTATGCGCGATCCGACACCTGCTTACTATGTAGCCATTGCCGATGGTGAGAAGCAGTTGAATATGGCCAAAGTGGTAAGACCATGTGCGATATATGTATACTACGATGTAAAATTTTAATACCAAGATAATATAGTATGCTGGACATTACAGAGGTGTCCCTTGCATAACTATTGTGAAATGCGGCACAGAGGAAGAGGCTAACAAGCCTAAGGCCGGCAATCGTGGTAAACGCGACTCACAGGTACAATGTTTTGGAAAATAAACTCTAACATTTTCAAGTTACTGATCACGTTATTGGTAGCTCATTGTCATGCAATTCTTCCAACGGGTGCTGTTCAACGATCGTTTGACAGAGCTTGATTATGAAATATTTTGGAAAATGACCTGGCTGATGAAAGGAGTAACTCCAGATAAATTTGAGCTTATTTTGATGGTAAGTTGTCCATACTTTACTGGTAACACGTACGAAATACTGATTAAGAGCACTGTAGGTTGATGCTGACACCAAAGTGCTACCAGATGCACTCACATACATGGTCGCAGCTATGGCTAATGATATCACTATTATGGGTCTATGTGGTGAAACCCGCATTGCTAACAAGCGTGCTTCATGTAATACGCTCTTATATCCTAAAAGTCAAATGCAATCTTACTTAACTTTACGTTCTAGGGGTCACCGCTATCCAAGTCTTTGAATATTATATCTCGCACAACTATGCCAAAGCGTTCGAATCGCTTTTCGGTATTGTGACATGCCTTCCAGGGTGTTTCAGCATGTACCGCATCAAAGCACCCAAAAACGGCGCGTGGGTCCCCATCCTCGCAAATCCAGACATCATTCTAGAATATAACCAGAATGTTGTGACCACACTGCATGCCAAAAACCTGCTGTTGCTTGGCGAAGATCGTTTTCTGTCGACATTGATGCTGCGCACGTTCCCTCGTCGTCAAATGATGTTTGTACCGCAAGCCCGCTGTAAAACCGTGGTTCCAGATCAGTTCAAAGTGCTGCTTTCGCAGCGACGACGCTGGATCAATTCGACCGTCCACAACCTGATGGAACTCGTGCTTGTATCAGATCTTTGCGGTATTGCTTGCCTCTCTATGCAGTTTTCAGTCTTTGTGGATTTGATCGGCACTCTTGTGCTTCCTGCCGCTATTTGTCTTACAATCTACTTGATTGTCAGCACAGCTGTATCCAGCAACCCACAATGGCAATCTCTGGCACTGTTGGTAGCTATCCTCGGTCTACCTGCTGTACTTATAGGCATTACGACATTCAAGATTGTGTATATAATGTGGATGCTTGGTAAGAGGCCTGTTAATACCAAAATTGTTCCCATTCTCTACATCTCACATATTATACGCACAGTATACATCATCGCTTTACCTATCTGGAACTTTATCTTGCCTGTGTACGCATACTGGCATTTTGATGACTTTTCTTGGGGCGCAACTCGAAAAGTTGATGGAGAAAAGAAGGATAAACACGATATGGACCCGGAGGGTAAATTCGACTCATCACGCTTGGTCATGAAGAAATGGGAGGACTGGGAAGCCGAGCGAACTGGCCAACGTTTGCAACCAAGGCATATGCCGACTTTGCGTACTCCCATGGATCCTCCCAGCATTTCCTACGGCAACTCTCCTCCCCGATCTGTGACCCCGTTGTTTAGCAACCGTCAAATGTTTGCTCCACCAACTCACTCCAATGTTTAAAAAAGAGCCTTTCTACTTTTAAGTATTATTGTATGTATAGCAATAGGATAGTAATACATTCTTGGTTTTAGTGTCTGAGATCACGTCAGGAACGTATGGACAGAAAATGAATTCTTTTTCTTTTACGAGATAGTTGTATACAAAGCTTTTTACATAACGACATTCCTCTCAATAATGTACAAGTAAGTTCTGTCGTATAACCGTATAGGCATCTGATGCGATGTTCGCACTTGGTTGAAGGCACAGAGCTGAATCGTAAACGTATACAGCAACGAAAGCCCAATTCTATACAGAATCAGTACATTATTTTGGATCTGATTCCTTTGTCTGCTGTTCTTCGTCAATTTTGGCTCTTTTCCGTCGATTTTCTTCATTCTTGAGCCGTTTGAGTGATTTGCGATGCCAACGACCCGTTATATGTTGCTGCCACTCCAGGTCTCCATTCAGAACCGCTGGTTCACCTGAATCCGTCTTGCATATAGGGCATACATGTTTCTTCCATTTTAACGTACGTGCCTCGCTTGTACTACACATCAAATTAGTCACGGAGGAATATCCAAACTGCAGCGTTTTCTCTTACTCTACGGGCTTTTCAGGTTTGGATAACAGCTTGGCGGCAATTTCGCTGAGACTCAGAGGATCAGGTAAAGGTAAATTGCTCAAAAATGCTGAAAGCAAGTTAACAAGGCAGATATCTATTACAGATAGCTACAGTACCTTTGGCAACATCTATAGCACAATCGCGAACCGAATCATTCCATGCATTCAAATCTGAATAATATATGAGTACATATTGTAGCAGGATGAACGCAATGTATTCTTATTTTTACCTGTTGCATCAAGGAGATAGATATGCACGTCCTTGGAGTTCCAGACTGTAGGTAGCAGTTTGCTCTGGATCCACTTTGTCTGTCGCTTTGCATAACGCACTGTTGCCGACTTCATGCGGTCCAAACATTCTTTCTTGATACTTTCGAGGTCATCGTCCTCCCCTTTCTCCATCGCCGTAAAATACGGATCGAATTCTTTGTATCCTTCAGAAAGAAAAATGTAAGTATTATCCGAGTTATTTGATATGAGAAAATGGAATATTTACCGATAGCCTGCCACAATCCTCTTCGATATTGGTCTAGTACTTGTCCAGGCTGTTTGACAGAACCTTCAACAACTCGCTTTCGAAGTGACTGTATCTCATTGAACAATCCTTCCTATTTCCATGCGATGAATTTTCTGTATCTTTTCGGTTCGAATTGTAGATATGAGAGTACATACTGTAACCATTTTATCGACTCGATCCTCCAGACGTTTCTTTAGTACGGATTGCTCAGCGTATAACCAAAATATGAGCGCCTTGAATCTAATGCAAGGATTGTCAGATAGAGTCTCTTGACTTACTGTGTATCGATTCTCTTACCTAGGTCGTGCACCGTGCTCCTCATGCTGTTCCTGAACTTCTTTGAGAATCTCGCTCTGGGGTCGTCCAGTCTCATGGTAAATCTAGGTCACGAACGTCAATAACATGTTGATAGCCCTATAAATGATGCCTTACTTGCAAACTGCGTAAGATTTTTCTGCGATCCGAAGGATGCCACCTATTTGCCATTATTGGATCCATTTGTTGAAGACGCCGATATAATTCTGGGGTATCCAACGCATCCAATTCAGCGGATGATTCAGGCGATTGCTGTCGCTCTACAGACTCGTTTTTACTGATCAATGTGTCATGCCAGAGCAAAGACTGCACATAGTAGTTGGTTCCTCCGACAACAACAGGAAGCTCGTTCTCGCCGCAGATCTGCTCGATCTAAAAACAAGGTCGTGTCAGATCTATCTCGCGTTTTCCAACAGCGATCTACTCACTCGCTCGGTTGCATCGCGGTGGAACTCTGTCACTCGATATTCTTCCTCGGGATCGAGGAAGTCCATTAGGTGATGCCGTACATTCTGTCGTTCATGCACTGGCATTTTGTTTGTAATAACATCGAGGCCCTTGTAGACCTAGACATACATAAAGTTTAGTCCTAGACGCTTGCTTGCAAGTCTTGTCGTTTCTGTACCTGCATAGCATCAGCATTTATTACTTGGCCTCGTAGAGCTTTGCATAGTTCCACGGCCAGCTGCGACTTGCCCACTCCCGTAGTACCCACGATGGCAGCTATTTGGCGCATCACAGGGCGTAAAACGCAAAAGGAAAGAGGGTCAAGTTTGCTGGCTGCTGCGGGGTTCGACTGCATCAAAACTCTTTGTTGCCATGGCCTCACCGCAGGGCAGCAGCAGAAGCTCCATGGATTCCCGGACAAAGGGCATTTTAAAAAAGTCGCTCCATGGTTCGTCATCTACATCAACAGGTCACTCGTCGTCATCGTCGTGGCTCTCGCGTATTCAGTCGAAGCTTTACTCCGGGTCAAACGATAGCTTTGCTTTGCACAGGCAGGAACTGAAACGGGTCACCTTCTCTGTCAGGAATCTTACAACTGAGCATATACTGAGCAACAACGACGAAGTTGTGCCTACAGAAACTCAACATAAAATGGAGGAAATTGGCTGCAAAGAATTGCCAAAGTATTATGAAAAGGCATGCAGGTTACATGAAGCGCCGGTCATGGATTACTTTGCCAAGCTCTTGCGGGCCAATTGGTAAATAATGCCACATCGATCGCAGCTGTTCATGGCTAATTGGCATCAAAGAAGCTATTCAAACTTGACGTCAATCAACCTTGCGAATCATGCAATAGAACCTCGGCAAGTTGGACCTATCGCCGACATTCTTATTATGCATTCTGAATTGCATAGTCTTGATCTATCTAACTGCAACTTGGAAGATGAAGTAAGCAAAGATATATCGTGAAACAAGACTTTTTTTTAACTTGCATAACCTCGGAAAGTCTATTCGAATTTTGCTGCATAGTCTATTGGTCAACGACAGAGCAACTGACCTCAAAATTGGAGGTAACCTGTTGAAATGGGAAGGGATCAAATATATTGCTATCTACATCAGTCAGGTACATATTGTATTTTATGCTTGTGATTAAGTATCACTGATATATGCGGTAATCTTGACGACGTTATTCTACAGTCGAGACGCATCAAATCTATTGACTTGTCCGGTACGACGTTTGACAAACGAGGAATGCGATATCTCTCCCAAGCTCTCGCAGCATCGACATCTCTGCGACAGGTCCGTCTTGATCGATGCGCTCTCAAACCAGCACTTCTCGAAATAATGGCAGGGGGACTCCGTCAATCGACATGCCCGCTGCACTTGTCATTGCAATATAACCGGATATCACAAAGCGGCTCACCGTGGATAGCAGCTATGCTTCTCAATGAAGAGCCGATTGAAATCTATTGGCAATGTGGCGAGTACATGAGGCGTGGTATTCAGACGCTTGACCTGACTGGAAATCCTCTTCGACATGCTATTGCGCCCTTGGCTCAAGCACTGCATAGCAACCGTTCACTCCAGAACCTCATACTTTCCGATTGCGAGATCTATCCTGCAGAGTGTGCCATCCTTGCTGAAGCATTGGTAATTATCGGATATCAGTTGCTAACAAAACCTGTTTATTTATTTAACTTCACCGCGTTAGCTCTCTAATCATCATCTGCAAGCACTCGATTTATCTAAAAATCCAATATCGCAAGGATCCGACGAAGGAGTAAGTCCCTGAAGCAGCGTGGAAAGAATATTCATCTTATGATTGTTACATCTG
>NW_027192146.1:771377-883361 GCF_041956525.1 Rhizomucor pusillus | reverse complement strand
GAAATTCAGAGTATCAAAACGACGCTTTCGAAGAATCACTTTTTGCAAGAGCTGAACTTGGCTGAAACCAGCATCGACTCGAGCGCCGCCATCGCACTGGCAGAATGTCTTCCAGAAAACAGCACTTTGGCACGTCTCGATCTGTCTCGAAATCCTCACATCACGATGGCTGGTGTTTTAGCTCTATCGATATCTATCAAAATGAACCATACATTGACGTTCTTGGATATTAACATACCAGTAAGGAAACTCGTGTTATAGACCCAATGTACGCCTTCTGACTTGGATATGCGTAGCCAAATGATATGGAAATGGCAGAATTGCAGAACGAAATCGTCTCTATATGCACAAGGAATATGAAACTATCCTACGATCAGCAGCAGGTCGATAGCCATCATAGCAAGAATGCCGTAGTTGAAGACAGTTCTGTCAATGTATCATCATCATCCTCAACTGGAACTTCATCGTCATCGTCGGCACTGTCTTTACCGCAATCACACGATGAAAATGAACCTACTTCTCGGATACCCAAGAATAAAGAAGAAGGCGATACTCGTCGTATAAATTATTCTTCTAACCCGTCCAATGATACCGCCAATGTGTCCATAGTAAGTGCGGATAGCTTAAAATTCAACGTATGAATAATATTTTCCTAACGTAATCGTTTCTCGTCATAGTCCTCGTCATATGCTTTAGATGACATCTCACTAGTGGACGATATTCCCATTTAAAATAACATTTTTGCTCTTATATTTTATCTCTACTGTGTCTGTTTTAACCGAAACCTTACGGTGGATGACAGCTTGCAGAGTCATGTTTTAGATCTAGACAAATTATGCATACTGATTTGCTGAGTGTGAGTATGCGGGGAAGGAGGACTACATCTGTTCGAATCTTTGGAGCAGCGTTTTACATAGCTCTTGATCACAAACCAGCATGTCTTGAGTTAACTGCCCACCACTGCGCGACGTGCACGGATCAGCGACGTGTCCGATTACCAAGGTCATTGCCACCTGCGCGGACAATGCCTGCCGCTACTTCGCTCTTGCGTAAGTCTACACACGATGAACTTTGAAAGGCTCGTAGCTCTTCGTTCACACATAGTACAAGTAGATTTTGCAAGTACCCATTGTGGGTACCACCGAATCCTCTGGAATTCATGCAAATCGCGTCTTGCTTCAAAGATATACTACAAACTTGAGCATAAACAAGATGCTCTTTTCTAACGAAAAATGTTTCCTTTTGCGTAGAACACGACAATTACGATAACGAGAAGAAAAATATGGGGGTGGTTCCGGTTTGGGCCCGCATCGCGCACGAAGAACCGTCCCGCCCATGGTACCCAACGTCTCGTAGTGGAACTTCGCGCTTGTGATAGGTACAACTAACCTTCTACCACCCCGGTCCCCTGCTGGTCTAAGCGGCCCATCCTGTTATCATATAGGGAAAGTTCTTCACAGGTACCTTCCAATTCGGAATTTCGTTTTTCCGTGGAAAGGGACACAAAAATTATGCGTCGTTGTCATCTGAGTTTACCTACAGGCACAATGAAAAGAAGCGTTTACTTAATCTCACCTCCATTCCAAGAAGTCCATATCCTTCAGACATTAGACATTAAACGATCTTGCATTTTGGCATTGCGACTGTCGTTTACAAAAGATCTTGAGATTGGATCATACCTTGAGCTGAAATTATGAGCTCTGCCGTTTAAAGTAACCAAGATCGTCTTGTTTCTTCGTAATCGAATATTATCCATGTCTTTTTTTTTGGAAAGAATAGTTTCTATTATTTTGGTTTCCGTAGTGTAATTAGTATCGAGGAATACAAGTCTTACCTAGACTGCGTTCTTATAAAACTCTGAGACATTCTAAGTATTCGTGTCTGTTATTTTTATACACGGAACACGATAGGGTAGGAGCCAGAAAAAAGATGATAGGATCTATTAACAGTGCTGTGCAATGAATGCTCAGAATATTTATATGTAGCAGCTGCTTACAGACCGTCGTGGTTAGCTAGCTTGCATTTGAAGATATCTGGTCACGGTAGCTTATATAATACAGCTTCTAACTCCAAAATGGTTGGTTTATGTAAATGCTGACCTCTTCTACGAGTAGTATCTTACTGATATTCCATTAATGATAGATTCTATTATGAGATATGTGTGTCAGATGTATTGCAACAGGAGCATAGTGTTGATTGTCCGAAATGATTCTTTTTACAGCGCCTTAGCAACTCAAAGGTAGACACTTCGTTGTTGCTCCGTGGATCATGTAATATGCATTGTTGTGTGAGTCTATTACAGATGAGGGGAGGATTCCCTTTTTTGAAAATTTCCTTAATTTGGATATTTTTTAATGCTGGTCCCATCATCATGCCGACTAGGCGCAGCTCTCTTTCCTATTTTCCCTTTTGCTATCGTTTGCTCACCAGTGTGTGTCCGAGCGATGGAGCAGTCAAATCTAGCAAAAGGTCCGGAATCAAGGAGCTACTTGAGCTGCTCGAAAAGGGCGATCGCAGTTTTGACTGTAACTGCTTTGACGAGACAACAACTGTACTCGAACGAGCGCTTCAGCATACTTCAGGCACCCTCGTGCCGACCATATTACAAAGACAGGCTGAAGCGTTGGAAAAAAAGGGGTATTATGACTCTGCTATGGAAAAGCTTCTATTAATAATCGAGAAACATCGCGTCACGTCGACAATATACCTTGATTTATGCCGGGTATATCACCGCCGAGGCGAATTTCGCGATGAGCTATTGGCTCTGGACCACGCTGCCAACGAAATATCACCGTACGATGCTCGATACCCAGAGATAATCAAGCAAAAAGCACAGGTTGCAGACATCTTGTATGAAAAGAATATGCCGATTCTGAACAAGCTCTCTTACGAACTCTTTGATCAAATTTTCTCTCAACTTGACCTGCGTGATCGAGTGTGCTGCGCAGCACTTGCAAGACATGGCAGCAACGCTTCAATGCATGGACAAGCATGTGGGATATCGTTGATTTCAGCACAGAATGCAAAGGATACAACGAAGACGCAGTGAATTACATGCACAGAAACTATACTCAGCTGATACCCAAATTGGTGGGCAAACAAGTCAGGAATATCTTGATTAAATGCCCTTCAGAAGAACGCAGATATCTTTTCGTTCTTCTACAAAGGTACAATATCGTTGGGATTGAAAGATTTGGTAAGCTATTCTTGCTGCAATAGAGTTAAATCACTCAGAAACCTGTGCTGAGCTGGTATCGAAATATAGAGGCGTTCCTTTACGACAGTACATTTGGCTTCGAGTTGCTGCTTCTAAATTGGAATATCCTTACAAGACTTACACTCTGGGACTTTGGTGTATCCTCGCATATGTACGAATTTCCAAGTGTCGTTGCCAACTGTAGGAACTTCAGGTATCTTTCCATTCATTTTAGCATTGATCCAAGGCGATTCCGGACTGTACGGCACATGCTCCATCTCACTCAACTTCACGTCACTGCACCGAAAAATTTGGCTGATTCACGGCTATCGAAATTTGTGTCGATGCTGATATCGAGGAGCCCTCATCTCAAAGCATTCCGCGTGGATAGCGGTTCCATGCACATCGAATGGAATGTCCTTTTGGCAGCTGCTAACAGATATTGCTCTCAATTGGATACCTTGTGCCTGAATAACCGCTCGGAAACGTTTGATGAGTCGATTTATCCAAGCCCCATAAAGTCCCTCCAGATCAATTGCCCTATACTGAAAAGCGAACTGCTTTTTTACTTGACACGTCGACGAACCTCTCTGCAACATCTGGACTTGACATTACGTGAATGTTTGTTGTATCAAGACTTTTGGCAACCATTCAAAGACGCAGGTGGTCTTCCGAGCATTCAGCGTTTAAGTCTATCTATGGACTTGGTTACGCTTGAAGACCGAAAGAAAATGGAAAGAGGAGCTGCAACGTTACCGCCTTTGCTGTGTGCGAATGCGCAGCATGTGAGCCTCAACTATATCACATTTGATGATGGAACCGATCTCTACCAAGTCTTGGGCAAAATGCATCAACGCATAAGTTTATCTCTCAACCTATGTTTCGGTCTAATCCCGGAAAAGCTGCAAGAGTTTGCTCGAAACTGCTCGACTCTGCGAGTTTTTACGTTTTATTATGATCCAGACCCTGTCTTTTTCGGCTGGTACCTAGGGCCAACTCGAATGCGTCAGTCGCCTCTGCTGTCTATTCGCGATGCGCTTTTCACAGCCAGTCAATTCACCAATCTTCAGAAACTACACGTTGTACCTTCGGATAATGAAAGGAGTAGTAAAGCGCCATTGTCCGATATGCTGTCAGCACAAGATATTTCATGCCTGTGCACTCTGCAGTCGTCAAGACTCTGCAATTTCCGCTTGCAGTATCCTGTTAAAAGACCGGAAGAATATCTTCAAGCCCTCTTAACAATGCCGAGCTTAAGATATTTGTGCATCACGAATACCAATTGGGATGAAACAGACTTTTATCTCAAAGCACTCGAGCACAGTGGTAGATCGATGTTTGCATCGCTGTTCTCGACGACATTCGCGGAAAAAACCGATGCTTGTACTACAAACACGATGATGGAAAATTAACATGTGCGTGCAATCAAGGGATCACTGAAACGATCTGTCGCTAACTTCAATTTAAATTAGACATGATATTTCAGAATCGAGACAATTGCGATGACAAGCACCACATAGTTCTTGACAACGCAGCAGTCAAAGGACACGATAGAATGCCCCTGGACTTTTCATCATTCACTCCAATCTTCCTCTAAATTTGTATGATCTTCTTCTCAAGTTTCTCCTTAAATATGGACACAGCCTAAGACTGTATTGCAGATATCAGCAAAGATATCGTTACTACACATGTTCATAATGTAATTCTAGTGCCTGAAGTTGGCCTTCTCCTTATTAGAGATGATATTCTCGAAATGAATGGATCTGTAGATTCGAACGAGGCATATAGCATATTATTAGGCAGCTCGAAATTTGGTAATCAGTCCTTTCCAGATAATATCTAGTAACAACATAAGAAATGAAAGCTAATTGATAGCAATGATATTTATATAAATGTGATAAAATAAATAAAAGCAGAGCGTCTTCTCCATTTTTTTTTCTTATTGTCCTTGTTGCGCCAGCTTTTATTTTGTGAATTCTACTCGCTTCTTTGTTCTTCCTTCGAGCTTTTCTGTTATGTCCAAGTTATTTTTTTGTATTGATGATCTTAAGGGAAAGATCACCAATGTCCTCCTTCAATTCATCTTTCTCTTCTTTACAGATAATTTGCTGTAGAATTTTTGGGCACAAGCGTATAGACCTTTTAGCGCCTCCTCAATGCTGATCTTCAGGTTATTATCCATCTTCGCCGCATGCTTCTGGAACAACTTTTCTGTCTCCTTCTTCCCTTCCTTTTCTTCCTGCTTCAACCTGCCAAATGTTTATCAACGTTTTGCTTAGCATCCTGTAGATAATCAATATATACGTACGTTTGCATGATCTCGATCGGATTGAGGAAAGAGGAGCAGTTCGACAAATAGACGCGACAACATGCACTAGGCCCTGAATGGGCTAGCTGGTCGTCTTGTTTCAATGGATATACGTTATTCATTACCGATGCCGACCTTTTCCATGTTACATGCATCAAGAGCATGCCCCATTCTTGTTCCCCCGTGGATTTGAGTAACATGGCTTTGTTGCCATCATGCTTTCTTTTTGGGAAGTACTACGGACAGCATTCATCGAACAAAGTGACGACCGCAGAATCAAATTTTTAGTCAAGTTACAACGTCAGAAACCTAGCAAGGTCGCGCGGCATTATTCAGCCTTACTCATTTCTACATATGCTACTCAGAGCAAGATGGGAATATGGTAACAACCGGTAAGAAAGAAAAGAATGTTGGGAAGAGATGCAGCTTGCAAATTCAATAGAAGAAAAGTTGGGAAAATCGGGTGCTTATGCTTGTTTCGCATAAAAGCACAAAGTGATATGCATGAGGAGATATGAGTGCATTGCCCAGCTGGGGTGATTCTGATTAAATAGATACAACTACAAATCTTCTTTATCCCCACACTTTTTAAAGCAATTAACAGAGCGTTGAGAGAAACCTTTGAAGTCGTTGAGCTTCGTACTGTCGCTAGCTGCGACCGCCGCTATGTTGCTCAAATTTACTCGACGCGGCGAGATCGAGGAAATCGTGCGAGATATCCGACTCCATATATACTTTCGTGGTACTTATAGCATCCTTCAATGAGCAGTCTGCTGTATTAGCCCGCGCATAATACACACCGAAAAGCTCGTAAAAGTGGTCTGCCGACATACGCCCGTTGCTGATCAACATGGCGCTGGAGGGTTACATCCGTAAGTTACCTATGGATTTCTGCAAGTCAGAGTGGACAGAGGACTTCGTTTGCGCCCAGCTGCAAAAACACGGATGCAAGCTTTTCAATGGATTCTGGATTCGCCCCATATCCACGAGGTGTGTCGCAAAACGTAAAGACAGTAGACAGGCAATGCAATTCACCCGAGAATCCGTCCAAAGAAGCACGCCTCAGATGTATATTCGGCGAGCCGCTGAAATCCACCGCCTTTATGCCTACCCCAGGACCGACGTAAACTTTGATATCCGGCCCAAGCACGATCGAGCTTGTGCGGAAGATATTAAATTCATTAGTGCTAATGTTGAGTTTTTCTTTCAATCCGTATCCATCTGCACTTGGAATATTGCCGCATGATAAACTCGTGCCAGATGGCGGAAGCGACTTACCCGACGCTTCCGTGTGGCGGTCCAGCTGTAACCTTCGACTATATATCTCCGTCGTAATGACTAGAACATTTTTTTTTTCGCCATGTAGTATTGCTCCAGTAAACGAATTGCCGGAAAGCTGGCAGCAGGAGCGGAAAGAGGCGAATGTCCATATTGATTGCCCTAGTAAAGTTTCGAGTGGTTCATCATACGGACAAGATGTTCCAAGCAGAGAGACAAGGACTTCTGACCACCGCTGACATCAATGCGCTTACTACGGATGCCTTGACGTTTTGTTGAATACACGGTTCTGCTAGCTCAACAATGCAGTTAAATGGCTTCGTTTGCGATGCGTTTAGGAAATCGAAGTTTTTCGTCACACTTGTGGCGGTTGTGTTTGTGATGAACCCGTAAATTGACTGTTCGACTGTTGACCACGCAGACGTGTCCTCATTTTGAATGGTTGTAAGACCATCGACTTCATATCGTAATAAAACCGCAAGGCTTCATTGCTGTCTATCTAGTTGAACCCATTACTGCCGCATAACCGGTTCATACGGTGAATCCAGATCCGTTTAAAGTGCCAAACTTCGCTTTTAAGCGTGTAGCCGTGACCCTTGCGTCATCAGAGAACCTTTTGCAAAGATTAGAGATTTTTCCCTTCCCCATCGAAGCATCGCAGTCAGCGCAAGTACGCGACTGTTCATCAGACGCATGGCTGTCAGAGAAGCATTGCCCTTTGTTGGCGTGTTCTGTCGTGGTGGGTGAGATTTCAGGAGGCTCAGCAGCGGTCGACGGGTTCCCGCCAGTCGCTCTCCAATGATACATTGCATGAGTATCATATAAATTACCACTGCATTGGCCTGGAAACAAAGTTAGACAGCAAACTTACCAAAAATCTCGTCACGCTTTTTGTGCGCTACACTTTTGTTCGCATGGTCGGTCTTTAAAATAGCGACCCTGTACTCGCTTGTTGAAGTACAAAACGTTGCCAACAAATATCAAGCAATTGATTCACCTCAATACTTTACCAATCAAGATCTTTATACTGAACGATTGCTATCCGTTCCATTCGTTGTTACAGTTCTCCGCAGCATGGAAAGTTTCTATTATGCAGCAACTCCGACGGGATCTGAAAGGTATATAAAGGACGATGTCCTAGGTACCTCGATGTTCCTCATCCTCTCAGGCGTTTTGGCTAAGATCAAGTGTAGTATCTGTTCTTTATATTTTAACAACGATAACGAGGATCATTGTTCCTCATGTTGTTACTCTTATCTTTTCCACCTGGTCTCCTGTGCGCTGGCTCGCCATCACAGTGACCGCTGGTGTCCACAACCTCACACTCTAGTTGTGCGACGCCGACAAACCAAAAATGAAAATGAAAACTGGAGACTATGCGTACAATGATTGGGGGAAAAGGATGTTACTTGGCTGGATAAATACATATTGGCTATAGAAGCTTTTAGAAACATACCACTGTTTGTATTTAGTGGGAATAACCAGTGCATTATGTTTCCTGATTCAAAATACAGTTCATATCCACTCATGGAGTATTTTCTTGTGTATGATAGTTCAATACTTACCGTAATTGCATTACACAATATCCGTTTAAGGGATACAGACTAAATCTACCGCATGGTGCTCACACAAAGCCTGATGATGGGAGGTTGTTGTGTTAAAAGGACAAACTCCGAATGACTTTTTTCATCGCAGCAAAGCATGAATTTTTTGAATGCCTTTTCCCCGTTGCCCAGTTGCTCTTTCCGAAATGACGGACCATTTCGACCCTATACCGCGAGACGATGTCATGTCTCCGAGCTACAGCGTGACGGCACCCTTGAGGGTCAGCACGAACCACGTTCTGCTTGTTATAGACGTTTTGCAACTTCCCATCGAGCTTCAAGACGGCGTTTCAAAGATCATAAAGTACGCGCCGCATAAAAACCTTGTCAGCGAGAGCAGCATGCAGGAAAATGGAGCCGAATACAAGTGGCATATAAAGTGAGTGTGTTTTGGAAGCATACAATTTAGTAGTATGGATCTGTTAAAAGAATGCATTTTTTTCTATATATCTTTGTTGTCTTGGCAGTTTTGCATATGATCGAGATTTACGACCCGGTCAACTCATATCTGCCAGCAACTATTCAAACTACAAATCTATACCCGCTGGCGAACGATTTGGAATCCTCGTTCGCTACAATAGAAAAATAGATGGTAAAACGCACATGCGCCTGATTAGTTCCAATATTTGTTTTGACACATTCATGTCTGCATCCTTAGCATTCAGAGCACTGGGAAGGCTGCTGGGCGCTGCTAGAGATTTGATGGTCTTGACGGGTGACCACGGCAACCTTGTTAACTTTGAGGAGCAAGCACAGTTCGATACACAGGGGTATGCGTTGCATGTCGTTACCCTCCACCAGCACTGCTAACTGATCGAATCCTGTCGTCTTTTACAATATCATCTACAGCATCATGATTGATTGCAGCCGCAACGGAGTGCTGCGCTTAGAAAGCATATATACGTTGCTTTGCAACATGTCGTTGATGGGGCTCAACATGTTGCAGCTATACACTGAAGATACCTACGAGGTCTGTGGTTGCATCTAAACGTGGGCAGTGAGATCGCGTGACTTAGATCGGTGTGCGTTGTTTAGGTGGAAGGGGAACCAATGTTCGGTTATCTCAGAGGTACAGCAAATCAGAATCTTTTCTCGGTTGTCATGATCGTGACACCGATTACCATTTCTAGGGCGCTATACACAGCGAGAGCTCACATCCGTGGATGACTATGCATTTGACCTGTAAGGCCCTAAAAGCCATGCAGTACTGGATGTATCCACGAGATTTGCTAAACCTATTATCAGAGGAATTGAGGTCGTCCCCTGCATCCAGACTCTTGGGCACATGGGGCAAATCCTCCAGTGGCCGCACTATGCGTATCTCCGTGACAACACAGAGGTTTTGCTCCCGGAATCTGAAGCGACGTACGAATTCATTGAGAAGATGATAAAAGCAGCCGCTAGCCCGTTTAGGTCAAAGCGTATTCATCTGGGCATGGATGAGGTAAAAGTGATGCTTTCATTCTTTCTAATGGGAGTCTAAATTATTCCCGACTTTTTCCAAAAGGCACACGGCGTAGGAGAAGGTCGATATCGGCAGATTTTCGGCTATAAGGAACCGACTCGTATCTTTGTGGAGCACTTGCAACGTGTAAATGAGATCTGTGTACGCTTGGGATTACAACCAATGATATGGTCAGACAGTAAGTGGTTCTAATAAGCTTCTTTCGCTATTACCTGTTCTGTACTGAGTGTGGAAATTTTTAGTGCTGTTTTGCCTAGGTAACGTTGACTTTGTAACACAACTGATGGGATCCAACGCAGGGGTGGAGCTAAACGGTCCTGCTTTTTCCAGCTGCCAAAAACAATACGTTGCAAGGCTATTATGATGAGAGGAACAATCCCGCAGATGCGCCGGAAATCACGGATAGGATGCCAACCAACGTGGATCTCGTCTTTTGGGACTATTACCACACTAGTCCTGAGATTTACACACAAAAGTTGCACCAACACCGCGAGTTAGGCTGTCAGCAACCATGGGTTGCATGTAAGTTGTACAAGAACGAACGTGGGTCATGTGGAATGATCTAACTTGTGTCCCCTTCCGTTTCTCTCCACTTAGGCGCAGCGTGGACGTGGAGCCGATTTTGGACAGCGCTGCCTTTCACTTTTGAATCTGTCAGGGCAAGCACCGTAGCTGCCAAAAGCAAGCAAGACGGTGTTAGAAACTCATTCCTCACTATCTGGGGCGATGAAGGCAATGAATGTGATATGTAATAAGCACAGGCTGGCATTTGATGCTTCCAGAAGAGAGAGAAAAAAAAAGCTAAGTGCAGTTATAAATATGCATAGATTCTCCGCCCTTCCAGGAATTTGCTACTATGCTGCCCATGGATATAGCGACCAGGACGAAATCGACATCGCCATGCTCAAGAGAAATTTCGGCAAGTACCGGGGGAGATACACCCGTGATCAATTCATATTTACTGACTAGAAGACAACAAAAACAACAGAGGGTATATGTGGAGCAAGTTTTGATGACTGGGTCTTTGCCTCAAAGGTAAAGTGAGCAATTTATCAAGCCATTTGCGCGTGCGTGTTACTAAAGAAATATGCCGCCAAGATCGATGACACTCCGTCCGGAAACCCTATCACGATTAGAACACATTTTACACCCAACATTAGCAAGTGGCTGCTGTGGGAAGGTGAGTCATACAAATGCGGCAGGTCATTTACGATATAGTCATATACTTATGTCACCGTTAGATCCATTTTTAAGCTTCATTTCACCTCAATATTTGGACGAAGACATGGAGGCACACTATGCAGCAATTGCTGCGCATTTATTCGAGGCGATGGATAGTAAACGGGATGCAGATCCACTTAACGCGCGCTTGGAGCTACCTGCCCGCTTGGCGCTTGTGCTTTCTTTAAAGTGCCGTCTCCGGCAGCACATGGTGGAAGCTTATCGTAATCGCGATTATGAGCGGTTGTATGAGCTAGCTCAGGATAGGTTGATGCGTTTGCGCGAAGAAGTGGACCGGCTGTGGCAGTACCATCGTGGCTTATGGATGAAAATGTACAAGCCGTTTGGCTGGGAAGTACTTGAGTTGCGTTACGGGGGTTTACGCACGCGACTGGAAACAATGTACGATCATATCATTGCTCACGTGCAGTGCATGTTGATGCGTAAAGAATCGGCAGCAGCCGGCAGCAGTGAACGGCGTCGCTCTTCGCTGGAGGAAGAAGTTTTAGAAGAAGAAAATGTGCACTGGCGCATACCGGAATTCGATGCAGACTTGGAGTGCCTGTTCTATGGCTCAAGGACCAATCTGCTTCTTGACTATGCGCGTGTGATATCGCCCTCCCGTCCCGGTTAGAAATAAAAAGTCGCGCGATCTTTCCTTTTTTATTTATTTATTGTTACTCTTTATCTTCATGTTCGCTACATCCGCTTTGGGACGATGATCGACGTCTGACATTTTCAAAGGTCTGATCTAGTGATAAGGACGCGGGCATGAAAGCAGGGATTGCACTAGAGTTGATATCGACATTCTGCTCCATTCTGGAATTATTAGCACTTTGCTGCTGCTGTTGCTGCTGCTGTTGCCTCTCGCCGCTCAGTAATCGAAAAAAGGACGGTGACGACGACGGCAAGGTTTCTGCACTGGATGGGGATGTTGCTGCAACAACAGCATCGGACTTGCGTCGTTGGTGGTGGAATACTACACAAGAAGCACTGTGGCCGCTGAAGGTTTCTGGCTGTTCAAAAGTACGTCCACATTTGCATTGGAATGGCATTTTTATTCTTTTGGTGGAGGGAAAGAAGAAAACCAAGAGAACAAGAAGAAAAATTTTCCTTTTTGGCCTACGATGTCATTCTTGCTTCTCTTGTCTTGTGACGAAGAAGAATCTATTTATCATTATTATTTCCTCTATTGTTGCAGTCGGTCAAGATACAAGAGAGAAAAAAAAACGAGGGAGATAAAAGTGCACCCAGACCACGGTAGAGATAGGCATCGCCAAGATATCTTCTTGTTCTCTCATCCATAATTTTTTTCGTTCCTCTTTTCTCTCGCTCTCTCTGTCTCTCCGTCTCTGTGCGACGTGCGTGCGATATGACATTTCCAAATGAGTTTTTACAATCGCATAAGCAATTCACTGCCACGCTCTTTGCGTAACATTTCACCACTCCAATTCTACAGTCCTCAATTGGGACAACGCTTGACAGATATAAAAGAACCGGGGACCGTTGGAACCCTTTCCCTTTTTTCCCTTATTCTTCAGAAAATGAACGACGACAAGCACCAAACAGTCCCGAAAAATCACGCTGTTTCCGGCAAATGCTTAATCTGTGGCTCTATCAACCACCAAACAAGGGTATGATTTTTTTCCTTTTTGCTGCAATGCAGGCGGCAATGAGAACTGATTGAGAACTTGCCCGAAAATATATAGAACTGTCCCGTATCGCCCCGTCGTTGAAGCGAGGTCGACGCGAAAGCAGACACAGCAACGAGAGCAACAGCAAAAATTAATACTCGATCATATTTCTCTTGAATCTATACCCGGAAGCTTCCTTCTGCTCCCTTCTTCCTATCTATCTTTCTGTCTCTCTTCTCTTTATCTTCATCCTCATGTATTATCATCATTCCTCTCTCTTTGACAACATTCTCACTCTCTCATGAATTTTCTCACATGTGCGTTGCGGGCGCGCAGGTTATAGATATGATATCAACATGTTTACATGCCCATCATCCTTGTTTTACCCTTTCATATGATCAGTATCACTGCTACTACAACAATCAGCCAGTACGCATCGTTTAACAACAAAATCAACGACAGATCTCTCTCGCAGCAACCGATATCCCCCCATGTGTTTCTATTTTTTGATATAGACGCGCAATAAAATGATAATCTGATATGCTCTTCTGTGCACAGACAAAACGGAGTCCCTTCTCTCTCTCTTTCTCTCCCTCTTAAGGCCTCGTCCCCCACTCTCGATTTACTTGTTATGGAAAATGCGGCCGGGATCTGCGGCCCCCAAGCGCGCACACACACACATACACACACTCAACTTTTTTTTACATGTATGCACCGGGAGTAGCAGCAGAGATGGTCACGGATCAGATCTCCCTCTTTCGCTTTCTATTTGTTATCATCAACATCAATAACAACCGTTTTCTCGCGGCTTCGGTCGATCCCGTAAAGTTCTGTGCGTGTGTGCAAGTAAGTATAAACCGGTTTGGTGGCACAAGAAGGGCAATCGGAAAGTATCGTTAAGAGGAAAAAAAAACCCTGTGCGAGAGAAAAGCCTGCGTTACATGATTGCAAGAAACTTGACATGTGAAGCCGTGCAACGCTCTCTTCTTCTACAGCCACGTGGTCTCCCTGCCTCTAAACTTTTTTTTTTTCACAGCATTGTCTTTATCATGGCAGTTGCAGCGCGAACTCCGTAGGGCACTCTTCTATCTGGTCTAGCGAACGTGTCGGCTGTGACTAACTCCGAATGAGCATGGAGTCGCTCGACTTCCTAAAGATTAATGAAAAGACACAAAAGATTGATAAGCTTATCTTGGCAGCAATGGTGAGTGGGTGGTTAAACAGCGGGTCTGACTGACCTTGTGCAATGCTTCTTGTAAATTTTTGTTCTGTGTAATTACGAGCGCTTGTGCTTCCAGGTCGCGCCTGCTCGAGCGATGTCCGAAATTGGGTGACCCGATCATTGTAATCATCGGAAAGCGTTCACCCGAGAGCGTGGCCCACAATCCTAATATGACTCGTTATCTACCATGCATTACTGAACTGAGGCACGCCCCTATACAGCCTACTTACCCTTGGCGTGGTACGTCCACCCGGGGCGCTTGTACTCTTCAATGCTAATGTCGCTCAACCTATCAGCTCGCTTCACTTGACCGTAAAACTGCTTTTCTATCCATGTGTACGCTGGTGGCAGGAATCGTGATACACCTTTCGAGTTAAAGAAGCCGTTAGCCTTTTAAAGCAATCAATATTTATCAGCCCACTGTAAAGAATATTCTGCGACAAGAGTTACCCGGACTATGTTACCTCTGGTGCAGCTGTCAGAAATCGGAACCTTGCCATTGTATGCAAGATAACTGATTTGTATTGATTTGTAAAATTAAAGTAGCCTGATGTTAGATCAATCATCCATCGCTGCCCGCGCTGCCCTGCTCGGTGCGCAATACTCAGCAATTGAAGCGTCATCTGCTCATCCTGACGGATGTTAAACGGTCCCATCTGGATCACTGGCAACACCGCCGTATCAGCATCGTCCTCCTCCTCTTCTGTAACGCCTTCCAGATGCCTGTTGATAAACGCAAACAATCGATCACGCGCTTGTGCCTTGAACCTTGCACTATCGCGCACTGGGTCTGCTGTGCCGTCCGACAATTGTAAACTGTAACCATCCTTTCTGGGTATCAATTGATACGACAGTGACCCCACTACGTTCAGCAGTTCGTGATAGTACGATGATAACTTCTGATGCCGCTCAAAAATCATGTATCGATCTTGCCGATTTGAAAAGTAATCCTTGCTCAAATTCGCCCTAACACACGATTTCAGTCTTCACAATACGTTTCATCTTCCATCTATCGCGTTACCCGCTCAACATGATTGCGTCATCGAAGCCGTAAATTTTCATGTGCATTAATCCAATCCCTTCATTGAATCGTTGCGGAAGTGCCTTTTTCAATAGGCCTTTGAGTTCAGGTGTGTGATACAGAGATACTTTAACTTGGTCAGGAAAATCACGGACGAGTGGTAGCAGCAACGTGGCCGAACTCTCGCCTTTGGAAACGCGTGTGCCTCGAAGACAGTCGACCAGAATGCATACTTTTAATGTCTTTGAGCGTTCCAGCGCTTTATACAGTGTCTCGATCTGCGTAGAACTAGTCAATATACATGGTGTGCATAATCCCTTCCTTGTTATACATATATACCAGATCCTTCTCGGCATGTCCAATGTACAATGCTGCGATAAATATTCGATCTTTCGCTAAGCTTATGCGTGTCTACAGAAATGTTGATATATACACCAAATGAGCATGCGTTCACACGAAAAGTATTATCTCTCACATATATACGCCAACACAGCGCAGCTATGCAGTTTGTTCAGGTACTACTAACCTTTAGCTCTTTGTAGAATTCACTCGGTTCTTGCAGCGGACAAATATCTTGCCCTCGCGTGTAGAATGTTGGCGCGATCCTTTGCAGTTGTCGAAGTTCAGCAAGGGGTCCATGCCACAGTGAGCTGTAGTAGCGCGCAGTTGGTGCCGAGAATGTTCGTCGAGGCACTACTACGCGTGCTGCCAAGATGCGACGCAGCAGTGACATTTCGGCAGATTGTTTCCAAAGCTGTCAATACGTCTCCTCCCCCGCAGTCCCAATAATAGATCAGGCGCGCGCACAAGCATTCTCAGCCGAAATTCATAGAGTTAGGCACGACATGCCTAAACTGTCCCCCTTCCAACGCACCCTCGGATCACAGAATGTGTGTCTGTTATTACAAGTTTTTTGTCATTACGCGCTATCCAAAAACATCACAAACATCCTTTTTTATTATTCGTTATACAGCGGGTGATTGTTGAATGGTTTGAGCAAGAGCGCGCACGTTGGGGTCATAGTGGTCCTAATTTGGGTTTTCCCTGTCAGCTTCTTTCCCATCCGCTACATGTTTGCATGAATATCATACCTTGTACAAAAACAGTTCATAGAGACTGGTTCCGAACGGATTGCAGAGATCTGGATCCGACAAGTACGGCATGTAAACACCACTTGCAGCACGGTCCTCCGATTGAGTCAATGCATCGAGACGATGGTCTTTCTATATAATTTTTTTGAATCGAGTTAAACCCCATAGCTTTTGTTTTACGTTACACTTGTCATTGTTACCCACGTTTATCAGCCGTTTCATCAGTTCCAAGCAAGTGATCACAGTCTTGTGAGGCATATTAAGTGCTACGAGTGAAAATCGCTTAATGAAGGCTGCCATGCGATCCACTGGGACCTACAAAACACCCCCCATTGTCAGTTGTAGGTTGTAACATGACGCAAGCCATTGAAAAAAACTTACACCTCGCTTCTTCAAGAACATGAGTTCTAATCCGCGCAGGATCATTTCGCTTTCGGAAGACATTTCCGGGCTTGGTCTATCTTCCAGCATATAGTGGAACGCTGCATCGAACAATATACCGTACAGCTCTCCGTAGTAAGACTTTAGATCATATTCAATCAGATCGGCTGTAAATGGGAAACAAACAGATCAGTTTAGATTCTAGAAAATTTTGTCGGCTTCTCTCGGACCACCAAAGTGCTAACTTACATTGACCAGCGAGTAACTCGAAAGCAGTTACAATGCAAAGCAGCCGTTTTCGGGTACCAGAGCTGGCTGTAATACCTTGGCTCTTGTGGTCAAGGTTATCCATGACATCTTTGAGTGCATTCAGCAAATCCTCAAAGAATCCAACATTGATCAGATGCGCGAACCTATGTAACATTTGAGTAACCGACACCGCAACGTAGCATTGTGTGAGAAAATAACATACTTTCCGAGTCCAAGCAGCACTGCTGGCAGAAGCGGCGAGGTTGCCTGCTTTTTCAAGATGCGGAAATAGAATGCAAATATCAATTTTAACGTTTCCGTGTGCTAATGAAAGAGTCAGAAATCAGTGCCAGTACATTATCCGGAGATTTGGACTTACATGTTTTTCTTTTTCTTCCTTGTCCACGACAGCCTCGGCTTCCTTCATTTCCTTCTCAATTTCCTTGGTCTCTTTCAAGGCTTTGCGAGCCTTTTTGTTCAAGAAGGGCTGATCTTTCTTGCGTTTCTTCACTTTATCCTTGTTGTCATTCTTGCCCTTGCTGGCTTCCGGTGTCAATTCGTCTTTGAGTCTCAGGTGCAAGAACGTATTGATCACATTTTCGTGGACGTTGTAGCCCTTGCTCTTGATCATGCGAGTTATCATGATGACACCATCCAACGATACTCGGCCAAGCTCGTCTTCTTCAAAAACGGTGATAATCGCCTTGCGGCACATTTCTGCGAGCTAAAATCCATACTTAGCAACAATTCCCAATGCCTGAACTCTTCGATCTTTCGATACAAACCTCGTTCCATTCTACGGTGCTCATGCAGGCCACAACAGACACCATGATATTAAGTCGAAAGTTAAAATAAGTCTTTGTTGTCAACAATTCGCAGAGACACTTTGCAGCGACGAGAGCTAGTGATTTCTCTTCCTCAGACGCCTTCTTCTTTTCTACATTGCATATCAAGTTTAGAAAAGAGAGAGAGAGAGAAAGATCTAAAATTTTGTTCACCCCGAGACTTACTTATCAATGCACTGTCTAGATCCTTGAGGTAGAGTTCATAGTTGCGCAGCAGTCCTTGCTCGAATTCTCGAAGCTGCTTGACTTCTTTTGATACTTTGACAGCTTGTTCCTTTTCAGTCAATTGGCGAATACGGTATCTAGACAATGGTAAAGCATAAGAACACTGTGTCGTAGATAACACGAGCGGGTCTGTTTTTGCTTACCCAGGAATGATATCTCTGTATACAGCCAACTGCGACAGCAGAGCAAGTTTTCTGACAGTCAAGTTTTCATCGTCTGCAATTTTGCGCATAGCTTTAAGTTTCCCGACCTACAACGAGGCCATGTAAATTATACGTTCAGCAATATTTCTTTTAATAAACCTTACATTTTCGTTGGGATCCTCCAAAATAGATGTAGCAATCTTCGCCAGCTCTTCCTTCTTCTTCAAGATATATTGTGGTTTGCTAAGCTTCTTTTCCTCTTTTTCCTCCTCTTCATCCTCATCCGTAGACTGAGCGGCTGCTTCGACCTGTTCATTGACCTTTTCATCCTCATCCTCGGATTCTTCGGCCGAGGATTGCTGCTGTGGCTCCTCTGATTCGACGTGTGCAATTTTACCGGTGGGTAACTTGATGGGTAATCTGGTGCTCTTTTCGCTTTGCGTCCATTCCTTTGCTGCTTTGCGAGGAATCTTTTCGTAATCCATTTCCTCATCCGACTCGTTTTGCTTCAGTTTCCGTTTCTTAATCGGTTGCACTTCTTGCTCCTCTTCTTCTGAAGATATGAATGCTTCGTCGTCATCATCGCCCTCCATTTCAAGTTCTTCGCTATCTTCCTCTTCCTCCATCGATTCATCTGCCAATTCCTCCTTCTTGTTGTCATCGTCGCTCTCGAGAAGAGCACCGACATCGCTGTTGACCTCATCATTGTCCTGTTCATCGTCGCTTTTCAGTTCGTCCTGACTATCGTAGTAATCTTCTTCGTCAGACGATGAAATTGCAAAGTCTTCTGGTTTCGGCTTTGGTCGCTCCATCTTTAGTTGCGGGATCTTTTTCTCGTTCCTTATTTTTTTGGGGTATCTTTTAGCACTAAATCTATTGGTGGCAGATTTGTATGCTTACTTTGACAGTTCTTTAGTGTCGAGGCTGGTCAGGAACTTGCCGAAATCCTTGTTGGCTGCAAAGAATTCAAGATCCTCGTCCGAAACAACATCGTCGTCGTCGTCCTTAATAACACTTTCGGGAATGGGTATATACTCCAAGCCTTGACCCTGCGATCATTCGTTCTAGATCAACATTCTAGATCATGTAACTCACGCAAACTAGCTACAAACCTTGGCTCTCTTTCGTTTCTCGCCAGCATTCTGCTGCTTTTTAGGTTGAGCCTTTGAAGCAGCTACTGCTTTTTTGCCGTTTGTTGCAGTTGGCTTTTTGGGCTGAGGCTTCGTCGTTTTTGCTTTCTTGGTTGTGGCGACCATGAAATTTTTTTTGTGTAGAGGAACGAACAGCTTGTAAATTTTTGGTTTTTGCGTGCGGCATGGTAGAGCTTCATCAAAGTCCGACCAAGGTTTGGGAGCTCCAAGCGGCCCATCAGTGACAGAAGAAAAAGGAAGGGAAGAATAATGGGTCCATCTAAATGCAAAGTCATGGTGATGCGGAAAAATATCCCCTTATCTCGCATAGTTTGCTTTTGGGTTATGTATGTTTGATAATACTCTGTCGTTCGGGAGATCCGTGAGGAGCGGAATAACGAAGATAGAGAGGCGCTTGCTTCACTTTCACGAAAACAGCATCTGTGTGAATCAAGAACTTGCCGGAAATATACAGATGTGCGTACGTATTGTGAAAATGTAACGAACGAAGTGTACAGTACGGATCCATGTCTCGTCATTCTAAGACTTAAACTAGAGCTGAACAAGCTGAACTGCTGTATGGCAGTAAGTGGTAGTCTTTGGTCTTGCTCTGAAACAGGATGATCGGTTGGATTGTTTGTGCGTCTCCAGATAGATATGTGGATTTCCCCTTTTTTACAGCTTATAACTTGCAGCATCTGGATTGATCTTCGTCTTGTGCAATGTTACCTCTGCCGTGGTGTGCATATTACGGTTGGCACGTTTTTAGAGTTATTCGGAGATACACAGACCACGAGGCAAAAACCAACTTGCAGCACGTTGGTGCATGCCATGTTAAAAAAATTTACGAGCGATTACATATAGATTACTTTTCACCGTGCATTGCTCAGAGAAGTACTTATTGCAAAGACAGGACTGTGAGTAGAAATAAAGGACGAACAGAAAAGTAGGAGAAGGAGGGGCAAACAAGGTCGTAAGGGGTGATTCTGCACCGCGTGCACCTTCAGGGCGGTGTGTTTGTATGGCTTTGCCTGTGTCTCTCACTTACACTCTACATATGCGTGTGCCAGCCAGCTCTCGCAGCGGATGCGGGTGTAACGTTACCTCGCAAATGTCAAGCTAGTTGGCACATGCATTGTCAAATCCCAGTTTCCCTTGACTAGTAGTAGACGTGCTTTAGCTTTTTTGCATCTACCCACCACGCACATTCTCTTTCTCTTTCTCTCTCTCACACACACACATTCATATACAGTCCCTTAATCTAATCTTGCTGCCGCTCCTGAATCTGATTCATTCTCCATTCATTTTCTTACTACTTCTTCACTCCTTTTAACCACCTAGCATCAGATAATTTATATGCTGTCAGACTCACCGTTAGAGCCTCCCACAAAACCAGCCCCGCTGCAAAAGGCCTCGCTCTACCAGACGTGTCGGCTCGTGCTAAACGGACTGGCAGCCGTGCCTGGATTCGATCAATACATATCCTTTGATACCAATAACACACACGATCCGCTTACCAAGCTATGGGATATTTGCCGTCAGGGGTCCAGCCTATGCCTTCTTTTCAACACCCTGCGACCTGAAACGCCAATCCAATTCGACCCCAATGTCAACAAGCCTAAAGCTTGTGTTTATTACTTTATCATTGCTTGCCGCGACCAGCTTGGCTTCAGCCAGGAAGGTCTCTTTACAGTCTCGGATCTTTTTCAGGACGATACGAACGGTTTCGTTAAAGTACAGTAATCTAAAGTCAGAAATATGTCATGGTTGCTAATCACCTCCCTCTCTCTCTCGATATATCCAGGTCGTCACTACAGTAAAGAGACTGCTTCAACTGTTAGAACAAAATGGAATCATTGAAATACGATCGACGTCAAACCGGGACTCGGATCCAAAAGATACGCGCGACAAGGTCGTTTATGAGTTGCTTGAAACTGAGCGAAAATACGTCCAGGATCTGGAGAAGCTCCAGGTAAAAACAAAGATTATTCGCTTGTCACCGTCCATCCATGCAAATATTAATTATTTTTGATCCAGCATTACATGCGCGAGGCACATGCGCAGAAAGTCTTGCCTCCAGATACACTCCATCAATTATTTGGCAACCTGAATGCGCTGGTCGATTTTCAGCGACGACTCTTGATCCAGGCAGAAGACAATGCTGACAAGCCGCCCCGTGAGCAGCGATTTGGCAACATGTTTATGCAGCTTGAGGAGCCATTCTCCGTATACGAGCCATTCTGCGCCAACTTCCAGGCCGCCCAAGACCTTGTAGTTCAAGAAACTGCAAAGTTGCAAAAACTCTCGGATATATTGTCACCGACGTACGAATTACCGTCCATGCTCATCAAACCAGTGCAGCGCGTATGCAAATATCCTTTGCTTCTGCAGCAGCTTGTCAAGGAAACGCCCGCTGACTGGCCATACTATGAGGAGATGAAAGACGGTCTTGAAGCTATCCAGCGCGTAGCCAGCAAAGTCAACGAAACAAAACGGCAACAAGAGAATATACAGTTAGTTGAAGAACTCCGGAACCGTTTGGAGGATGATATATGGAAAAATGCCCTGTCCCAGTTTGGAGCCTTGCTGCTCCACGAACGCTTTACTATTACGCGCAAGGAGATCGACCACGATGTTCTCATGTACCTCTTTCAAAAATCACTATTTATTTGCAAAGAGGATGTTAGCAAAAGAGCCGTCAAGAGGAAAAAGAAAGCCGGCATCAAGGAGAACGCATTGAGTGTCAAGGGCTGCTTCATGATTTCTCAGATTGCCCAGGTTACCGATACGAGCTCAAATGGTAAAAATTGATGGAAAAATTACGATATATCGATTGAATGTAGGTATTGATCTGATCTACTGCAGGTTCCTGGTCTCTTCGCGTATTTTGGTCCGAAAGAGACCAGAAATCATACAACATGCAGGCCTATAATTTAAAGTCGTTCTTGATCAAGTGCCGGAACGACGAGCAGCTAAGGCAGTGGGAATCGATGCTCTCAAAGCTCGTGGAAAACGAAAAGCGCCAGAGTAAGGTCGATAAAGTTTCCACACCCAGCAACAACAACAGCGTAGCACCATCCGTCTCCTCAGAACACAAGTCATCGGTCAAACACATGGTTCCGCGACCTCCAGTTACTTCCAACTTTTACAAGAGCGGCTCACGGGTGTCGTACATTGAATATGAAGAGACGGACTCGGAAGAAGAAGATGAAGACGACGACGAGGACGAGGAGGAAGATGACGACGATGAACCAATAATCAGTGCTGCGCGGAGAAGCTCCCAGCCGGCAGCATCCTATGCACGATCTCTTCTTGTAGAAAACAACAATACTGGCGAGCACCACCAGCAGCGACACCACATGCCAAACTCTGTACAACTGAAAAAGAAGCATTCATACAACAACATGATGATACCCGGCATGACGCTACCTCCTCTCCCGAGAACTGGCGAGGAGTCTACGCCAGAGAGCGTAGTCTCGCCACCTGTATCATACCCGTCCTCTCCTTTAGCAAGCTACCCCTCATCACCATCCACATCCACCCGCGCGTCGACCAGCAGTGCTGCGTCTGCAAATCGGCGACAGGATAACGGCCTGTTGCCCACAGAACTCATTGGAAGGAGCTTACTGGGCGATAACACCAAAAGCAGCAACGAAGAATGCACATACCCTCCTTACACATCGCGAGCACGGTCACAGAGTACCCCGAATATCCATCATTATCAAACAGCAATATCAGATTATCACAGCCCGCCCCTGCCACCTTTGCCGATACCCACCAAAGATAACAACAACGCTGCTGCCGATATGCAGCAGCACCAGCACATCAAAGTCAAGTTGAATTACATGGATGGCGTGTACGTTGTCGTAGTACCCGAGAATATCCAGTACCAGGAGTTGCTGGAGCGCATCGAACGCAAGATCCAGTTCTGTGGACAGGACTTTAATTCGTCGTTGGGACTCAAGTACCAAGACGAGGATGGAGATTTGATCACTGTTAGTTCAGACGAAGATGTTCAGATGGGCTTTGAAAGCCGAGGGTCCAGCAACACTGTTAATTTTTACGTGATTAGTGCATCGTAAAAAGTAAACATCCAAAAAAAAAAAAAAGAATGTTTGGCTTTTACTGCTATTGAATTTAATGCATATCCACACATCATTGAGTTGTTCAATAACTGTACTGCATAGTCAAGGATATGGCCTGTACTAAGAGGTTTCTTTCAAGTAACATTGTCATTTTGATTCTATCCATGCACATTGCTTTCCACAAAGTTCCAGTTCATGCAAAGAGTAAGAGATTTTTATTTCATACGATAAAATTCTCTTCTTTACTCGTCATCGACAATGGTGGTTTCCAAACCTGCATGTTCGATCGCACAATGATAATATACAGAAGGGAGAAAAAGAACACAGTGAGTACACAGCAATTGTACGCGTCACAGATAGGAAGACATAGCAGTCTCCAACCTCAAGCGTTTTCAACTGCCAGAAGAGAGGTCGCGCGTATATAAAACGCACTTTCTCTCTACTGGACAGCGTCTCACGTCGTGAGAAGAAAAAAGGAAATGTGAAACTTACCCTTGAAGTTAGTGACAGGAACGTAGGTGACGTAAGAGTAGAGCTTCTCCTTGGCATCTTCGTCGTCGTTGCGCTTGCGGGCAATGCGGACACGAATGCGGTGAGGGGTGTTCTTGATACCGCGGGACCAGAGAGCCTTGTTGAGAGCAGGATCAAGACGGACATCAGAGGTGCCCATGGCCTTTTGGGCAAAGGCCTTGACAGCCTTGACGGCGGCGGGGGTGCGCTTCTTGAAGCTCTTGCCAAAGACGTGCTTGTGCAAGTGAATGGTGTACTCGCGGGTGATCACGTCGGAAAGGGTGGAGCGCTTGGTGGTCTTCTGGTCCTTGGCCATTGCAGAACTAATGGGTAACGGTATCAGCTACTGGTGCTTTTTCAGAGAAGATACCTCCAAATTGGAGGATGATAGATGGATGGATGGATGGATGGATGGATTGTTACTAACCTTGGAAAAAAGTGTGTGGATGAAAGGTCGTGGAGTTGCGAGCCTGCAGGGACTTTAAACGAATGAGCGGACATTCATTTCTCGAACATATACAAAGCGTCAATAGCACCCATCAAATGAAAATAATGTTGCTGCGAAAGATGAATGACTGGCAAATTTACTCGTCAAGCTGCACTCTGCTTTTTACTCATGGCTTTTTAGACTCACCTACTACAACCTGACTCTTGCTACTAGTGCCAGTGACAAGGGAAGCATATATTCAGACTACATCTTATACCCTTATACCTTGGCCAAGCATAATTACGAGTTATTTTTCATGGAGGTGAAGAAATGGTTACCTTATGTGAATAAGCAAGAAAAGGTTGTAGCTAGATAACTAATCTTTGATCTTTACTTCCTTCAATACAAATCGACGTCACACCTGTTGAATGTTCACCTTTTTGCTGCTATCTACTCTTTGCCTATATCACAGGAAGCTTTACAGTGGATGACAGCTTTTTGTTGAGTCGTATTTTGTCACCTAGTCCAATTCATCCCTCGCAACCTTCTCATTATGCAGACTGAGTTGCGGGAAAGGAGAACTACAATCCCCCCCCCCGAATCTTTAGAGCAGCACTTTGCATAGCTCTCGATCACAAACCAGCATGTCTTTGCTACGATCACTTCGGATCAACTGCGTCTTTGTGATCTAACAGTCTTCAGTTAACTGCCCACCACTGCGCGACGTGCACGGATCAGCGACGTGTCCCGATCACCATGGTCATTGCCTGCTGCGTGCTTCGTTCCCAGGTATATCTACTAGAGGACCTTTGAAGAGCTCGTAGCTCTGTAGCGACACACGGTACAAGTAGATTTTGCAAGTACCCATTGTGGGTACCACCGAATCCTCTGGAATTCATGCAAATCGCGTCTTGCTTCAAAGGTATGCTACAAACTTGAGCATAAACAAGATGCTCTTTTCTAACGAAAAATGTTTCCTTTTGCGTAGAACACGACAATTACGATAACGAGAAGAAAAATATGGGGGTGGTTCCGGTTTGGGCCCGCATCGCGCACGAAGAACCGTCCCTCGAACTGTTGAGCCCATGGTACCCAATGTCTCGTAGTGGAACTTCGCGCTTGTGAGAGGTACGACTAACCTTCTACCACCCGGTCCCCTGCTGGTCTAAGGGGCCCATCCTGTTATCATATAGGAAAAGTTTCTTCACAGGTACCTTCCAATTCGGAATTTCGTTTTTCCGTGGAAAGGGACACAAACATTATGCGTCGTTGTCATCTGAGTTTACCTACAGGCACAATGAAAAGAAGCATTTACTTAATCTCACCTCCATTCCAAGAAGTCCATTTCCTTCAGACATTAGACATTAAACGATCTTGCATTTTGGCATCGCGACTGTCGTTTACAAAAGATCTTGAGATTGGATCATACCTTGAGCTGAAATTATGAGCTCTGCTCGTTGAACTGATCTGAGGTTGTCGCTTCTGATTTATGCGACGGGATGAAGGAATACTTGAGGACTCGCTGCTCAAGCGTATGTGTGATCAATGTCAAATGTATACAGTGCGCAAAGCATGTTCTTTGTACTGCTCCCCTTGTGCTACGCTACGCCATGAAAATACCGTTTAGTTGGCAACAGTAGAAAGCCTATTTATACAGTGTGGGAACAACGCCTTTAGTGTCGATGAACATTCTAATATGTCATTGAAATTGTTGACTTGGCATTCGCAGTCAGCGCAAGCACTCGGCGCAAGTAGCATATATACAAAAAGCTAACGGCGCGGTTCTGTGGAATAAGTGTACAATCTTGATCATAGGTTCGTCGGTGCGCTGCCAAGTACGGGAAGAACTCCCACAGAGTTTGCCATTATGTAACTACTATTCTCAAAACAATGCAGGTATATTTACTGGATCGTGATGCTTAATCTTTCTTTATTACTTTTGTTCTTGCTTACATGGTCAATAGCAGTATCAACAATCAGGAACCAGTAAAATTCCCAGATTTGGAACCCAAGGGACCTCCTGGTTCTAAAGTACTCGAGCAAGAGCGGGCCAAAGCCAGCTTTGACGTCGATGCACTGACCAAATTCATGTATGGAGAGCAATGGCTACAAAGCCTCGAAAGAGTACTACCTGTGCTTGAAACGGATCCTGCCTTTGACAAGAGCAAGCGGTATTTCCAAAATCGTCAAGAACGGATCCATCATGCTTATGACAAGGACAAACGTATTATTGAATTAGCAAGGTGAACCATTTTGTTTACGCTACTTCCAAAGGAAAATTATTGTTGAACTTTGATACTTGCTGATGTAGACAGCTGAAATGGAGTGATATGGATAGACGCGTAGCTGGGCTTTTGTATGATCAGGCTTCGCCGGTACATTTATCTTGCTATTTCCTGGCGTACAAGCACATTCTTTGCTAACATTCAGGCTAGTTTTCTCTACATTATGGAATGTTCATACAGACGCTGGCATCGCAGTGCAACGAGGAGCAAAAGAAACTGTTTCTGGAGCCGGCGTTGCGCCATGAAATCATTGGATGCTATGCTCAAACAGAGGGAAAATTCTTAGCAATAGTATAATTTAACATCATGTACTTATTTTTCCTTTTAACAGTTAGGTCATGGCTCAAACGTTCAAGGATTGCAAACAACGGCCACATATATAAACGAAACGAACGAGTTTGAAATCAATTCACCGTACTTGACAGCTTCTAAATGGTGGATTGGAGGACTGGGCAAGACAGCCAACTATGCAGTCTTGATGGCTCGTCTCATCCTGAACGGCAAGGACTATGGACTGCATACATTCTGTATCCAGATTCGTTCTTTGGAAGATCACAGGCCGCTCAAGGGTATCACAGTGGGAGACATTGGGCCGAAATTTGGCTACAACACTGTTGACAACGGCTTCATACTATTTGATCACTACCGAGTACCGCATGTTTCATTTCTGGCAAAATATTCACAGGTCAAACAAGGCACTGGAGAGTATGTCAAACCACCCAATACAAAGCTTTCTTATGGTACAATGGTTCTTGTTCGAGCCAGCATTGTGATGGGTAAGTGAGAAAAGGGGGCACCACAGATTTGACAGAAATCTGACAGGTCAGGTTACCTACTATGCTAGGTGTCCGTTTTGCTATGGCCAAGGCAGCAACTGTGGTGACACGCTACTCAGCTATTCGACGCCAGTTTGTCGACGCGGCCAATCCTCAAGAATGGAATAAGGAGACCATAGAAACGGCAGTGTTGGACTACATTATGCAGCAATATCGCATCTTTCCTGTCATTGCTCGGGCGTATGCTTGCCTGTTCACGGGGAGAGAAATGTTCCGCCTGTATGAGCTGAACCAAACCGCCATGGCAAAAGGCAACTTTGAACTTTTGGCCGATCTGCACGCGAGTTCATCAGGTCTCAAGAGTTTGACAACGTTCATGGCTGTAGACGGTATTTAGGAATGCCGCCGTGCATGTGGCGGACATGGATACAGTCTATTTTCAGGCTTGGAACAGTTTTACCAAGACTATTTGCCGAATGTCACTGTAAGCAGAAGAGCGAATGCCAACATTTCCCTTTGTCAATACAACCAATTTACCCATTTTTTCTCTAGTTTGAAGGTGACAATTATTTATTGACTCAACAGACAGCACGCTACCTTCTGAAAACGTACCGCAATGTTGTGGCCGGCAAAGCGCGACCATCTGAATATAACCACACCGCTACATACCTGTTGCAATACCTCGAAAACACTAGAGCAAAGTGTCCAGTGATAACTCCTGACGACTTTTTGAATTCAGAACTCTTGATTACCGCGTTCGGCTACAGAGCGGCCTACGGTGTTGCGCAAGTAGCGGAGGAGATCGATAGAAACGGTCGTTCCTGGAATTCAATGCTTGTTGATATTAGCCGGATCTCCAAAGCGCACTGCCAGTACATGCTTGTACGTTACTTTTTTGTCGGATTGCAGCAAGAAAACGAGCTCGGCGCAAACGAAAAGCAAGTGCTGCAGACAATGCCGTACTTTTTCGCCTTGCATTTGATAGATACGGAAGCAGCAGAGTTCTTAGTCTCTTGATATCTTTCTTCGAGCCAGGTTCAGGCTGTGAAAAGAAAAGTAATCGAGCTCCTTGCGGTTATAAGACCGGATGCTGTTGCACCTGTCGATGCTTTTGCGTTGCCTGATTACTATCTCAACTCGGCGCTTGGACGATATGACGGCAATGTTTATGAAGCCATGACAAAGATGGCCGAGAAGGAGCCGCTCAACCATACCGTTGTAGTAGATGGATATGAAGAATGTATCAAAGCTTTCGTACATGCTAGATTGTAATACACAATACGGATTAGCTACTGGAGGGTGTACTTACCCACATATATAACATGGAAGATACTTTGGCTATCCTTTAAACATCTTGATAATGGTGGAGCTTTTCGAACATACAATCATATTTCGATCATCATGCCTCTATTCTCCCAGACTTCATTTATTATCAAACAATCCTAATCTCTTAGATATCTTAACATATTACGACACCCAGGATTGCATCGACCGTTTAACGAAACTGTTGTCTATATCAAGACAATCAATCTCTTTTGACGATATATAACTTGTATTATATTGGAATTGTTCTATAGTGGGGTCGGACTACTTGGGTCCGTGGAATGACCTGGAGTCATCAAGTTAATCAACTCTACTCGCTGAGCAAGACGTCGCTCTCGGCGTTCGGATCCTCCTTCATTCAACCGCATCTCTGCATGTGTGTTCGGAACCACTTTTGGAACTCGCACAGGTATATTATCTTCGTCAACCGCAGCTAGAACGACAGGTCAGAATAAGAGTAATTAATAAGCAAAGAATGATTGACTTACTTATAGTAAAGAAGGCATCGTTGGTAAATTTGGTCTCATTTGTTTGCAGGTTTTCTGTCATCATTGTTAGTGAGTGAAAATCGAGAGGAAAAGAACAGCTTTGAACTGCAACGTACCGGCCTCAACGCTGACGTAGACTTCCATGGAAGATGTGTATGTTCGTGACACGATCGAGCGTATAGTTACAACATCACCAACGTGGGTTGGTGTTATGAATTGGAGCGTATCAATGCTTATCTCGTCGTTAAGCATCCTTATTAAATCGGTCTCTTTGTCTTTAATTCACTTACCTAGCAGTGAGCAAGTAAGCACGGGATAAGCGATTGGCGCTTGCAAGCGCGCATGCTTCCATCCAAGCCATGATTTGACCGCCAAAAGTGATACTTAGCGTGTTGGCGTGCTGCGGCATGACGAGTTCTACGACTTCAGCAAAAGTCGTTTCCATGGGCACTTCAGAAACGGATGGTACCAATCTAGGATCCGTCGAATATCGTCGCTTCTTTGTTAGCCGCTCATCATCAGTTGTTCGAGGTGAGGTGGCCGCAAGTGCAGGATGCTGGCGTATCTCGGCGTTCACCTCTGAACCTCGTTCTTGCAGTCCTTGCGACCAGGTACGCATCAGCTCGCGAATATCACTCAAATCGTCTTGCTGCTTCTTTTTGAATCGAGATTGTCGTCTCTGCTCGGCCATATCGTACCGTTTCTTTTCCAGCTCTGCGTAGGGGACTATCTCTGGTACTCGAATAGGGTTATGCTCCATCATTATCTGCCCGAGATACGTGCGTGGTTTAGGGCGTGGTGATAAGGCTACAAATGTAAGATACGCGTGCGCTACAAAGTATCGCTCCCCGGTGAGCGGCGTCTCTGCTTCCACTTTCACGCCAACCTGCAACGCGACAAGTTAGTTAGAAGATCTTGCAATATACAGGATATCCATCTCTTCTTTTGTTACCTCCATAGAAGTTTTCCAAGACTTGTTGACAGATGCTTGGATAGTCAGCTGTTAAGATAGGAGAGGCGTAGTAAGCTTCTGCGCGTACGATCACGTCTTTGCTGCTTACTATATCACCCATTTTGATAGGGTGCAAAAACGCAACGTCGTCAACGGATCGTGTTACCTAGGAAACAAATATTTAGAAGCTTGGATGTAGCGCATAAGTTGCAAAGTATGTTGGTACCGAAGGTGCAGAAGCATGTCGTTTAGCTGAGATACCGGCAGCAATATCTATCCATCCCAGGATGGTTCCTGCGTTGGCTTGACCCTTTGCAGATATAACGCGTGAGCCACCTGACACCACTAATTAAAACAGTATTTTCTTTCGCTACCTTTACGTTGCAGTGATGAGCAGCAATGATCTCGGTCATCGTCACTCGGCTTGCGTGGGTCGGCTTGGACGCGACCCTGACATTGCCTGCCTCGGTGTAGGGATCAGGCAAAAGACGGAGGACGATCGGTCTCGTAACAAAGATCAAGGCGCGCAGCCAAAGTTCTCGTATCGTTTCATACGCGGTGCGCACCCGCCGTGTAAAAGTCGAGATAGGCATTTCAGTGCAGTAACACAGACGGAAGAGCGGTAATGCATGAATTTTTTCAAGCGTCCAATGATCTCGGATGCCGACTGAGCTATCTATAGAATTTTTGACAGTGTTTTCCACTTTGCCCCAGAAGACGGAAGAGACCATCAACGAAGGAGGGCAAGATCGTCTTCAAGCCTGTTGATTGCTCCAGTCCTTGCAGAAACTCAAACTGTATCTTGCATATCAGTAAACAAGCAACCCAAGTGTTTCTTTTAAATGTAAAGGTCTGGATATTATTGATTCAATGATATATTTCGGAAAGAGTATACGAATAACTATACATGGGAAAGTTCAACCAAGTCCACTACCAATGGATTTGATTTCAAATAGTTTATGCTGTAATCTCTGCTGCGTTTCCAAAGGAAAATCCGTCGCAGATATCAGCGCCGCGTCCGCAAACGAAACCACTGATATGCGAAGATCTCGGTTGATTCGCAAAAGGTTTTGATGCTCGAGGATCAGGTCTGCCATGTATTCCGTAAAGCTGTCGCTAAATGGTGGATTCGCAATATCAAGTACCTTAAAACTTTGATCAGCCTTACACTGGAAATTTTAGCTTCCACAATTTCTGCTTACATTTTGCATAAAGTGTGCAACAGTGCCCTTATCCAATGTCTTTCCTTCCTGCCGCATGTAAATTAAAACCGGTTTCATGTAACCTAATGCTACTAAGTAGACTAGACGCTCGACCCAGGTCTTTTGCAGCGCTATCTGTAACAGAGCATTTTTTTCAGCATTCCTTTTGTTTTTGTCGAAGTGAAGTAACATACCACTTGGATAACTTCAAGACGGAATTTGTGTGTCAAGCCTCTCTTGACAAGCTCGAATATCTTTGATCTTGCCAGTGGATGCTTCTCGGCAATCTCGTCGATTATTGCAAAGGGCATGGGTATTTCCCTTGATTGGTAAAAGTTGTTGAAATAATCAGTTTCGAAAACCTTGTATTCCATAAAGAAGAGAACACCCATGGCTGCCACGGGAGCGCTGTAGATGGAGGAGTTTCTGGTTAAACAAAAATCCAGAACCATAATAACCTAATGTATATAGTTACTTGATGGCCTCTACTAGGTTGACAAGTCCATCCTTGAAATCTTCGCCCCAAGAGGATTGCACGGCATCGTGGAAGTCTTCAAGCATATGTTTTGTTTTAATACTATGCAACTGTGGTCCCTAAAAATCAGTTTAGCACTGTCTTTATACACTTGATGGTTCAGCATACCCCTGGGTCGTCGAATTGCTGGCTAGATGTTGCTTTTGCTAGAATGTATATACACTTGTCGATATCTTCTTTTGATAAAGCTGACGAGGATTCAGGTACTGCAATGGCTCTTAATAATACTTCAATAAGTACTGAGTCGAGGATATATGTGGCTGAGGGTGGTTCTTGCACATTGTAAATATCATAGATCTACATACATAAATAATTGAGTTTTACGTTGTCAGATAGCATAAGAACACAAGTCATTGACCTTATTCAAAGCTGACATATCTAGTTGTTTTGTTTGCTGGATGGTCTTGATAGCATTAGAAAGTTTGGTTGGCATGCCAGTGATGCGTTGCTTTAAAGCAGTAGCAAACTCTTGACTAAATTTCGTTAGGACTTTGTAACGCTACTCCCGTGAATTTTGGAACTTACTGCCCGTGTTCTCTTGCGTATTTCTCGAGTTCTTCAGAAACACGCAGCATTGGTGCGCTGTCATATTGTTCGTATAATCTTCGAAGTAGAACTTGAGCTGTCAAGTAAGACGCTTCGTTTGCGCAACATATTCTCTGGAAAAGTTTGTCAGACAGCTGATTAGAGCAAAATGCTGAACTAGGAAAGCTTACGGCCAATCCAGGCATTTTTTCCTCAAATTCCATTTCATCTTTGGAGTTCATGACATCCGATAATGAGCCATTAAGAATCAGTTTGAAGACCTCGAGGTAGGTGGATGAAGTTCGCAAAGCTGCAACTTCGTCCGGGTAATCCTCTGCAATTCTCTGGATATGCAGATTAGACAGCTTAATATGAATAACAAGTAACAAGCCCATTTACCATCACCGCATGATTCAAAAATTCGCAGTTTGGATGTTTCTCAAGTAAGGTGTATATAAGGTTCCTCCATATCCGATGCTGGATAAAATCGTTGAACCAGTTTTGGGTATTCACCGACTGTGAGAATACGTTACTAATCCATACTGTTGACTTGAAACCTATCTGCCACTTACGTTGCCAAGTTTCGGCATCATTCTTAGATCCATAGCTGTGGGATTGAATTTTTCCAATACAAAGTCTCTCAAGGCTTCAAGCATAAGAGCATTTGCATCCATGCCCAGATGCGTTGCAATAGCAGATACTGCTTCGGCTGCAGCAGGTAAACCGACATATGAACCGCAGAGTATGTCCCTCGCTTCCTCCGGAGAACCACCAGCGTTAAGAAAATTCGTTAGAGCTTTGGCGCACAAGTGTGTATCGAGTACCGCATCTATCACGCAGCATAATCAATGTCTGACACCATTTCGATCAGTCGTTCTAAAGAATACCTGGTTGCGAGAGCGTCGATGCCGCTTCTGCTAAAACCCGATTATGCTGCTTATATAAGTACATTTCAGGGCTTTCTTGTGTTAATTCTACACCTGCAGCAAACATGGCCCGTAGCTTCAAATGCTTACACAGAAGACGCGAAGTTCGAAAAATGTCAGAATCATGCAACCCAATTTTATTCCTTTTTTGCGGCCATTGCTTTAGCTTTCTCTTCTCGATCAATAGTTGCCAACACTTTGCTAGCATTAACGATCTGCACTACATTAATAAACTGCTTTGCAAAGCAGATAGTTCCAGTGACTATCAAAAGTGCCCACCACATTGCTAAAAAGACAAAAGGTTAAGCTGCTGTCTTTAGAAATATCACCTGTGCATTTGACGTACCTGTAACTGGGCCGAAAAATTTCAATACATACAATGCCACGAAGAATAGCTCGTTGCCAGCACACATAATGAAGAGCACGATCTATATCCCAAACAGTCGCAAATATTAAACATCAATCTTCCAGCTTCCGCTTCGTTACAATTTTCCCTTCTTACATTGCTGTTGTAGTAGAGTCGCAAAAACCAATTGTCAGACTCGGACATTTTCTTGTGGCTCGATGCTCCAACTGTCATTGAACTTGGTTTCTTATTTTAGAACTTTGTATCATTTATGCATGAGATGCTTTGAATGCCTCTTACCTGTACATGTGCATGTAATGTGAGCTAAAATCCAAAGATATTAAAAATTGGAAAAGTATCGTCCAGGCGGGGTATTGTATAGATAGAAAGCACAAGAGACAGGTTGTTGTAGACCTAACGTTGGGCCGCCATCTATAGTTAGTAATCTACTACCTCATTTTCTTTTCCAGCTTCCTCAACATACCTATCGGTGACCATATCCAGTACGGCTCCGAACTTGCTACCTATTGTTATTATCCAGGCAATTGGTAAGCAATTTGTCAGCAACCGCGCATATCGAGAACGCACACTGGTCGAAATAACGGGCTGCGTTGCCGTCTACTGCATCCAGCAAGCAGGAAATACAATAGAGTGTTGCACAGACTTTAGGGTGCCATGGCATATAGTACAGTGACAGCGATGCAAGTATGATGCGTGTGTAGCCTATTGAAGAATCGTGTCAGCGTGTGAGATTCTCGAGCGAATGGAGTGAGCATACCAATGATGTTTGGCACAAACAAAAAGACATTGTCAGTGCCTCTGCTTGGCCTTGTGTTGACGTGGTTCATGTGTTGAAGAAAGGTGGAAAAGACAGAGAGAGTGCGAGAGAGACGTGTGGTGTGCTTCAAGCAAAAAGGATTTCAAACCGAGACAAGCATTCACGCGATTTGAATTGGTTCAAATGGGGTAACTCGTCTGCACGTCCCCAAGAAACACTGTTCCACAGAACGGGATTGAAGGAAATACATTTTTGCAGTATCTGATCAAAAAACCATCCTCTTCTTGGCAGTATTTCTGCTGCGAACGTACTCAAAGTGTTACTTAACCGCCATACATACATGCATATATTTCTTAACGATCAGATGGGCGCGGAGGAATGTCCGTTGAGTGTTCTCTCCAGTTAGAAGGGCTTTAAAAATGTTGAAAATGCCAAGATATTTCTAAAGTACACTTCTTGATCAATTTCATCACTGACACATTGCTTTCATCTTATTAAACAGTCATCCAACTATCAGCATCTGAACAAAGTGATAGATCTTCGTCTTGTATCACCTATGCGAGACACGCACGTATTTTTGAGCATGAAAGTAGCATCGCCACCACTGTGCAACACAGTTCTATTGGCTCCCTTTCAATTCAGCACGGCCGATTTATGTATTTACAAGAAGATCCTACCCTTCATTTGTCCAATGTGTACAAGAAAGCATTTTGTAGGAGACTAAGAATGCCTGAATTACTCAGCATCGAAAGTGCATGTAGCTCCGTACGTTTGACCTCGTATGACAGCTTTTTGTAGTTAGGCTAATTAGCTTTACCTGCCGGAACCATTTTCACATGATTGGATATCTTACCTTCTACCCGTAGCTCGACCTCTCCAAAGTACATCTTTATAGTTAGATCAACTTTCTCCCCTTCCATAACTCCAGGGAGAATAGGCATAGGTATTGTAAAGTTTGCAACGCGCCGCACGCCAGGTCCCTGAGTGTATCGAGGCTGCTCTTGGGTATCTGCTGCGAATAAAGTGCAGGTGGTGTGATGTGGGTAGTAGGCATAGAAATCTTTGGATACACAGCTGTCAATGTCTACAGGTAACGTTGAATTAGATTATGGTCAAATTGGATCCTAGGGTAGCTGACAATCCTGTGTCTACTAACCTAGAGGTTCACCTTTGTTCACATAGACTGAGAACCGATGATCGCAGCGGACACTGCCGTCTTCACGAATAATCTTGAAGCTGGGAGGATCGACGCCTTCCTCAAACGTGGTCGTTGTATCAATACCATACCAGCAGCGAGGGACACGAGTGGTGACAACACGCGGATTAAGTCCAAAGTAGACCGCTCCTCGGACAACTGCCAACTCACACCGTGGGGGAACGGCTACTTGACCTACGCGTGATATAAAAACTTGCTGGACGCGCTCGAACCGAATCCACCCACCAGAAATATTGCTTGCAATGTCTGTGCCTTTACCAGCTGCTCCTCAATCAGTGCTAAGACTTCTTTTATCACCGGTTCAAAGACATCGTTTCGAAGCTCTTCAGCCTTCAGACATAAAGTGCCATCCACAATACCGATCTCGGAGTTGTTGAGAGAACTCAAATTCATGGATGCTGGTATCAAGATATACTGATCGCCGTCTCCGTCAAACTGCGGCTTGATAGTGTCGACAAATTGGTCCATCATCGTCTCAAACGCAGATGCCGGGATCGATGATAAATAGTCCCTGAATTTCCGTTTTAACAGTTTTCGCATCCTACGATCCAGAAACACGGAACCACATGATTGACCGTGTCCATGTGTGCATTCTCGAAGCTTGCGACCAGAGCGTTCATCAACTTCAAAAACGATTAAATCGACAGTGCCGCCTAAACAAATGGAATATTTGTTAGGATGCAAAGTTTCACAGTGTCTGAATATGACTGTAAATCTTTCACCTCCAGCATCGCATATCATAAATCGATCGCCGTGTCTCAGGTTGAACTGGTCGCATTTCTTCTCGCAGTAAAGAACAGCTGCCTCGGGCTCAGAGATAAGCATGAGTCTGTCCCGGTGATCCGTCTCAGATATTAATCCTGCGCGGATAGCAGCTTCTCGCATCGTATTTTTCGCTTTTTCACTCCACATTGCTGGGACTGTGAGACACTAGTAGGATTGTTGGGACCATTAGTCTATTGACCGACAAATATCTCGCCTCTGAATGCGTATTATCCTTACATATCGAAATTGTTCTTGGGAGTAATGTTTTGCAAATCCCTTCTTAAGTTCTCCAACTACGTGGTCGTGAAAAACGCGCAAATAATCGGCGATAGCGTCCACAATAGTTAAGCCGTTAGGAAGGGGAGGCAGTTCTTTGGCGATATTTTCATCCAAATACAATTTATACTGCTTCAAAAGGACCGAATTGCGTGCTGTGGGGCGCTGCATTTCGAGCCGAGCAGCGTTGCCCCACTGGCTCAGCTCTTTTGATGTGCCGTTGTAGTAATTAAGTGTAGGTATCTATGTAACAAATGAGTCGATCCTGACTGACTTTTGCTTGGCAAATATCCATCTACCTTTGGATAAACGCTGCTAAATTTCGGCCTGCGAGTATTTTTCACAGAGTAACGTCAAACGTGAAGGTCCCGACTGCAAACTGCGATCAACTGTTTACCATTTGACAATATCAATCACTTCATCGTTCTGTGCGAATGCATAGGAGCAGCCTGAGTAAGTTGTCCCTAAAGAACACTCGAGTTAGTCAAGATAATAGCAAGTACAAGCAACGGGTGCTGGCTGGCACGCACCAAAGTCAATGCCAATGACCACCGGGTACTTTTGGACGTCAAAGGACGACAATGTCATTGTGAGAACCAAGAGCTTTCTGTCACTTCGCTCAACGAGGGAAAACCGTCAGTAATTGCATGTGCTACAAGCTCTCACACAGCCTCATTCGACTTCCAATAAGGTTCAAATGAACAGGCCACAGGATCAGCATCCGTAGCATTCGATATTGCTACCTTGGCGTACAATAAGGAATAGATTACACTTTTTCCAAGCTATTATCAATGTCGTCTAATTATACTTGAGAGTACTGGATAGTGTTAAAGTGAAAACTTTGATAATGTTGTAGGTTATCATGGACTACTTAAGACTCTGCCTTGGCAAGACTTACCTGTCCAAATGCATGCTATAATCCGATCATTCGGCAAAATCCCTTCATCAATTAGTATCCCTGATGGATCGCAGAGCTTGTCGTGGTAATAATTGAATCCGTTTATGCAAATGATCATAAGAGTCAATATGCCGAAGAAGAATGAGAAGATCGCGCCAATTTCTTCCCCGCAGCCTGACTTGATTGCTGTTTTGACAAGTCCTTTTCAGAATGACGAGTGCGGCGGTGCCCACGATCAGACGACTTGACGAGACAGTAGTTAATCGCATCGCGGCAGGCGAGGTAAACCCGGTCGTCTGTTTCCGAGATCGCCGTTTCTCTCTCTCTCTGCTAATGCGCCGTTGGTCCTGACAGATCATTCACAGACCAGCAAGCGCTCTGAAAGAATTGATTGAAAATTCGCTGGATGCTGGTTCTACACAGATACAAATATTGGTGAAAGACGGCGGATTAAAGCTGCTGCAAATCCAGGATAACGGGCATGGCATTAGAGTATGGATCAGGCTTGTATGTGGTTTAAAGGATCACTTTTAACATAATTTCAGGAGGCAGACTTGCCGATTGTGTGCGAAAGATTCACGACAAGCAAGCTGAGCAAATTTGAAGATTTGAACAAGATTGCCACTTATGGGTTTCGAGGCGAGGCACTCGCTAGTATATCACACATAGCACATGTCACTATAACGACCAAAACAGCCGATTCAAAATGCGCATTCAGAGCCACGTACTCTGACGGGAAACTGGTGCCTCCACGTCCCGGGCAGTCCGCAGCACCGAAGCCTTGTGCTGGGAATAACGGTACACAAATCACTGCATGTATCCAGATTCAAATAAGAATAATCTATGTCGGATTTTTGCTGATACGTTGATTTATTGTTAGGCAGAGGATCTTTTCTACAATGTGCCAACACGACGAAAGGCCATCAGATCACCCAGTGAAGAGTATCGATTGATACTGGATGTTGTTAATCGTTATGCTATTCACAATGCCTCCGTGAGCTTTGTATGCCGACGGGTATGTTTGGCACTGGTCTAGTGTTTACATTCGCTTACAGTTTCATATGTGTAGCACGGGAACACTTCTGCAGATGTACAAACATCACAGACAGCCACAACTATTGACAACATACGACAAATTTACGGCAGCAGCCTGGCAACAGAGCTGATCTACGTGGAGCATGAAGATCAAGCGTTAGAATTCAAAATGAGCGCGTATATATCTAATCCAAACTACAGTGAGAAGCGCATTGCGTTTCTCCTTTTTATTAATCGTAAGTCTCATCAAGTGCATACAGTCTATACTTTGCTATTCACACGGGGTCAGATCGGCTCGTCGAAAGTAACAACCTCAAGCGGATGCTTGATAATGTCTACAGTCCGCTTCTGCCAAAAGGAACCCATCCCTTTGTGTATCTAAGCTTAGAACTCAAGCCTCAAAATGTGGATGTAAATGTGCATCCAACAAAGAGAGAGGTAAGCATTTACCAACCCAGAATTTGGAAGGGATACCCACCACGTAAATCTTTTCAAAAAAAAAAGGTCCATTTTCTCAATGAAGACCGGATCGCGGAAGCCATAGCCGATGTGCTACAAGAAAAGCTATCCACTGCCAATGAATCCAGGACCTTTCTTACGCAGGTAAAATTACGCAAAAGAAAAGTAGCAAAGCGTGGTGTTAATCCCCTTTAAAGACATTGCTGCCCATGGCTCCGCCATCAATAGCAGCAGCAAGCTCATCGGCAGCAGCAACGACGGAAGCAACAGAGGGCAACAAGGAGCCAAGAAAGGTGGCTGCTTATAACAAAGTACGCACGGACAGTAGGACACAGACATTGGATGTTTTCATGCGTAAACCGCAAATGCAAACATCTGCGGTTGCGAGCTCATCTGGAACATCTGTTGAGAGGTATGTATCATATTACACTGGTGGTTTCGTAACGCTCTGCTTACATTGCCGTTGAACAGCACGATGGCATCTGAGAGACGTATGCGGATCACTGTAAATTTGACAAGCGTTTTAAACTTAAGAAAAGATGTCAAGTCATCGGAAGATCCAGGTACTTCTATATCTTTGCTGCTGTTCCTTTGCAATTTTACGCTGATGCAAACTTGCAGCGCTTACGGCGATTTTGAGGAAGCATACTTTCGTCGGATTTGTGGACGATGTTATGGCATTGATACAACACGAACGGGAACTGTATATTGTAAACTACGCCGTCGTTAGGTACGTTAGCTGTACGTGCAGTCAATGCCTTTGTGAGTGTAACATTACATTTCTTAGCGAGGAACTATTTTATCAAATCACACTTAACGACTTTGCCAACTTTGGGCGCATCAAACTTTCAGAAGCTGTACCTATTTACGACTGCATTAAATTGGCGCTAGATATTGAAGAACAACTGGACGGCTTACCTAAAAATTTGCGTTCCAAGGAGGAAGTTGCACAGGTAAGCAACAATCTTATGCCTAAAAATCACCCAGAAGATTTAATGTAGTGCATAAAGGCGATTACAGACATTCTTATCCAGAAACGAGAAATGCTGGAAAAGTACTTTACAATGGATGTTAGCGAGGACGGCCGACTCTGTAGTATTCCCATGCTCCTCAAGGACTATGTCCCAACGTTGGACAGACTGCCCTTGTTTCTACTCCGTCTTGGAACTGAAGTAAGCTCTAACGGCTTTTCACTTTATGGATTGTGTATTGCTAAACCAGAAGATCTTAGGTGAACTGGGAAACAGAATTTGAATGCTTCAAGTCACTGACAAGAGAAATTGCAATATTCTACAGTGCATCTCCACCGGCAGAGCCTCCGTCAGCCGCAGACAAAAATGTGGATCTGTACAAACAAGAACATGATCGATATCGGTGGCAGGTGCAGCATCTGATATTTCCTCGGCTGAAAACGCAGTTCTTTGCCACCAAATCCTTGTCGAAAGCTCCGGACGGTGGCAAGTACATTATACCCATCGCTAGTCTTCCTGAATTGTATAAAATTTTCGAAAGATGCTGAATTCTTCCTCCCATGAAAACAAGTGTACATATCAACAGTAAATGAGATTTATTATCGTCTATGTTACATTATCGGGCGACTGTCCTCGGCGGGTATTGCCTCGGCGCGTTCCTTTAGCCGGGGCAATGAAACATGGTCAATAAACGGATTCCAATATCAATAACCATGTGCGACGGGGCATCAGGACGAGCTATCCTTTTCTTATGGATTGAACAGCAGGCTGAATATCGTGACAGCAGGATAGCAGCAAATGCACAGCCATCCTCCGGCTCAACAAATTCCTATGCCTGTGAATGCTCGAGCTAGAGAAACCAGCACACGCCAGCGACGCATAGCACTGACTGTGCTCGTTCTCCAAAACACGCTTCTCGTCCTAATGATGCGACAATCGCGATCCACATGTAAACCCGATCAAGCGCTCTACAATCCGGCGACGGCCGTGTTTCTCTCGGAAGTCCTCAAAACCATATTTTGTTTCGCAACTGTGAGATACAAGCGACTTGGTGGCGCTGTGAGCTGGAACAGTAGTTGGAGAAACGAAGTAACACAGATGCTTATCCCCTCTGCACTCTACGCCGTGCAGAACAACTTGCTGTACATTGCACTGAGTAACCTGGAAGCGGCTACTTTTCAAATAACTTATCAGCTCAAGATCCTCTCAACTGCAATTTTCTCAGTTATCCTTCTAAACCGCAAAATCACTCGAAAAAACTGGATTGCATTGATACTATTAATGCTGGGTGTGACGCTGGTGCAGACACAGACAGCAACGACGGATGTCGCTTCATCGTCAAGCAACGATAAACCTCTGTTGGGCCTAGTAGCAGTCTTGGCCTGCTGCGTATCTTCAGGGTTTGCAGGCTGCTACTTTGAAAAATCACTGAAGACGTCCGATACATCTATGTGGGTACGCAACATCCAGCTCGGTCTATGCAGCCTAGTCTTTTCAGCAGCAGGACTGCTCGTGAACGACTGGGCATTACTCAGGAGCAATGGATTCTTTTACGGATATAATGGACTTGTTTGGCTCGTCATTTGCAACCAGGCTGCTGGTGGACTGATAGTTGCATCTGTCGTCAAATATGCGGACAGTATACTCAAGGCATTCGCGACCAGCATCTCCATTCTGCTTTCTAGCTGTATCAGCTACTACTTATTCGATTTTCGAGTAACATGGACCTTTGCTCTGGGCGCAGCTATAGTGCTATACGCGACTTACTTGTATGGCAAACCAGAACAAGTCACGATATCCTCTGGAAAGTATCTGTAATGCCCGCCTGTAATATTTAAACAATTTGTGTTCGTTTGCTGTAATTTGTCCATATGTATATAGAACGCTGTAAAGTATTGCTCTGTAACGAGTCACTATTGACAGACACATGGATTTGAAAACTCCCTCATTGTTTACTAGAAAGATAAGTAATGATGTACTATTGAGTGATGCTGTATTGATCTGAATTACATAACGACGCAGCATGAATTGGTCTTCTTGGCTGTCTTGTAAAACATTTTGGATTGGCTAGACAAAGCTTCAGATCTATCGACAAGAGAGTCCAGCTTCGCCATACACGATAAGCATATGTTATTTAATACGGAATAAATGCATCAAAATGTTACCTTTTCTCCGCGCTGTAATACAGACTCGATCGTTTTGTGCTATAGTGTAGCATGTCAGCTGCAACGAATGAGATGAGCCAAATCCCAGACCTACCAAGATGGCGGTGGTTTCATCCAGTTCATTCTGAACACGCATAATAGTATCGGCTTGCTTCGGTTCTTGGTATTTCGTAATATACTCTGCTAGCTCGGGATACTGTACTGGAGGATTCCAGTTGGTAGCGGGAAATTTGACAAGAAATTCATCTAGTATCTTGTTGAGAAGAGAGAATGCCACCCTTGAAGGATATTCTTTGTCACTAATAATGACCCCGATTGGTCCTCGGGGATGACTGTAGGTATGCGCCAGGTTATCTATGCATAAAAACGATCGGTATTAAGGACTATAATAGAGTCTCCACAGTAACATACTTTCGCTTTCGACACTCTGTCGCTGTCCAGGTGCAGTGCGCTCGGCTATGGTTGTGGCACAAAAATTCATAAACTCCTGGACACTGTAGCATAAGAGCGGATCAAGAAGCGTTGTTCTATCAGCCTGGGGCTTGGCAAAGGCACTCTCTAGCACAATGAGAAATTACCTGCCGCGCTGAAAGAATCCAAAGCTAGAAAGGTCATACTGCGATGCAAGTATTTCTGCTTTCTCTTGTCCTTTCTTTAGAATCAAAATCCCATACAACTTCATCCTTCTTGTGGAAGTAAGCAAACCCGAAAGCCAGCGAGGAGACAGGTTCGCCAGTTTCACTCCGCTTTGGACTTTTCTGTCCGCACCCACATAGAAACGCATATACATAACACCTTTCCACGAACATGCAAGACAAGGCAAGCTCGTATCTTTCCTGAAATCACTTAACACTTCTAACACTATATATGACAGCAAGATCAAGCTCCAGCTCGGCAGATTGAATTAGCGCCAGATCACGAATTCCGATTCGAAGTCGAGTTTGACAAACGCGTACACATCAAAGTAAGTAAAGATCTTCGTGCACCAGCTTAGATCAGAACATAATAAAGCCTTGGATCGCTTATTGGGATACTCTCGCACATTTTAGTTATTGAAAGGTACTGGTGAGATATTCGGCACAGAGTTAGCTGTGGGCGTCGAATATACATTCAGTGGTCGAAAAGCTGCTGTTTATACATGGCATGGATGTGTACTGGAGATATCCTTTTTCCATTTTCTTCATTTTTTCTGCAATATTTGCTTTGTGCTCCATGAAGAAAAGCTATCATCCTTGACTTATAGCTGGTAATACGTTAGAGGAGACTTTTTGGTGGAATATACTGCAACGGAAACACCGATGACCAGTTATTTAAATGCACACTTGGCATTACAACAACTGAGAGAAACTGCGAGAGTAAATGGTGATCAAGGCCCAAGGGTACGAGTAATTACAAGCGCCAAGCGACGACTGGAGATATTTACAATTTTGCGTAGATACTAGTTGTAGGGCCTCACGACGTTGGTAAGACTTCTGTCTGCAAGATTCTAGTTAGCTACGCTTTGAGACAAGGTGAAAAGCCCTTTTACGTATCGTTGGACTCGTCTGAGGTAATCATGTCTATCCGTTTTATATGGATCCATCCTGCTGATACAAGGCTAGGGCTCAATCACTATGCCTGGTACTGTGACAGCAACGTGCATCAGCCATATCATCGACATTGAGGAAGGATTTGGTTCATCAGCAACTACAGCGGCCTCGCTTGGCTCGTCTATGCTGCCATTAGCATATTACTATGGTCACGAAAGCCCAAGCGAAAATGTCAAACTATACAAACTCACGGTATCACGGTTAGCATACGCCGTAAAGTCTCGTCTCACAGCTGACGAAGAGAGTCGTCCTTCTGGATGCATAATTGATACGGCGGGTCTTATCGATCAGGTCGGCTACGATCTGATACAACATACTGTTTATGAATTCTCAGGTACAGTCTGCATGCTAATGCCATCCATCGACGAGCAGTTTCTTACGACTTTGCAACACGAATAGTCAATGTCATCATTGTTCTCGGACATGAACGTCTATACAGTGATATGTTACGAATGTGGAAAGAGAAACCCCATGTATCGGTTGTCAAGCTGACAAAATCTGGTGGAGTCGTTGAACGCGATCGACAATATCTCACTCAACTCCAACGGAACAAAATTCACGAATACTTTTATGGCACTCCCAAAGGCGACCTTTCACCATACTCTATGCTTGTAAACTTTAGCGATGTAACGATATGGCGAGCAGGAGAAGCGCTGGCTCCCTCTTCAGCTTTGCCACTAGGCATGGATAGTGCTGTTACAGAGACACAGCTTGTTAAAGTAGATAGTTACGAGATGTGCTTGCACTCTATATTAGCTATCCTGAGCGCAGAAAGTCAAGAAAGCGAAGGGAAGCTGCTGGAAAGCAATATCATTGGTTTTATATACGTGTATGTTGGGATACACGGGTTCAATTTCTCCCAATCCTTTGTTGCTAACTACTACAAATTATATACGATCTAGATCCGATGTGGATGAGGCAAAGCAAAAATTAACCATTTTATCACCTGCACCAGGGAGACTTCCCCGGCGCCATTTGCTAATGGGATCCTTCAAGTGGATGGAGACTTAACCCTGGACTTTAGAGAGGAATTCTTAATATCTCAAGATGTTATAATTAATTCTGATGATATAACATAGTAGAGATGCACAAAGGAATTTTTTTCATTTGTTATTAAATAACTTCGATGAGATGAGCACTACGTATGACTGTACCTATTTTTCGACACTAGATTAGAGGCTTTGGATATTCGTTGGAGTTGTACGAACGTCTAATATTTCAGGATCTTTAATTATATATTTGTTTACAGTCTACCGCCTTCTATCAATATGACCATTTATCGAGCAGTGACATGGGAAAATGTACTATTGGGAAAACTATACTATCGCATTCTGACAAATTACCAATTGTCTTGAGAATTAAGCTATCGATACTCTTAAATATTTAATCAGATTCCGTTCGGTTTCCTCTGCTCGGCAACTGAGAAGGTTGATGTCCGCAGTATACACGTCGAAATATCGTCTCAAGTACGTACAGTCCGCACTCGCTATAGTAATGCTCGCTTTAGTGATAAGCTCGATAAAATTATCATAATGATGGACTCCCAAGATGATCAAAATAGCGAGCGCGAACTATGACTAAGTGAGCGCCACCGTATTCTCCGAGGGTTCAGACTAATTTGTAGATATTTGCTGCAAAGAAATGTGATTGACTTACAAAACCGAGTTGTCTCAAGGTGCAACCTCTGGGAGGAAAAGTAAACTTTTCATTTGTAGCCTATGCTGCTATCAATGGGACCGCTGAATAACATCTGATGGTATTTCTAAGGTACATATTCGTGATTCCAGAATTATTTTATACAACGTAAGGGATGGACCAGCTTATTTCATCGTAATTTAGTAAGGTAGCTTAAGGAGGAAACGTTTCCACTACTTCATTATAATATACAGTACCCTCGGATCAAGAATCTGTCGCATAAATGCTGCACATAATTGCACTATATTATATGTTTGCGACGCTAAAAGACAGACTACAAATTTAAGGAATGGAGAAAGACACAAATGAATTCACCTCGGTGAACTTTGCACAGGCCAAAGGCAATTGCATAGTAGCCTTCAAGATCTGGGGTTTTGCATCAAATAGGATTGACGTGATCCACGATATCATAACTGACTGAAGGGATAACACTGTGAGGTCAGCATTTGGCAATGAAAACAAACATTCTATATTCCTACGGTTTCATCGGAATAAGCATTTGCATGCAAGAGATGTCTTGGGAAAAACAGCATTAGGGGGTTCAGCTTTAGAATATATAAATGTGAACGAAACATATGCTTTCCAGATTTACTCATCTTCTGGTGTATTAATCATGAAAGCAACCTTCGCTGTGGTTTTCCCTTTTGTCTTGGCTCTTGCCGCCCTGTCGCATGCAGAAGAAACTGCAGCATCGGATGCCATCCAAGCCATGCAGTACTGTGTCAAATTGGACCCTATCTTAAAACTCTAATAACATAATATTCTCGGGTTTCATAGTCGCGGCCACAGGCACGGTCATGGAGACGGATATGACCATGACCACGATCACGGCCACAAGCACGGCCACAAGCACGGCCACGGAGATGGCCACGACCACGACTACGACGACCACGGACATGGTCATGGATGGGGAGACCACGATGGCCACTGAGAAGCAGCAGCAGCAGCAAACTGCCAATATATATTCTTTCAAAGGATATAATGATAATGCTGCAATTACAATAAACGCTACAGTTTTGAAAAGTCCCATAAATCTTTTTTCCTAGTGCTGAATTCATAGTGATACACTTTCTTTTCGTTTTCGTGTCTTGGGTCGTCTGAAGGATCTGAGCATTGATATGGATGCTGGCGCATGTAGCTGCAAACGTTGCTCTGCCGCCGAACGTCTTCGAGGTATCGCATGGCATGTAGTAATTCTCGCTCCCCGTGCATGCGAAAAGATTCTGAATAATGTTCAAATTCATAGACATGGATAGCGTTGTAAGGCTGTAATCTTGCTTTCTTCCTTGAATCATCAAGTAAGATTGTATTGGTAGCATCGTAGCATCCACCTTGGAACCCTCGCCATACAATGTCCATGTCTTTTACTGTCGATACATTCCTGACATAGTCTTCATGGGTGAATCCAAAGTGCGTCCGATCCCATATAAGTGCCAGTTGCTTTCGATAATCTCCAAACAATTGGCACATATTATCCACAGACTTGGGCATTGCTGAGCTCCATACCATCACGGTAAAATAGCGAAAGATATAATGAAGGAACTCATCTTGATAGGGTCGCACAAACATGCCTGTTTTTTTGTGCGTTCTTGACACGAGCGTACCGTTGAGGTCCAAGATAAGTAGTTTCTTATGTTCATCGGGATCCTTCAGCAATGAGGAAGGCTGCAAGGAAGTCTCGATGTACCTCTTAGCGATTTCGGTACCGTGGAATCCTGACGTTGCGGCAATTTCATTCGATTGATCCCGGCGAGCGGCTGGCAACGGAATGATGCTTTTCTTTATCCGGTTTTCGACAATCTCCATGCCTTTTTGCCTATAAAATGCCATAGTCATGGAAGGAGATATTGGATTCTTCTTTCAAATCTGCAGTAATAAGCAATCTTGTTGGCGCATCTTATCCAGACCACTGAGAGCTTCAACTAACCTTGCAACGAAATACAAAGTATCTCCTCTCCAGTCTCAGCTGTCTCAATAACTGTCATCGGGAATGCCACCAATAAACTTCGATGTAAATGCTCCGTTATTGCATCTATTAGTAACAACCTCGCCAAAATACACGAAATATTTTAATTGCTTGCTCAAAGGTATAGGAAGCACCAATAAAATGCATATTTCCCAGATAATGCTTATCTTCAGGTCCATTACAAACCAGTAGCAAAAATCGACAAGAACGAACGATATTCTCCGCGTACGAAGAAGCTCGTTCGTCGAAGCATATTGTGAATAGCGGTTGTTCCTTCTATCAAAGTATGTAAACCTTTGATTCCCATTACTTAAATCAGTTGAGACGAAGGAAAGATAATAAACATGGCAGCCTGCACTTGACAATATCAAAGGAATCATAGCTAGACTCATTTCTCGATTGCTATTTACACCTCCACGGAGGAGTCTGTTCTATTTTTAGTTGCTCGCACCTTACGGCGCTCGCGAACACAACATGACTTTGCATTATATAATGTATAAAATAGTATCATGATATTTACAGGAACAGCGTGGGTTTCAAGATATTAAGGGTTTCGATCGCTTGACAGGCAGTAAGACTCTGTCAGGTGTTGGACCCATTTCTTGCAGAACCCATGAGCACCTTAATATCATTCGAGTATGCTCGGTGGGCATCGCTTTTGGAGTTGTTGAGGGTGTTGACAAGATCGCGGAAATCGTGTTTCGTAATGTTTTTCCACTCGACTCTGGGCAATTTCCAGAAGTCTAGATCAACAGAATCAGTAGGCTCCCAATCAGGGGCATTTCTTACCTGGAAGGTTCAAACGATCGGGATCTCCAACGTCAACAGATTGTAGCATAGTTGTAGTATTATTCTGCTCGTTCGAGAGAGGTGGTTCATGGTGGTGAAGATCTACATGGGATGAATGGCAAGAGGGGAAGGGTCAACTAGCCTATTCAAAATCGTACAGATCCAATTTTACTGCATTTTTAAAGACAGTTTGCGTTTGGAGCATCAATTTTGCATCGCACTGGAATCAAATTTGGACCTTTGGAAAGAAATTAATAAACATTCTTCTCGAATTAGAGTCCATGTACACTTGCCATTTCGGGCTTAAACTTGCGACAGTGCGATGCCCAGCGCTCCAAAATAACGCAAAATGTCTCTCAGTGAGTAAAGTTTCGCTATCGGAAACATGGATCACGGCTTACCGATATACTAAGCAAATACTGATTATTAGTATACTTGAGGCGGGGTTTGCAAGTAAATAGACATACCGTAAAAATCTAAACCCTACTGGGTCCGGCATTCGTAGCCGTGATCTGTTGCTTAGGCCGGACAATCGGGCCAGGGCGACCATTGCCCGACCAGATAGATGTAGCGATGTGGAACATATTTTTGCAGGCGTTCGTGTCTCTATTCCATAATATGCTACAGTTCTTGCATACTTGCAAACTATGGTGACGCACGCCCTCTGCAGTAGTGACATTTTTCAAGCTCTTCCCTTGGCAATTATGGCAAATCTGATGTATTAACATGGCGTCTTATTACCTTATTCCTGTAAGATTCCTCTGTTTCCGTTCAGATAGCTTTCCCCTCTTAAGTTACTCCCTTGTTTTGACAGGTGGTGTCTTATTTGTCATGTACACGATTATTTATTCTGTCAGACATACGGAAGACAGTGAGTGATATATATGCGGGTACGTTTGAGGAAGAAAAAACGGACAAGAGGCACAGTAATATACAGCAAACCGCTTTCGGATGCTTATCTGCAAATCCGGACTGGTCGATCTCTATCCGCCAGCACGTCTTTGGGATAATCTTTCAAGTTGCACACATCTGTATTTGCTAATCCGATGGTTGTAGTTTACAACAGAAATCTGAATTGATGAGCAAGATAGCTTAGAGGCGGATTGATATCGAGATAGCATGACAGGATCGAAACAAGGCTTGATGGGTCACTAGCCAGCACGGTTGGAAAGCAAACAACTTGTCGGTCACGTTTTCTGTGCATCATTCAGGTGGGACGATCGTTGTGATTCTTTTTCCTTTTTCGTTCGAGAGCATATTCAAAGTGTGTTTGATTGCTGACCAGAATATAAACAATTATCAAAGGCAGAACGACAAAAAACTCAACTCAAAGTTAAGCGAATATATGTGGACTGTTGCTACGGTTACGACTTACCGTTAGCTCAGCAGGTTTTCGAAAAACGTAGATTGCTATCTTTTCGCGCTTGCCAAAATAGCTAAGATCATGCAAAATCTAAGATGTGTCCCTGGTCGAATTATCTAAATATCCTGCCAAGGGATCATTAGACGATGGTTCATATCATGGGCAGCATGAACGCCTTATTCGATGGTACGTATTCGGCAAGGAAGGATGGATCTCGTGATCCCAATCTCAAATTGGTTTTCTTGGGGCAAAAAGGCTTCCTTCCACAACCATTTATGCAGTTAGCGAGATTTCTCGGTTTCCATTTTGCTGTCTTATACATTGTAAGGCAGAGGAATGGAGTGACTATAAAAAGAGGGGCCTTCGTCCTATCTTTCATTTCAATGACATTGTCTGTCCAAAATACAACGAAGTAATATCCATAAATTTTTCTCTGATTCTCAGGCGCGAATTTGAATTCAAAAACCTGTAGGGCCTTTGAGCAGTCCAAATACGGCAATAAAATTGGTTGCCTGGGGTGCTTTGTTTCCGTAGTCTGTTGGTATTCTGGGAGCAAACAATCAGGGCTGCCATGCGAGCGAGCGTGAAAAGCCTAATGGTCGAAAGGTCTCTGGAAGAACAGAAGGAGAGAGATGGAACCTCTCTGCTCTCAATACTGAGAGGCATAGTGAACTCGCCCGATAAAATACTTTGTATATCCTTTTTATCGCTTTACCAGCATATATTATTACCGGGACTATAGACTCGAGCCATTCCTTAACTCTTTGTATAATGCATTCCTGTTCGAATCTGCTCCATAGATGGTGTTACGATTGAACCGGACGATAATGCTGATTATAAACTTGCATTGATCGCTCATCACGATGAAGCTTGGTAAACTTTGGTCTTTTATGCAGCTGCAGGTGCAGATACTAAAGTTTCTGTTAGCCTTGTAATGATGGAGTTTCAGCCGCCCAGCATGCCGCCAGTGGTCCATAAAATATTACCAGTCTTTGCAACGTTTGAGTACTCATTGGGTAAAATATAGCTAGACAGTACAAACATTAGCATCGATAGAGTTGACCACAAGGTACTGATAGCACAAGCATCGCCGAAGGAAACAACATCTCGTACAGGTATGCCTAATCTGCTATGCAACGAATATTTGCAGCCAATCAAGAAATCTATAAATATCTGTAGAATTTCTGGCAACTTTTTCGACCAGTGACGACTCTAAAGCAAGTGTCCTCATTCAAGATGAGCAGCCTCTGGTAAAAATGCTTGAAGTTTTGAAATCTCAATTAGAAACTGCTAGTAAGGACAGATGCAACCGAATCGACGAGAAGCTAGGTATAACGTGCCCCGTTCGTCTCTGTTCTTGTAGAGAGAAAAGGCTACAGCGCAGATGCTTCCAACCATCAATGGATACAAGTTTACAATAATTACAGTAGTGAGTGATATCCAATCGGGACCTGTAATTTGCTCTAAACCCATAACTTTGCTTTCAGTTAAGAAGGAGAAGAACAACCAATCTAGATTGCCGCTGAAAGAAAAGAGTGCCATTCCTTACGTTCTCCCGATCAAGCGATCGGATTCGACGGCTTTCATCAAACTGCGCCGTGCTGCCACAGTTGCAGCTACAAAAATGATCCCGCCTACACCGTCGCTAGTCGCTAGAGATCACTGGATTAACGCAAGACTCAGAGACCGCGAAGATAAGTTTGTTACTTGGGAAACAGCAAAGTAGGTGTTTGCAACGTTAGTTCCATAAACGAGTTTGTGGATATTAATTCTATTGCTACTTAGAATTTTCGCCGGGACCTGGAATGTACACGGTAGTTTGCCGACGGAATCTCTTGCAAAATGGTTACGCTTGCATCCGTCTAGTGCGGATCAAAAAGTGGATACCGCAGACTTTTACGTAATAGGGTATACATTCTCAAAACTGCCCGCATGGTTATCCAATTTGACTGTGGATGTTTTAGGTTACAAGAAATGGAAACCAACAAGGATGCATACGTGCGGTACGATCCCACGAAGGAAAACGCGTGGGTTAAAGCTATTTTTGATGCGCTGGGTCCTAGTGCTGACGATTACTATAAGGTTGAAATAAGGTGCCTTTTACAATTGATGGTAAACTAAAAAACGTTGACGCTAGGTAGCCGCCCAGCAATTGGTCACTATTTTGATCATCGTGATAGCACGCAAAAGTTTCAAGCCATTCATTTCTGATGTTGAAACTAACTATGTTGGCGTTGGATTGATGAATATGATGGTAACATACATGTTATTTTGAGAGAAGGGACATTGAAGCTAAATGGATTGACTTTCAGGGTAACAAAGGTGGCGCAGGAGTACGTCTTCGTTTCCATGATAGCTATCTATGCTTCTTGACCAGTCACCTGGCAGCATTCAATGATCAAGTGGATCGACGCAACCAAGACTTTTCTGAAATTTGTAAACGGTTGACATTCACTAGTTACCCGGATGAGATAACGAGATACGTGTCTTACTCTTGGAACGATGGCGGGGACGAAGGTGTGTCCTTTTTGGAAGAGCAAGGCATTACAAGAGACTGGAGCCAAGTAGCATCGGTATTTCATTGCGAGTAAGTAGTTTGTAAGAAAAAAGGACTTGATGGACGAATTGATTTGTTTTGATATAGTCATTTGATATGGATGGGAGACTTGAACTACCGAGTCAATTTAACTGAACCTGAAATCAAGTCAAGTTTAAGGCAGAAACGGCTTGACATGCTCCTGGAGTACGATCAGGTGCGTCGACGGATATTCGCCGATCCATATCTATTCCTGCCCTGACTTTAGGGTTTGGTAGCTTTCTATCGAACGGCAAGCCGGAAGAGCATTTCCAATGTTTGAAGAAGGAAAAATTGAATTCATGCCGACTTACAAGTACGACTCTGGAACAAGCCAATATGATTCCAGGCAAGTTTAATTGGTATGAGAGTTTGACGGGAGCTCCAATAATCAAGCTTGCTTTCGCACAGTCCAAAGAGACGTGCCCCTTCCTGGACCGACCGTATCCTCTGGAAAAAGCCAAGGCCGAAATTAAGCGAACAAGGAAGAGAAGAAAACGATGTTTTGGTCCTGAAAGAATATAATAACTGCATGGAAATGATGCTGAGTGATCACAAACCCGTATATGCAATATTCGATGCAAAGGTACATATCGCATCGTTTTTTATATTTCATCATCTTAACGATATTAATTTCTTTTAGATCCGAAAAATAAACAGTGAGAAACAAAAGAAAGAGAGGAGCAACCTATTGCAGCAACTCAAGGAAACTCAAGACAATCTCACCAAAGGCCAGATATCCACATCGTTTGTGGAATTTGGAGATGTACAATTTATGGAGTACAAAGAAAAAACGATCGTACTTGAAAATACTGGTCAGGTGCTGGCACCTTTCCGTTTCATTGCACCCACCGAAGACGGTCCAGCCTATCCTCCATGGTTACGCGTGCACCCACTCTCTGGTGTTATCGGACCAGGTACGCTTTTCCTTGGACATATATAAAGACGAAGAATTCGAAATTTATCGTTTGGCTTTTCAGGAGAAAGGGTGATCATCCATTTCGAAATACTTATCGATCCTAGCATATCAACGGAATTTAACGAAGGTGACGAACGGATAGACAGTATACTCATTCTACGGCTGGAGAATGGTAAAGATTTCTTCATCGTTGTGTCTGGAAACTATCACCCGACCTGTTTTGGCGTAAAATTGGAGCGATTGGCATTGATGTCCTTGCCGGTCAGCGAAGTATCAGCAAAGACCAAAGGCAAGCAGACAGAAGTACAACAGGTGCAACATGCTACTTTTCCTAAAGAGCTCTGGAGCATTTTAAACTTCCTCTGGAACAAGAGCATGTTGTGCCAGGAGACGTTATTCATGCAACATGGTGACAGGGATATCGCGTATTACATTCGGCGATGCCTTGATACAGGCGACTCTTTCCAATCCACAGTAATTTTCAACAAAGATCGGATCAGTCCAGCAGAAAGTGAGGATGCTGCAGCCTCCGTCGATAGCAGTCAATCTGTAGATTCCAACTCTTTATTGAATGGCGAAGAAGTCGGCGCAAATTCCATGGTAGATGTATTAATTGCGTTTTTGGAATGTCTACCGGAGCCGGTTGTCCCAACTGAGTACTACAAACAAGCATTGGTTGTAGCACAAATGGGTGAAGGCATGAATCAGGTACGCCGCGTTGCCAGGGTTTGTATTACATTGATTAGCTCTTACTTGTATTTCCTGTAGTTTTTACAATCTCTACCGAATATCCACCACAATGTATTATTTTACATCATGTGTTTCCTCAAAGATGCGATTGCATACGCTCCAGAGTCTTGCAAAACTGCAAGGAAGGAACGCATCAGTGAGTAACTATTCTTTCGTCCTGTCAAACATGATGGCGCTAACGGATCCTAACACAGTTGAATTGTTTACTATCCTTTTACGTCCTCCAATCGGTTTTAAAGAACAGAACCCTGCAAGGGCAGAAAAAATGCGCGCCAAGTTCATCGCTCAGCTATTAAATTAATAAATTTCAGCTGTTTTTTGTACAATAAACAACGTTCATTTTGTCCAGAAAGATGTTTATTTTGGGACAGCACAGACCAAAGCCAATTGAAAATACGCAGTGTTTACTTGCGAGCCTAGCGAAACACAGTGCGTTAGCATATGCATTTGCTCAGCAGCCATTACCAATTGCTAAAATCTTTACCTTGATCTTTCGGACGTAGAATTCGAGTTCCTTGCCTTCAAGGATGTAGCCGTCGCAGCGACCGGACTGACCAGGACGGGAGGAGATAACAGCATAGAGGCGGCCAGCAGCAAACTGGTCATCCAAGAGAGGATCAACCTCGGCCTGAGCCTGACGGGCAGCATACTTCTTCTGAGTGGTCTTGGACTTGCTTTCGACGGAAGCCTTCAATTCCTCGACCTTGGACTCGGCAAGCTTCTTCTTACCAAGAGGAAGAGCATAACGAGACTCGTACCACTGACGGAAAGGAGTGGCATCGATCTGGACAACGGCGCCCTTAACAAGAGTGTTGGTACGGACCAATTCGTTGTTGGAGGCGTTGTAGACGACAGTCAAAATGCGGGCCTTGCGAGAGACGCCCTCAGAGCCCCAGGAGTAGTTGCCGTGGTCCAAGCGAAGAGCTCTGTGCTTAATGTTGCCACCGCGGACACGGACCAAGTGAATGCGCTTGGCACCAAGCTTGGTGTTGGCGGGTTGGCGGCCCAATTCAAACCTGGCCAAACGATCGTGAGCAATTCAATCCTTCCACACTATTGCCGTTCCCTCTCCTTACTTTCTCTTCTTGCGATATTGAGCACGTCTAGCACCGGTGGCACTGCAGAAAAAGCAACATTGTTATAATCGCCTGAATTGACACAAGCTTCGAGAGCCCGCAGCACGATTTTGTCCAACTTACGATCTCTTGTGCCTCGAATCACGGCTGATACCTATTCATCCATATCAAATAAGGATGTTAGCAGACGGATGGAACCTCTGCATCGTGTTAGCGGGTACGTACCCATAGTGAGAAATAGAGGAGGATCCCCTGCAACGATGGCCAAGGCAACGATATGCTCCGGGGCTCAGTGACAAAATTCCGACATCAAAACCAATAGCATTTTTAAGAAAGAGACTCAAAAGCATTTTCTGCTTTTTTTTTTTTTTTGCTTTTTCAGCTCTTCGTGCAAATATTTTCTCTTTTCATTCTTCTGTTGATTCGTGACGTTTCTTACATTCAACAGCGCGCTCTGTGTTGCTCTTCAGCGATTACATTTCTGAACACGGAGATCATATGTAGGATACTGTGTGCGGCGTTGTCAATTTGTGATTGAATTGATCATTGCCATGCTTGGATGTATTGCAAGTATCTTCCCCAGATTTGACCGCTTGTTGTCTGTCGATAGCTTTTCTTCAATTTCAAAAGTTCCTTGCTCGAGTTTCCTGGCTTCCAGCCATGCACCATTCTTTGTCCTGCTACTATATAGTTTGGTCCTTCTAACGATATATTCCACACCTAGTTGCCTGCAGTCTCATGGTAGCAAAGAGACGTCAGTGGCGATGCCAAGTTTCCTCGCAGAAGGGCGGCTTTGTGTATAATGATTTAAACTTGTAGTATGAAGTGCATACTCTATGCTTCAATGCTAGTCAAAAGGCCTAAGAGGATGGCAGCTATGGAGAGAGGGACCGACCACCAATTTATTGCTCATTTCATCTTTTGGCTATGGCTATTATCCGAAAGTCCATCTCTCTTATCAGATGCGAAGGATCAATCTGCATCACCTGATAGAAAGCGGGCGGTCATCTTGCCGAACTGATAGAAAAGCAAAATAAAATGGAGGATCATACAATAGTATTAAATATTGACGAACGAAAGAAAGTAATTCTGTTTTTGCATAAAGATTATCCAGCGATGGAGAATGTGCTTGCTAACTTTCTATGAAGCTCATTAATCCACGGTGGGTAGCTTGTCCATCGGTAATACAGTACTATAATCTTTATATATAATAATAAATGAAGCTATGTTGTACCTTGGAAACATATCTGTTGACTGAAACCATACAGCCCTTTACTGCAGATAACCAAGGTCATCAAGGCGGACTTCCACGGTATGAAGAGAGAGATGTAAATGGTATCAGGGCAATGGCCTATTAGAGCGCATTTTTAAACAGGTAGCATTTACTAATTTGCAACCCAGGGCGTCCTCATCAAATAAACGTCGACGGCCCCCAGAACCAAACGTATCGGACGGCGAATGATCAGCAACACGACGACGTGAAAGAGCACGGGGACGGCGAGTACCTGGACTAGAAACAACAGCAGCGAATAGAAACGAACGTCGCTATTCGCTAGCTGCTCAACCATGTAAGTCCAGGCATAGTATTCATTCAAATACACCATAAATAAACAATTTAGGCGTATAGGCTTATGGTAGTTGTACAGTGAAGGAAAAATGCAAAAGAACAAGAATGGGATACATGCTGCCACTGGCCTTTCAGATCGACTACAAGATACTGTAGACGACATGACGGTTCCATTCAATGTCATACCGCGTACGGCCGAAACCTTGCACATAACGGATTATGCGAACACGAAGGAGGGCACGAGGAGAGAGGGAGCACTGATGGACGAGGTAGAGACTGCAGATTTGAGACCAAATATCGAACTTGAAACGCAGCTAAGCAAGGAGTGTTCTTGAGATTCTTGTTGATGACAGAATGGAAAAAGAGGTGTAGGATAGGTTGATGAAGACTTTGAGCTCGTTCTGAAGGTCTCCGTAGAGTATGGTGCAAGCGTGAGGAGAGATAAATAATTTCCAAAAATCCTTCCAGCCTGCAGCAGAACCTCACGGGAAGGACTCTGGTATATGTCTCTCCTCATGGAGTGAGAAGGTAGATCGGAATTTCTTGCGAGACATCGTCTGCGGATCCAAACCATTTTTCGTCAGAAAGGTCAACAATATTCCCATGTGCTACAAGCACGAGCAGAAAAGGAGTTGTTTGTAATAAGAAGTGGTGGTGTGTACAGAGCGAGGGAAACAGGAGATAAAGCGTACCGAGAAGAGGTGGGAAAGTATAGATTTTCGTTTTACTTGGTGTGGTTCAGAGTTCCGCATTGTTTACATTTCCTCAGCTCTTCATTGTTTGCAAACCGTTCAATAATAGGCTTCAGCTGTGTGCCGAGGTCTGTACAGTGGAAAGATTCTTGATACACTATGCTTCGGCATTTTTCATTCTCGCAGTACCATCTCAGTGTGTCTGCAGGGCGAAATTGAGTATCAATTAATAAGCAGCAGGACACAAAGGCGCTGTTTGCTGAAAAATTACCAATGTGGTGTGGCAACCGGGCCCTTTCAAGCACAAGACCAACCGTATTGGCAAATCTGACGGGGTTGTGCGGCGTGTTTCCTTTTGGAAATGTCCGAGTTATGGCTGAAAGAAAACCGCAATCTCTGTATATTCGCAAGAATACCTGGCAATAAGAACATCTCGCCCTCGCGAACCCACAGATCTTTGAATTCGCTGTTAACCACTAATTTGATCAGGAGATCACCCTTAACTTGGTAAAAGTACTCCTACAATTCCATAACAACTAAGCCCACCACAAAAATCTGTATGATAGCATAACATACCCACCTCCGTCTCATTAATGTGGTAATCTGTGCGTTGGTTGGGCCCTCCTACAACCATGACGGTGGTATCATTGCCCTTGAATAGCAAAAAGTTGTTGACAGGCGGTTGAAGCTTATCGTAATTTTCTTCCACCCATTTCTGAAAATTAATAGGAACTGGCAACATTATATAAAAGGCAAGAGATACGGGAAGAGGAGGGGATCTCTTCTCCATCTGTCACTTCGGGCTTTTTGCAAGGCGGCTCATCCAGATTGTGACCGGACTTTTGCGTCGTGCTTCTTGTGTCATCGATCAATCTTTTCATACCTCGTAAACAAACCGCCTTTAATGGAGTGTGCCCTGTGGATGGAAAATGCCAGTTATTCAAAGAGCTGTGCCTAGAAGAATGAACTGCGTTTCTTGCGCTCGTTATTTCAAGATATGCAACGAATGACTTTATCTACTGCCCTGGAAAGTGCTATATTTCACAGCGCGAAGGTTGAAGCAAATATGAATCCCTCCTTGCTGACAAGATATCTTTTGCAGAAATGCGTAGTAAAACAGTTCAAACGCTTGAAGAAATAGGTAGATAAAATAAGGTTTACTCACAGAATACTGTGAGCATCCTGCTCTTATCTCCAGATTTATGGTCTGCTTTTACTATATTTTTTACGGAAAATTTGCGTTGCAGAAGATAGTAACTGTCAACAACTACAAGTATACTCGATGACTATTGAGAACAGAAAAATGATTAGTCATTATTATTATTTTGCACACATTGGATACATTCAGTCACTACCAAACCCATGTTGCAGTTGTCGCACTGAGCATCCCCCGCAGCGCGCATTTTCCTCTGAGTCAGTGAAACATCACCCATTTTTGTTATGGGGTCACCGTTGAAAGCAAATGTTTATACGACTTGCAGCAATATGCGAAGGAAACAGAAAGAACAGGAGCGGAAACAATGGTGTGGGTACTATGCCCGGTGTAGAATTCTAAAAAACGATATGCAGCTAGTTCAAGATCCTATACCATCCATATTGCATATATTCAAAGCCTTGCACGCGCAAATTCCAGCCACTGGAGACGATATTCAATATTTTGATACATGATCAAAGTGAGAGAAAGGGATGCGATTATTCCTGCGCTTCATCATGACTTAAACACCTGCAAGATGTCGTATGTGTTACGATTTTCAGACCCGTGACACCGGAAGGCTTCCAAATGTTGTTTTACCATGCGCATACCATGCGCTCCCTGGAGGGGCAGATGCTGAACACCGGCCTAATTGTGCCATTTTCGACTGTCACCAGTATTAAGTGCTCGCCTGCGCTGCGGCGGAAGGTTGACGGCCTGCATAGTATTCCACCATAGATAAATCTATACCGGTTAGATAATGCCACTTACTATTGTCATTTGCAGTCTATTCAACAGGCGAAGATCGAACGCAATAGCTGTAAAGTTAGAGTTTCATAGCGATACCGTCATCTCCATTGGGTTCTAGCAATGGAGTGTGGATCCTCCGTGAAATTGCCCTCTTTTTTTCTTTGCTTCCTTCCACTGATATATGTCCCATAGTATACCGCAAAGCTTTCTGGGTAATGATGTATTCTTGAGGGCTTCCAAGATGCAAACTGTCATTCTTTTTCATTGCATTTGTGCATTTGGTTTATTCACTATTTGCAATATATATTTCTATTCCCTAAGCGCATCCAAAATCCTAGTTTTATCTCCATGTTGATAACCTATATCGCTATATTGCCAAGGTGCGGTGTGCTATACAAGGAGGATAGCGCGGAACTCCAAATGATTAGTCGGTGCTGTGAACAGAACCAAAGTTTTTCTCTTCTTCCTCAGCCAACGTAATAACCATGCCAATGGAACCTAAAGATTGGATTGACGTAACAACTGAAAAGAACCACTACTCCCTTGATCACTTCGTTATTCCCAAGCACTACGAGAAAGACGTCTCAAGTATTTTGATCCCACATGGCGTGATCATGGTTGGTGCCTTTATTTTTCTGATCTCTCACACTTTTGCTGGAAAAAGTAACACAGTAAGGCAGGACAGAATTCATAAACTCGCTAGACTGATCGTCGATGATACCACTGGTCCTCTTGGTAAGGCCATATCATATTTAATCTCGTTGACCTGGAAACTTAAAATGTCCATGATAAAAAAAAAAGTTGTATGCTGCATCCTCAAGGGTGGTCACCAGTATTTTGCCGATCTTGTTAACCAGATCAAGGCACTCACCAAGAGCAATGGATTGAGCGTTCCTCTGAGTCTTGAATTCATTCGCGTGAAGTCTTATAAAAATGACAAATCTGAAGGTGTCACCATTTCCTTGAGTGAAGAAGAGTGCAAAGACTTCGCTGGCAAGGTAGGAATAGAGTACACATCAGACTCGGAGGTAGCATATAAGATTTACTGTTATTAACAATGTTCTGCTGTATCTTTTGCTCGTAGAATTTGCTGATTGTTGAGGATATCATTGATACTGGAAACACTATGGTCAAGCTGCTGAAACGACTCGAAGATTACAAGCCAAAATCTGTACGAGTAACCAGCTTGCTCGTCAAAAAGACGCCTCGGAGTAACGGATATATTCCTGATTATGTTGGCTTCGCCATTCCTGATGACTTTGTTGTTGGATATGCATTGGATTACAACGAATACTTCCGTGATCTCGATCATATTTGCGTCATTAGCGTAAGTGAAGGATAAATAAGCTGGATATAATCTATGCAGTGTATTGATATCGGTGGAATTAGGAACATGGCAAAAAAGCATATGCAATTGAGTAAAGGGGATGTTGTCGCTGTCAAATATATAAACTTGAATGAATACATGCTTGTCTGTATAAGACTATGCTGTGCGCTGCTAGTATACTGTTATTGTTGTTCTTGTTGCAGAGCTGCCCGCTTAGCAGCTAATTTCGCCAATTTCAACTTGTCAAGCTCTTCACGAGTGGTTCTGATGTGTAATCAAGGTAACATGACATATTTTCAGATATCCAAATTAAGCTACACATATTCCAAGGCACACGTACCGCTCGTTAAGACACTTGTTCATTTCCTTTAGCTTGCCTCTGCATGTCCACATGACTGTAACATTGTGCTCTTTGCTGCATTCGACGAACTCTATCGACATGCATTAAGCAACAGGCTAAGCTTCATAACAGCACCAGGCACCTTGGCCTCACCTTTAACAGGGACTTGACAATGCTTCAATGCTCTTTCTTTGAGATCCTTGTAACAAGCTTCCTCCTCTGCTCGTGTCAGAGCATGAAGTTCTGCTGTGCGGTTTGCTAACGGGTTTTCTTTTGCTGTCTGGATGATCTTGCCCATTACTTGTCTGTTAGTGGAAACGGAGCGACTGCGTTACGCGGTGCACCCAAGCCATTTTGAAGAACAGCTTTTCCACGGTGATCCAGCATGAAGCAGCAGAGACTGTTAGTGTTGCTTATTGACGGCGTAGGCGACGTCGCCGTTCCTCAGCTCGATCATAAGACACCTCTTCAAGCCGCGAACACACCCTGGCTAGACAGACTAGCAGGTCAGCAATCGCTAATTCGCAGTTTACATATGTTGTATTCCACTTGCGACCAGCTGTGCTAAACCCTACCGATAACTATTGTATAGCCGGCGGTCTCAATGGTCTTATGGATTCAGTCGAACCAGCTTTAGCCTGTGGATCCGATACAGCGCACATGTCCATTCTCGGATACAATCCACGGAAGTAGGTCAAGTACAGAATGGTAAAATTAACAGGATCTCTCTCTAACTGTAAGCTCCACAATATAGATATTACCGCGGCCGAGGTGCTTTTGAAACTATGGGTGCTGGATTGGACATGATTCCTGGCGACATTGCATTTAAGGCAGGCTCTGACGGCTTCGGGCATTGTTTTATTTGCATGATTTGCTGACAACAGGAATCTTGATAGTCTAATTTTGCATATCTGGATAAAGAATCCGGAATTGTCATCTCAAGGCGAGCAGACCGGCACTTTGAAGGGTTAGGTCCCACGCTATGCTCTGCATTGGATGGCATGTAAGTCAGTGGCAATCATGATAATAAGTATAAAATGTTTATGCAATGTAGAAAATTACCTTCCTTCCCAGAACACTCCGTAGCTGTAAAATATGCCACGGAGCATCGATGCGGCGTCCGCGTTCGGGGACCCCGGCTTACAGATATGATTACTGGCACAGACCCTCTAAAAGACAAGTATGGATGAAGCTGTCTATTCTCCTTATCCTCATGTACTCATATCTGCGAAATGAATACCAGCAAGCCAATCGTCAAATGTGCGCCAACTGATGAAACACACGAAGCGAAATTGACTAGTGACGTAAGTCCACGTTCTTCCGTGCTCGTAACGTGTCTCTTTGCTGAAGCAGTCAACTCGCAGTTGATCAACGAATTATCAGACGTATTTTATGAGATATTATCCAAGCATCCTATCAACGATGATCGCAGAAAAGCAGGCAAAAATCCAGCTAATAGTGTGCTGCTGCGAGGTTGTGGGAGCTGTATAGATGTATGTTTCATATTACAGGAACCCTGTGCTCAGGATCTTTTAAGATTATATGACGTAGATACCCAGCATAGAAAAGCTTCATGGTTTGAAAAGCTTTCTGATAGCACCGACGTGCATCATTGCTGGCCTCGGAACGACGGCGGGTATGGATATCATTCAAGTACCAGGTGCAACCGGAGATTACCACACCAATTTCCAGGCAAAGACGAATGCAGCGGTTGAAAACTTGACCCAAGGAAAGTATGATTTTGGATTTTTGCATATTAAAGCGGTAGACGATGCAGGGCATGACAGAAATATAAGTCTGAAGGTAAACGATCATCACATAGGCTGAAAATTCACCGTTATATTAAATTATGGCTTGTCTGTCATTTAGGTCGAGTTTCTGGAGAAAATCGACTTGATGCTGAGCGATATTATTACACGTCTGGCAAAGGACGAAATCGAGCGGGAGAACAATGTAGAGGTGAATACATTGATAAGGCGTAGATAGTATGCTTGTAGCGACAATACATTATTGACGTGTCAATATTCTGATTTACAGTATACGATTATAGTGACTAGCGACCATTCTACTCCGGTGCTATACGGCGACCATAGTTGCGAGCCTGTACCGTTTTGTATAAGTCGAGCACGGTATGGGATATCTTGTCCATCAAATGCATTTAGGGACGATGTCCAACAGTATAACGAGGTTGATGCATTTCGCGGTGCATTGGGACGATTTCCGGGCTCTCAAGTCATGCAAATTGCCAAAACTTACATGGGCCTTGATATTTAGTTACATGCAATAACGTGAGATCGTGTAAACTATTATCAATACATATTGTCCTGGAAAGCCAACATATTGTATTCATGAGATCTGACTATTAGATGTTTGGTAATGTTTACGTATGCAGCTTTCGAGAGTTTTCATGTGTAAAGTTTATAAGGTTTACAAGCATTTTTCGCTCTCGCTTCAACTTCGAGGACGACGCAAACGAACGGACTACAACTTAGAACTCGCACTTTACATATATAAATATTGCAATACCTTACTGATTTGGATTTGTAAGTTGACGTTTCTCTGTACTTGGGTACGGATTCGACTGAAGGAAAAAAAGGACTGACCTCATGAAGACAGCATCGAACATATGATCTCAAAAGAGCACATTGAGCCTGTATAATGTTGTGACCGATTATACTGAACTCCGTATGACGTGAAGATTCTGCTCTATCAGCAAATTTAAAATGGGGAATTACGCGCATTGAAATCTGTCACCTCGCGCACTGAAGAACTAAGGCATTTTGGTCTAGCTCCAGTCGGTATCACAACAAAAACTATCATATACATAATGAGCATTTCAGTGCGCGAGTTGAGATCGAAAACCTTCTTTCACTGAAGATGGACGAGCTTCTAAAGCTGCAATTTCCAACTCGTCGCCAGCTCTATAGGGCTCTTAGAGAACGGACCCTTTCTGATGGCTTTGATATAAGTATCAAGAGGTTTGGTCTGGGCTACTGCTACTTAGCGTGTATCCACGGCGGCAAGCATCATAGTCATCGTGACAAGAAGCAAAGCGACGAAATGGAAAGACGGAGGAAGCGAAAAGGAAGCAAAATCTGACGGCGGAAAGAATGGCTATTATACACCTGTGTAAATGGCGTGAAAAAGAAGAACCCAAAGCGGTGTACGAAGAAAAGCGGTTGCGAGTAGACAGCGTATGCATCTCGTACAAAAAAGGAAGTTTTTCAATTATAAAGCCGAACAAGTCCAAGATACAGACATCCATGCTATGGCTTTCTACGGAGGCATTCAGCTACCCCAATGCTCGTAAAATTAACGGTGCTTCCGAAGCAGATATTGTACAAATGAAAATGTAGTCTTCAAGCCAGCTCAAATTCTACGCATGAAAAGAGATATTGATGGAAAAATGACCATGGTTCCCCAAGACATTTATAATATTCAACAAAAGAATGTCCTCTATGATCCTTACAAACAAGTTCCAGAGGTCCATGGGATCTTGAAAAGTGAATGAACGTCTTTCAGTTGCAGAGCAACAACATCAGCAGAAGCGACTATCAAAGACTTCTTACAGATTCTATCGATAGAGGACAGCAGGGTGTTGTATGTGTGCCAGAGTCTCCAGAGCCATCTATGAAAAAGCAGCCGCGTCCTTGATTTTCAACCAATAAAGCGCAGCTCTGAGAGAGTTGTACCACATCTTCTGTTCTCGGCTCAGTAAACGTCAATATTGCGGTGACTTGAATATCCGCAAGCTTGTAGTTTTCTGATTTTCAGTTGCATTCTCCAATCGGCACATTATTATGTCCGAAGGTTCGTAGAATGGTACCGGCCCTATCGTAATAGTCCCCGGGCATTGCATAGCAAAGATCGCTTACTGACGGACTTGTAAAGAAACTTTGGACAAGCGGATATACTTAAAAGGTTTACATTCGAGCGTAACAGAAGCAGCAATCTCGGATCGATTCAAACGATTTGGAGCTGTGACAGATATTTCTATCGCAAGGGACATTGATGGTAAAACGCTCGACGTAATGTATAGTAACATTGTTAGCTAACGTCTTTCTAGGTCAATGTAGAGGTTTTGGACACTTCACCATACATACCACGCCGAAAGCTTGGTCCAGCTGTATGAGATAAAACAAAAGAGCACCGATTTAAGTCATCCAAAACTCAAGCGATAATATGTTTAGGCTTATCACTTTACAATGGTGCAAAATGGAAGGGATCAGTCATGCATATGGAAGACGCCAAACCGGATTACATGGAACGAAAACGGAAGGAGAAAGAATTGGAGAAGACACGGGAGGAAAAACGACAGAAGAAACGCGCTAGACGCCTGCGCTGGGAGACTTGCGATGGTTTCCATGCGACGGATATGACTCTTGTGACTGAACGGAACGTGGAATCTAGAAAAGGATGGAGGCGAGGTCGTTACGGTCGACCAATTGCTATTGTCCGAATGCGAAGACCAGACGGAACCCGGGTACGAGAAAGGAAAAAGCATGGATAGCTGCAAAAGGGATGCTTATGTGTGCCTCTATAGATTGTTTTTGATCCAAGCCATTACAAAAATAACATTACAAAATTATATGATATAGCGGTCCGTATGAGGCATGTACGGCAGTTGCCAATGTTCTACGACGAAATTCCCAAATATGATGAACCGAAAACCCTGCAAGGTGAGAATCTCCTAAACAATGAAACAGTACCCATCGGCTAAGATCTATACTAGATATCGATGCAACTACAGTATTGAGTAACGAAATTGAAACCGGAAACAACCATGAATTAGATACTATTATGGGCCTGAACAAGTACGTGCTTTTGATTACTGTAGCTGTATACTATATCTTACAGCCCCCTGTAGGAAACATGGTATTACCAGAGACAATGAACGCCAGGCAGATCGTACGGGTTATTATGTTTGCGAGTGATCATTCATGCACTAAATCCTACCATTAGCATTATATTGTGTAAACAAGCCGATGCCTGAAGTGTCTACGAAGAAACATTACGAAGTCAATGTCAACATGAAACCTCTTTTTGGAGCAGAAACAGGTTTGGGATGGGAAAAAATAGCATCCATTTATGCATTATAATTGCTAATTACTGGAAAGTAGGACCGTTTAAGCTATTTGGGGCAGATGATGATGATATCGAACAAAGACCGAGAGTGCTTTTTGAAAACAATGAAGAGGAGATCATGATGGATGTACGCACTTCTGATACTGAAGAGAAGGTAACGATGCGATTGGGTCATGCATGCATCAGGGAGACATTGTTTCTGATATGGCCGGCAGGCTTATCTCGACCTGGGTGTTCTATTCTTTTTCCATACTGATGATCCTAAGCTTATGAAAAAGTAACTATGACACCATTTTTCACTATGCGTGGCGTGGACGTCTCATATATAACTCATTTAGGAGCTGTTTTCGATATGATCGAAATGGTATCTTTCAACGGACGGAGTTCGATAGGTCAGTGTGACTGTAATAATGATCAGTTGCTTTGTTAAGACTCAACTTCTGCTTTCAGGGAAAACTATAAAAATAGATGGAAAAGACAAAGCTCAGAACTAGGCGATGCAATGAAGAAGCGGCAAAAGAATGCTATCAAAAAGCAAAGGCGAATGCAATCACGGGCTCAGAAATAAACCGCCTTCTGTATCTTAATGAGTTTGACAGCGGGTTTTGTACAAAAATGGTTGATGTCCGTGTTATCTGCTTTGACATGTTATTTTCTCCCAAATCCCTTAAATTACATCCCCCAGGTCGCTTATTTGTACCTTGCAGCTTGAAAATGGTTTGAGTGAGCAAGATGCTCTTAAAAAGTCGTTCCGCTATTCGCTGGACGATCTTTGTACGTTGCACTTTCAGCAAACTAGAGCTATTCCGATAAATCTACATATAAGCACGCTATCCGATACTTTGAGAACTTTCTGTCATCTATCTTCCACCATGGCATCTGGAAAAGCCAAGCAAACTCCAAGCAATAGCAAAAAGATCCCAAGACCTATGAACTGCTTCTTAGCGTATCGTCTCGAGAAACAAAGCGAAATCGTAGCACGATGTCCTGGAGCTAACCACCGTGATATCTCCAAAATCATTGCAAAGTGGTGGAAGGAAGCCTCTGAGGAAGAAAAGGCGCCTTACCGTGAACGTGCTCGGATTGCGAAAATTGAACATGCTCGAATGTAAGTAAAACGACAAGAACATTAATAGGAATTCCACACGGCAGTATCGTTTCTTACATGGACGTTTTCTTCGTTTAGGTATCCGAACTACAAATATACGCCTCAGAAGAAAGGAAGCAAGCGTAGATACACTGTGCGTCCTAAGGACAAATTCACCTCGCGCAACGAAGCCAATAACCAAATCATGCAGCTTTTATATAACAACCCTGGTGCTTTACAGTATGTGCCACCTCTTACCACTGACTTGCGAGAAAAGCAAATTCAACCGTTGTATATCACTACCGACACTACAAACAGCGGCAGCAGCAATGGCAGCAGCATTGGTCTTTCTATCACACCACCTAGCCCGGCTCCATTTTCAAAGGTGGATGATCCTACCGCTTTGCAATACCCGTGTTCCTCTTCAGCTACCATTGTTTCGTCTCCTTACAGTAGTCGCGGATGCTCTCCATCAAGCCCAGAGCACCAAGCGCTTGACACTCAACATTTATACTTTACTAATACATGTGACTGGAACCAAATTCAACAGCATCAGCAAAGTAACAACCAATATTACGAACTGTCAAACATCTACCTCTATCAAACGCAATACAATATGCTTTATACTCTGGACAATTTTCAGCCTCATATTTCTGAATGTCCTTCAACGCACGACGCTTCCATGCAGTCATCATGTAGTCATACCAACGCATGGGCTCTCGACCATCCTCCATATCGCAGCTCTCAATATTCATTAATTCCATCACCTGAAACTAATCTCCACGCATCACTGTAGCGAACAACCCGTCCCATATTGCCTGGACCTTCGCTCAGTTCAAAATCGATTTTCGATAATCTAACTTAACGTTTCCATTCACCTCTATATCACTTTAAGACATTCGATCATCTTCCGCTGTTTATATTTTTTTTGTATGGAATCTACCGCTAGAGTACCAAATAAACTCCATGATTATGATAATGTACACCTTTCTGCGAATTTAAAAAAAATAATGTTGTTTTCTATCGGAATCTAGAAATGTATATATACCCGCTGAGAACTTGAATAGAGGACAACTTGATTATCTAGTTTACACATGTCGAGCTTCTTAGCTTGTCTCATCTTATCTAGTTCCTCCATTAGATTGGAAGATCACCTATGGAAAGATGTATGTAATTTCAGAGACGACGTCAAGAAAATTGTTGCAATGTTTCGGTGAAGTTGACAAGAACGAGATGTTGGCGACATTTATTGTTTAGTTATTGATATTTATACAGACGAGAGATAAGTATATTGGATACCACATACTAGTCTGAGAGTAAAAAAAAATGAATAATATAGAGAGATACGAAAAAGAAAGAAAGAGTGAGTTCCCTTAGACAGGGAGATTGCCCAATAGTTTTGAGTAAATTGGTTACTCTGTAGATTGCTCAAAATTGAGTCACGTAGTCTTATTCAAAGTACTTCAGATGCAAGTTAGACGGGCGTAAAAAGGCAACGAGACCAAGCAAGAAAGCTGCGACTTGATTAGCAGCATGGAGGTCGGTAGAAGCTTGATGGGCCAGTGATGAAACATGTTGCAAGTTAGGTTGAAGGTCGACAGCTCGCCGGAAAAGAGGCTGAGGCGGTGTCTTCCGAGCAAAAGGAATGCAGCAGGTTGAGGATGTCAAAGTCATGATAAAATTGGCGGGTGAACGGTGAAACTTGAGTGCAGCAGTTTTGAAGAGTTTGAGTGTATTCACACCGTAACCATCGTGGTGTGCAGCTACAAGAAAATTAAGCAGTTCACTGCGCGAGAAGTTTCTCAAGTCAATATGATGCTGCATAGCTCTCCGAACAAAAATTGGCTGGCCCGTTGGTAGATGCGATTCGTTGATGTATTTTCCGTCAGGATGCCGGTCAAGGCTTCTCGTGTATCATCATGGAGGCCGGCTTCATCATAGCGCCTCCGCAGACCTGTCAGGCGAACAGCTTCTACTCGTTGGGAAAGGGCCAAGGCGTCAGGGGGGTTGTCATCTCGACGGTCCGAGGAGGATGAAAGATGATTAGTGGGGCAGTGGCCATCCCTTGCAGGGAACCAGGGTGCGCTCCTCCAAAACGGCACCACGATCGTTGCTTTCACTCCTTCTTTTTGAATTTTCTGCAGACAGCGTGAGATCAGGTTCCACGGCGACTAGAGATATGGATTTCGGAAGGTAGACCATCATAGGGTGAACGCGTTCAGTGCAGATGCTTGAGGATCGGGTTTTCACGCGACATACCGAGGAAAAAGCGAGTTGTGCGATCCGCCAACAGTTCGATGTCGTGTTGGCCTCACATCGATTGGATCCGTTGGAAGATGTGAAGGCAGAGCCGCCAGGCGTTCTTTGCGAACGTCCTGCGACATTCGAAGTCTGCTATCGAGTTCAGCTTGCCTCGGATGTGCTGGGCTACAAGTTGAATGCCCCGCTTCAGACACATAGTCCAAAGCTTCGTTGCCAAAGTCGACAAAGGAAGTGAACGAGTTCGCCTTGATGGTTGATGTATGCTGCCGCGGTGACATTGTCCGTTCGAACGAGGACCGTTGTCAGCTGTAAGTGTCGAAATGTCTGAGGCGCAAGGTGTACTGCTCTAAACTCGCAAGAGTTTATCGATTGTTGGTGTTCCGCCTGAGTCCACAGATCGCTGATCCGGCACTTGTTGATGTGGGCGGTCCAAACCGGAGTTGCTGGCGTCTAAGTAAAGGACTTGTTGTGGTGTCTAAGGGATGATTGAACGACCATCCCATAGCGGAAGATTCTCGAGCCACCAACGAAGTTCCTGAATGCTTTCTGCTGGAAGTGAGTGTAGTCGGTTCCAGAACTGATTTCTCTTGACAAATCTGTTCTTGAATCGAAGAATATGTTATAGACGAGCTGAGAAGATCGCTACTGTGGCTGCTTGGATGCGCATAGTTAGAGTTTGGATCAGTCGACGGGTGTGTAGTGTTTTGTTCAGCACTTGCTGGATAGACCGCCTCAGTGATAGGCGTTGTGGAGGTGCGAAAGTACGAGAAAGACGAGAAAGACGAGAAAGACGAGGCAGACAATCGAAGAACAGGTAGATACCGTCGCGGACGACAGAATGCAGCCATCGATCGTCCGTAATTCGTGCCCGATACCGAAAGAAGCGGTTGAGTCTGTCCCCTACTGGGAGCTGTTGCTGGTTTCGGTAACCTGAGAGTTGCCTCTCGACTGTCGGTTGGTAGGGCGGCGATACTGGCGTCGACCGCGTCCATTGTCGGGAGTTGGCTGTTGCTGGTACCAGTCAGCGTCTGCCGACTGATCCCCTTTTCGAAAAAGAGGAAGAGTGGGAGTGAACTGCCGGAAGTTGATGAAGTCGTGCAATGAAAATAGGAACGCGCATCCCTCAGAGTTTTCTGCATAGCGGATTGCTGGGCCACAAGTTCATTAAACGAGCTTGTGGTCATGGTGTAAGAAGTACTAGGAGAGCCAACCGAAAAGGAAGGATTAATGGCTTTAAGGGAAAGATCATTGCGCGCCTGGTTAGCAGCACCGTTAGCGTGCATTACCAGAGTGCAAATGTCACGGACAATCGTGAAGATACAATTCACCTCTTCTTGAGGCAGTATCGTGAAGAGTTCAAAGGTGAGAACGTTGAGGGGGGCGAAAGATAGCCGAGATCTGATACTGAAGATTCTTGAGCTGAGCATTCGGTGGCTGATAGTGCACAGATTGCGAGGCAGGATACTGGTCGATGATTCGTCTCCTCAACCAGAATATTAGGGAAGAGGTCTGACGTTAAGCCTGGAAGGCGTTGCCAATGACTCCTCCGGTGGAGACCAGTCATAATGAGGTCAAATTAGTAATTGATGAAGTAAAGGACTGTTGGTAGCATTAGCAGAAGAAGGCTGAGAACATTGTGTTTGTAATTCCTCAATCATCCGCTGTTGCGCTTGCAATTGCGACGCTGTGCGAGAACTGTGTCCTGAGACGAGGTACAGGGAGGATTTTGGGCTTTGAAGTTATTGACGTCGGAATTGCCCGCAGCGAACAAGTATTAATATCCCAGTCCCTTCCTTTATATATCACATCTGAATAAAGCAGAGTATGCATCCTTCCATAGATGATATTCCGACGGTCTCATAGAATAACGGGAGATCCTCGACCGTTAATTCCAAGATACATATATCTTGTCTTTGCCTCCGCTTGGTTTTTTTCTTTTCAGAGCCTATCTCTTCTCATTTCTCTTACTCTTTACAAGTCTTCACATATTTGGCAGGATAAGTTCGATATCTCATGCCCTCACGTATCAACTTCTATTCATCTTCAAGCGTATTGGCTTACAAAAAATTACTTTGTTGACTAAGTCGCAACATCGTCTTGGGCGAAGTTCAAAGAATCCGCCCTAGAATCTTATTCAGAGCTGTCTCTACTGAAGCGTGTTCCCAAAACAATTGCAGACCCATGTTCGCCCAGCGTCATTTGGTTTCCTCCCCTGATTCGGATGGCACTGTCGTAGTCGATAATGCTGCATCCTGCCTCTCACACCAGGATAATCAGCCATGTTTTAAGCGACTTTGATTTTAGTGCACGCAACAACTGTTTTTTGAAAAAAATGCTAAGTCTAGGTGAATGTCTGTTTTAAGTAGCCTCGAACGTACTTCTTGATAAGGAATTGTTGGTTGGAGAAACAACGATAAGGAAAGGAAGTACTTCAGTCAGATGTGCATATTCTTATAAGGTGTGAATTGTGTAACTTGATTCAAGCGGTCAGAGGTTAACAAATAGGAAAAAGTAAAAACATACAAATGGCAACCATCCGTGTCGTTTTCTAGAAATAGAGTACACATCTTTGGCCGTCGATGCTCTCAGTACTCCGTTGATTTAATCCGCACAAGTGATCATTTACCGACGAGCGTAATACATCTTCATTGAATGGGCACGGCGAAATTCCGTCAATATCAACAAATGCTTTGCCGCAAATTGCAAGCCGCAGCTTGTGTCAATACAATGTCCATATTCTTTGCGCCAATCGATCCGCAATTCGAAGCAGTCAGCACCTCCGCGCCCCCTCGCAAGGCCTGTTGTGGATTTATCGCCCAGCCAATGTTATAATCTATCCCTTCGTCCAGGGTAGCTTCTCTCTGGGAATTCAGCATCAAACGGACATTTTTTCTTGCCATGTCTGCTTTCCTGCACCGGTCAGGTTCACACCAAATCGACTTGCTAGCCAGCACATCACCTTGCAACGCCTGCTACAAATTGTCAACACTTCATCTATAGAACGTCGAGCTGGTGGACCGATTATCACGACTGTCTGCATACATCTGCACCCGGACACGTGCTCTACGTGACGAGTCAATGTATCTGCCGACATCTAAGACAACAACACAGTCGATCATTGGACAGCAATATGGGAAGATTTAATTCTTCATGAACATCGCTATCTCTATAAAGCCGGCGGTAGAGAAAACAATAAAGACATCTTACATTTAAAGAGTCTCGACGTACTTAATGCCTTACCTGTTCTCTATTATACAAACTACCAATTCCACGATCGGGGCAGCATCTGTCTGACATATGCTGGAATAAAATTACAAGCATAGCATCAAGAAATATTGGTTGCATCGAGCTTTCTTACTTCTCCAAAAAGCAAAAAGCGATCTCGAGAACCTGTTTCTTTTTGGTCCCATTCTTTGCCGCTGACACGTATGGTGCTTAAGAATCTGTCTTTTGCTTGCCTGCTTGCTTTTGTCTGTCGCCATGCAGCTGTTTGTGTCACTGTGCACTAATTCATGCTACACAAGTGTCTATTTCTCGCAGAAAAACGTAGCCACATCGAGTTACACTCTTTCTTTTGCTTTTACATCCATTTCCAGTAAGACGAAGCCTGTTATACCCCTAAAAAGGCAAGCTGCGATCAAGCAGATACAAAAGAAAACCTGTAGAAAAGTACTTGCAATAGATGAAAAAATAACTATTCTTAAGTGAACAAACATGCAACGAATTATACTATAATTTTGGTGCAACGTTGGAGAGTTTGGAGAGTTTGACAATGCATGCGTGCAGCGACAGCGACTGAGCAACCATCATCTCTATCCAGACATGGGTCGTCAGCGGAAAATTTATCTTGGGTGCAAATAGACTCGATGAATCTATAAACTCCATTCATTATGGGGTATCCAGTCAAGAATCGCAGCACAATGTCAATGAAGTATCAAAAACTAACTATATAAACTCGGAGATATGCCCTTCTTAGTTTATTTAGTCGATTTCGATAGGAAGACAACTACGATAAGAAGACTTATAGTTAAATTGTGTATCTGACATTACAAGAAGGTAACAAGTAATAATACTGGTAACCCTCTAAAGGCCTCCAAAGCTCCTTGGTTTGCTGGTGCTTACTTCGTGTTTGATCACTCAATGGATCTCATTACCCGTCGCTTTACGTCTCTGTATGACACGTTTACTGTAAAATCAAAAATGCCGATGCTCAATAGAGCGAAAAAGGACTTATTTCTAAGTAGATCCATTACATGTTTATAGACGCATGTACATTTTTTCCTACCCGGTATAATCAAATTTGCCATAAGGAAGGGAAACATTATATACACAGAAGTCATCTCAGGCACAGCAGTGTATTAAACATGTTTCTGTCGGACTTCTATGGTCGACCTGAGTTTACTTCCATGCCCGTAGTAAATCCCTATTTTTTTCATATAAGTATTTTTCATCTGAATATCCATTAGATACAATAATGACGGAGTCATGAGTACTGCGTCACATGTATACGCCTGGGTGGTTATTTAGAGAGGTGGGGTTGCAAGAATTGGGCGGTTTGTGGCAAATAGCCAAGCAGCCCTGGATTGCTTGAAAGAGTTCATGAATGTCCGCCAGTGGCCTTGACAGTACGGAAAACTCCTCCCTTCTCGGACTCATATCCTGCGTTAATGGATACAGCGCCATATCAGGACGGCGCAAATGATGCTAGTCAACTCGACATTTTCCAATCTACAAGGAGTATAATCAAAGATTCTATCTCAAATCTGGTGAGATCTACCGAGTACAATGGCATCGAGAGCGATAAGACTGCATCTAGTGATGCAATTCACAATGACGAGACATCGATAAGTAGCGAACCAGCCACCGAAAGAAACAGCGAAGACGACGATGATGGATATTACGATGTAACTGCCCCACCGCCTTCACCTCAAGAGCCATCGATGGTAGAAGCTGTATTCGCGGAGCAGCTCAATCGATCATTGGAAGAGATCGTTCAAGCCAATCCATCAGAAATCATTCCAAACGACGATCCTGTTCAGATACTCGCGTCACCAGTGTATTCTGTCGATGAAACATCCACCAGTCGTGTGAGTTGGGACCATGCTCGCGCTCTGGATAAGCTCTTGAGACAAACGCAGCAGGAACAGCAGCAACATCAGCATCGACGAGGAGGTGTCAAGAAAAAGCCTCTCCGAGGAAGAAATAGTCGCCTCAAGGCCAGATCGCTGACGAACAAGACGGCAGGCGATTTGGCTGACGCTATCTCAATGATCCGGATTTCTACAACTAAGACTGCATCGTCATCATGGATTTTGCCACCGGGGAATAATAGCGAAATAGGAGGTCAGACGCGCCCAGCTTAAGATACCCTCTGTTTCAAGTCCCTTCCACTTTCTTGCTAATCTCTTTCTCTCTTCCTTTTTTCTCGTTTCTCACATTTTCCGCCTTGCCTTTCTACTTCCTTCCCTCTATACTTTGCGCTCTGTTACTTATCCTCATTCAGTCTCATCTGTAAGTGTATGTGTGCCCCTGATTTTCCACTTCCATGACATTCGAGTAAGCATCCCTGTGTACATATCATGCAATCCAAATAAAGTAACCAAGCTGGACATAATAACTTTTTTGAAAAGTGGAAGGATTAGATTATAAGTACAAGGGATACGTAGTCTGGTTGCAGGCTTCATATGGGGAGACAGATATTTTCAGGTCATTTTTTTCTAGCAATGCATGCGCCAATAAGATCCCAAGCAGTAGCAAGAATTAACAAGACAAAAGCAAGCATTCCCCAAAAGATACTGACATTATAAAAGTCACACCAATGATGGTAATCTCCGGGGGAGCATCGATACATTGCTATTTCAACAATGACGCCAACACCCCACAAAATAGTCAGCAACAGATCAACGCCGGTCATCACCACCCGGTTCATCTTGCTGCCATGTAACAACCGACGGTAGCAGTATAGGAAGACATGGAAAAACGACCAGATGATTGTCAAAATAGCCTACGTATCAAAATTGAGTTATGCTTGCTTTCCACTATTTTTTTTTTTGTAGGCGAAAAAGCAATCTCATACTACATACCACTGCATATAGATAATAGAAGCAGGCAGAGCTGTCGAAGGGGACATCCTCTCCAGAGTACTGGAACAGAAAATTTTTTCCAAGTAAATACTAACACATGCTCCCCATATTCGAATGTATGCTACTTTACCGGGGAGGCGCCTGCAGCAAATCCAAGGGAACCAATGCTAGAGACCAGCATAAGGATCCTGAGAAGTAGACGAAGCTTGGATGGATACAATCTACGATCGTCCCATTTTGGAGGCAAAGCGTCCTCGACCTCTGCTTGCGTTGGTCGAGCTTTTCCGCCTGCAGGAGTCGGTGCAGACTCTTCTACTTGCACTTTAGAGTAAGCGTTGTTTCCAAAGCTATTTTGGTTTTCGTTAAGACGCGTTCCTGAAAACTGATATGCATCCTGCTGTGGGGAGACTGAGCCGATTCGATCAGGTTGCGGCCATGCATTCTGCTGTTCATCGTGCCCATTTGCTGGATACTCTATTTTATTCGACTCGTTCCAGCCCATTGCCTTGTAGTCCGACGGAGATGGCATTTTTTCCACGCCATACGCTCTTGTGTTGTTATCGTCTTCATAGGCGTTTCCAAATCTAGGACCGTTGGACGAACCTGCCCAAGGATTGTCGTCAAAAGGATTGTTGGTGGCCATTCTATAGAATATATGAGAAAGTTACAAACAGGTCAAACGTGCTTGGCGCTTCTCTCTCCCGATCGATCTTTTTTAAGGAAATGTGCAACACTAACCATTTTGAGTTTTCGGAGTGACGGTCGGTAGGCTTGCTTCGTCTGAAATTCCAGACACGATGTCAAATCGTTGATATGCAACATAAAAGTGCATATCTTGACTCGCTTGACCTTTATAAACCCCAACTACCGTATTTTGGCATTCGTTTTGCTATCCACAGTCGTTGTTGCCCATACGGGGTTTATTCTGATGCCTCTTCTAAATTCATTGGTACCAATGTCTCCTAACAGTGAAATGGTATGGGGTTTCTGCTTCCTTTTCTCCCAGTGGATACAAAGGCTTATTTTCCCATTGATCAATTCTTATCCTAGATCCATTTGCATTGTATCAGATGCTTCTGCGCTGCATGTGTGCTTCGCTCAGCACGAAGGGATTTGCGTCGGGAGACAGATAGCAGTCCTCTCGGACAGACTAGGATAGCGTACTGTGCTCTTGCTAAAACAGCTTTCTCGTCCCTCGAAGAGCTTAAACAATATTGTCAGCAACAAGCCGAAACAAAAAAGGGAAAAAGTCGGTTTCTCCATCAGCGTCAATACCAGCAACATGGGAGGCGAATTTCGCAGCAACTAAACAGCCGGCCTACCGAAAGAGACGAGCGAGTAAATGGGCATTTTCGCCAACATTTCTCTGAGAGGGGCTGTATGGTACAGTATCAGTACAACGGTGCGAACCATCTCAGACGTGTACTCTTTTCACGCCCAAAATGCTCGTCAATTTTCCCGAAGCGTTGCTTGTCGATGCAACATATAAAACTAATCGATTTAACCAATACAACTCATGTTATATCGAAGCTCCATTACAGTTGTTATTGCATCCAATCATGCCGATTATCTCCGTCTTCGGTTCTGCAAGTGCTCCTTCTGTTGACAATACTTTTGATGGCATCCTCTGGGAAGCATCAAAGAATCCATGCCTCCCAAGCTTCAGAAATTTCGTATGGGGCTCTGAAGACAGATTCAAGAAAGCCGACGAATCATACGTTCTGTCGTTTTGCGAGTATCTTCTTGATAATTTTTTGTCAGAAGAATTCGAAAGAAACTTTGTTTTCAAAAGTAATGAGTAACGATGCGCTCTCTGGATGCTAGACATTCGAATTCATGAAGCCAAAATCATTGTTCTGCACCAAACTGGATCCTATGATCAATGATCTGACCTAGGACAGCATATATACAACAATTTGAACTCAAAACATCAGTAGATCATTTTAAAGATGCACTATGGTATGGTGTCATATTAGGCAATATATACAACAAAAATTGCGATGCACGCATGAACCCGGAATGTGCTACAGTTCAATGTCGTCGCCTCGGATCTGCCATTACTTATATTGGTATCTGATCCAACCATCACAGTCCCCAGCGTAAAGGCATACACCATCCCTACAAAATCACGATGTTGGACACCGAATACGAGCTATATCGTATAAGCTCTCCGTCATTGGGACCGGATGCCACTTCAAGGTCGTTACCACCGTTCAGCGCAATGGACGTTTCATCGCCGACCTCGATAACATCCTGGTAACGAAGTTCTCAGGAAAGGATAGTCCCACAGATGATGATGCCGCCGAGATATTCGCAAGCGTCGAAAATCTATAATTGCTTCTTACAAGAAGAAGACCGTAAGACACTTGAACCTTCGCCCTCATCCTAACGCATTTGCATCGGAAGAAGAAATGGTGGAAGAAGAAGCCGGATACAATGTCAAAGTATTTACTTAGAAATCTTTATTAAATATACATCAAAATATAGCAATATCCACATATCACTTCCCACCCCCGCGGATCTATGTCTGGGGAAGAGGAGCAGCATGGCAGATGATCTGGGGAGGTACTGTAGGGCAGCAAAAAAGCCCCTGCACAGTCTCTGTGACTACTCTTGCAGAGGGGCGAGACGGAGGAAGGGAAGCCTGAATCTCATCAGAGGCTCGCACGTGACAACTGAGGCGCGGGCTGCGGTGCATTTCAGAGTTTTCTTCTACTTTTAACACTTGGTTCTCTGGCAAGGGTTAGCAATGTACCGGCTTCCGGGATCTTCTTCAGTAAGAGAAGCTTAGAATCATAGATTACAAACAATAAATTGAACGTTAGCTGTGAATATTACGGATCACAGGGCCACGAATATCAAGCGCATCCACCCATACAGCAACCACGACCCAATGGATCTCCTTGGGAGAGGCCGTCACCTGGAACTCTTGGCACAGCTGCCGTAACTCCTATCAATGTAAGCTTTCGGTGATTTCTTCAACTACTCTTCTTTTGACAAGACTTCGTCAGATTTGGCGCGAGCATACCACGTCTGATGGTCGCAAATATTGGTATAATACACTCACTCGACAGAGTACGTGGGAAAAGCCGGCAGAACTTTTGACACCTGAAGAGAAGGCATTGATGAACTGTCCCTGGAAGGAATACAAGACGCCTGACGGTAAAACATATTACAGCAACATTCAAACTAAAGAGTCAAAATGGGTCATGCCTGACGAGTATAAAGGTAAGGATAGCTTACCTGGGTTGGTTAGATGGATTCTTATCATGCAATAGACTTGTATGAAAAAGCACAGCTTGCCAAACAGAGACCAGCACCGGAAGCAACGTGAGTACTGGAGCTTGGTGCATGATGTTTGGAAATTAACAATGCATTAGTCCATCGCCAGGTGCTGGGACTGTAACTGTTCCTGCTTTGCAGCATCAATATGACATGGAAGCGAGACCACAACGGCATTACCGGCCACCACCACCTAGCGCAACACTAATTTCGCAAGCACCGCCTGTAGAGTTCTCAACAAAGGAAGAAGCAGAGAAGGCATTTTTCAAGTTATTGCGTGAAACTGTGAGCTCATTTCTTTTCACAACAAAGGGTGCAAACTGTAATCTCATCTTATGTTCCTGAATAGGGTGTTCGATCAGACTGGACTTGGGAACAAACAATGAGGGCCATCATTACAAATCCAATGTATCGTGCACTGAAGACTACTGCAGAGCGCAAGGCTGCATTTCAAGCATTCATTGATCGAGAAGCAAAACGCGAAAGGGTATTTGAGCAATTAATTGAAGAATCCATTATGCTATATAGTCTAATCCTTGATAAAAGGAAATACGCGAAGAAAAGGAGTCAAAGCAACGGATAGCTTTTTTTCACATGCTTGAAAACACCAAAGAAATCAAACCTTACTCTCGATATCACACAGCATTAAGAATGCTTGGGCAGCATCCAGCCTTTCTCCAAGTTAAACCGGAAAGTCAACGAGAAGTCTATTTTGCAGAATATGTGCAAGGGTTGCAGCGACGAGAAAAAGAGCGCTTAAGAGAGCTCCGGAAGAGTAGTATGGAAAGCTTTTCAGATTTGCTACGAAAAATCCCGGAGATCACATTTGAAACGAGGTGGAAAGAAGCGCAGCTTATCTATTCATCTCGACCAGAATTTCAAGATTCCAGAGCATTCGAAGGCATGGATATTACAGACTTCCTGACAGTTTTTGAGAAGCACAGCCATAGCCTTTGGGAAAAACCGCTACAAGAACAAGCGCAAAGAGCTACCGAAAAGCGGCGAACAGAGAGGAAGGCGCGAGAAGGATTCAGGGTAACCTTTCATTTTTAACTGGTCGAATCGAGCTAGCTTTTGTTAACTTTTGGTACGAAGGAGCTGCTGAATGAGTTGGTGCAGCAGAAAAAGATTAATGCCAGTACAATGTGGAAAGAAGTGTATCCTCTCATGAAGGATGATCCAAGATACAAGAATCTGCTTGGCATACCAGAATCCACGCCCATAGATCTCTTTTGGGACCTTTTGGAGAGCCTTGAAGATAAACTTTACGAAGATAAGAAAATGATATATGATGTCTTGAAGGTTTGTAGGAACATCCCATACGCTATCCGAGCTTACACTTAAATGAGTACAGGAGCAAAATTTCGAGGTTTTGGTCGATACCTCGTACGACGATTACTACGCAGCTTTATGCCGAAATGAGCGCATAATTCGTAGCTTAAGTCAGGGAAATATTGAGCTCGTTTTTGAGCATGTAAGGATTTCTCATTCATCTCAGCGCCCATAATCTAACGTGTATGCAGCTGCAAAGTAAAGCAGTTCATAGATTGAAAGATGAAAAGAAGCGTCAAGAAAGACGAATTAAACGGAAGATTGATGCATTGCGGCACGCTATCAAACATTTACAACCACCTATCAAAGTGGATGATACCTGGGAATCGGTCAAGCCACGTTTAGAGCAACTGCCGGAGTTCAATGCTTTGGACACTGAAGCGTTACAGAAAGAAGCTTTTGAGAAGCATATTCAACGTCTAAAGGTTGAGATCGAATTGATCGTATGCTTTGATTTGAGCTCAATTTTTTTTTGATTGTATATAGGACAAGCTGGAACAAGACGATGAAGATGAAGAGGGAATGATCAGAGAAGACGAGGATGCCAATGCTGCTCCAGGCCGTCGTCAAAGGTCACAGAGTCGTAGCGCCAGGCGGCATCGATCTTACTATTCTAGGCGTGGATCTGATCGTGAGAGTGATTATGGTGGAGGATACAGCGACGAAGAACGCTTGCAGCGTAGAAAGAGGAGAGTGAGTATCTAAGATTTGTCGCACACTTATCTGCGTCTTTGAACTGATTAATTGCAGCGTCGAGTGCCTACCGATCCTGATATTGTAGATAACTTGTACGAGGGTAATCGTTCAAGCGCAGAAGAAGGCGAAGCTTTGGATGCTTATGAAAAAATGCAATCGAGAGCTTAAGCTTTCGTACTTAAAGGCAATAAATACAGAGTCCTTTTTCGACTTTTGCAATTTGATAAAAGTCCTCTGTGGTGTCCAAACGGGGTAAAGACAAGAAAACAGGAAAAGCTTGTTGAGAATAGTTTAAAGATAAACGATAAGTGTGATACGGTTTATGGATAAAGTAGAAGAAACGGACAGCAAATATGTACAGTGAGATTGTATCTGATATGTTAAATCTAACAATACATTTGCCCTTCGTCATAAACCGAAATTTGACGGTACTGTGCTTACAGAAGCGAAGCGTATGCAACCCCAGGTGTCTCTATTAAAATCCCTGTTTGTGGCACTGCTTCTCTTTAGACTGGAGACTAGACGGTGGAAGGATATTTGCTCCCGCCTTCCCTTCCCAAGGTCCAGGCGCTTGAAGTTCAAGGGAACAAAATAGATTTAGAAAAGATTTTATATACAGAGATATAATATATAACTTTCTTATTTATTATCGCTCCAAACAAAAGTGGAAAGGAGATCAATGCATATATCCTTCCATGGTCGGAATCGATGGTCTCTTTGGGCTGGCGGGAGATTCATCGACCGTCAAAGTCTGACAGTCGGGGTGATGCGTTGATCTCTACATCCTATTCCGGTCGAAAAAGATGTCTACAAACACATTGCAAGTACCAAGCATCGAGATTCAATCTCCTAACCAAAAGGACACAACGAAAAATGCTGCTGCTCGTCCGAGGACGTTCTCCTTATCATCCTTAGTGGGCAAAACCCGAAGAGCATATTCAGTTTCATCAGCTTTTCCTCCCAAAATGACGCATCCTTCGTTGATCCCAGCAGCTGAAGCTGACAACGACAACACGCTTCCAGTCAACAGAGATGTCTGGTTCCAAGCAAATCACGTCACCCCAGCTCAACGTAGGAACTCGGTCGCAGCTGCACAACGCAAATACGAAGATTTTGAGCAGAAAATGGAAGCTGCACCGCTTTACATTTTGGTATCGACATATCTCAACTATTTTGTCCTCATACTACTCGGTCATTTGAGAGATATCCTTGGCAAAGTCTTCAAGAGGAAGGAATACGCTCATTTACGTATGAACCAGGTATTTAAAAGAAGTTGTTGTCTTTCTCAGCTCTTGAATGATTGAATTTTTCCCTTGTACCCAAGGGCTATGCACCTCTAGTTTCCGATTTTGATTCATTTTATACCAGAAGAATGTATATGCGCATTAGGTATTTCCTATAAAATGAGGCTGCTTGGATATTTTGAAAATGCATCACTTATCACAGATTCTAGGGACTGCTGGAACCGACCTATTACAGGTGTGCCTACACGGAAAACGACTGTTCTCGAACGTCAAACGTTGGACTTTAATAAAACTTTCAGGTACAATTTTGTGCTCGTATGTAGATGCGTCTCCACAGTAACACGAGGAAATGGAAATTTGGATAGCTTGACAGGGCGAAAAATCGAAGCACTGAATTTCGCATCGTATAATTACCTTGGTTTCGCCCAATCGGAAGGACCCTGCGCGGATGCTGTGGAGGAAACAGTCAAGGAATACGGAATAAGTAGTGCCAGCACACGTGCCGAGTGTGGAACTCTTGATCTTCATCGTCAATTGGAACGGAAAGTTGCACAATTTGTTGGTAAAGAAGATGCTATTGTTGTATCAATGGGATTTGCGACGAATTCCACCACAATTCCAGCCATTGTTGAAAAGGTGAGGATGTAGTGGAAACCACAAGCAAGCTGGGAATATTAATAGCATCGAAGGGATGCTTAATTATTAGTGACGAGTTGAATCACAGCTCTATTGTCTTTGGTGCTCGTTTATCTGGGGCTTCCATTCGAGTGTTTAAGCACAACAACATGGGAGATCTGCGAAATTTGTTGCGGGAGGTGATTTCACAGGGCCAGCCGCGGACTCATCGTCCTTGGAAAAAGATCCTGGTCATTGTTGAGGGCTTGTATTCAATGGAGGGTTCAATAGTGAATCTGCCAGAATTGATCAGACTCAAACGCGAATTTAAGGTGAAGATAGGCACTTGGAATACGGTATAATAGTCACCCGCTAAGTTTATCATGTGCAGTTTTATCTTTATGTGGATGAAGCACACTCGATCGGCGCACTGGGAGAACATGGAGGCGGCGTCTGTGATTTCTTTGGTGTAAATCCAAAGCATGTGGACATTCTTATGGGAACGTTTACAAAATCATTTGGTGCTGCCGGTGGCTATATCGCCGGTAATAAGGTATAGTGCTAGAAGTATTACATGCAATAGAAGCATTCTGAATGGCATGAGTAGGAAGTTATCGACACTTTACGACTAAAAAATCACTCATTCTGCTATGCCGAGGTGATGACACCACTCATAACACAGCAAGTGTTGACGAGTATGAGTATCATAAGGTTTGAATGAAGAGATGCATAACGTTTGAGTCATTTATTTGACAGTATCTTGCAGAGGGGAAGACAATACGGATGACGGAAAGAATAGGATACGGCAACTTGCGGATAATGCACGTTACTTTGCATCCAGACTTCGTGAAATGGGCTTCATCGTATACGGTGATGAAGGGAGTCCAGTAGTGCCATTATTATTATTCAATCCTGCAAAAATCCCGTAGGTTGAACGACGGTTAACTGGACGTGATGAGTGTACTTATACAGAAATTTAGCGCTTTCTCCCGAGAGATGTTGAAACGTGATATTGCGATCTGCGTCGTTGGTTACCCGGCAACGCCCATCATTAGTTCCCGAGCTCGATTTTGTGTATCAGCAGCACATACAAAGAAAGATTTAGGTAGGGTAGTTTCTGACTGACAATGGGAAGCATGGATAATAATTTCTATGGTGTTCTATGCAGACCATGCACTGAAGGAAATCAGCGAAGTGGGCGATCTCCTTATGTTAAAGTTCAAGGCACGGTAGAATTATAGAAAAGATGTTCTCTTATTTATCTCTACTATGCAATCCGCTAATTTATTTACGTTCCTTGTCTGCCTCTGACGGAAATTACTTCCCGCTTTACTGTTTTCTGAAAATGGGTTAGCACTGTCGGAAGGAATATTTTGCGCTGTTACTTTTCGAGATTTCGCAGCATTTTCAATTATACAAGTACCTGTCGCATAGAAGTAAACCTCTGTTCGACCACCTAACGCAAATCTCCCCCGACAGATTGTAGACGCCCTTGGTTAATAAAGCTCTTGCATTCGATTGTTGCTGACCTTACCTGAAACTATGAGATCATTGGTATGCGATATTTACAAAATGTTTAGTAGTACGTACAGTACGCCTAACGGCATGTCCGGGGATCTGGCCCGGAGTTGCCCCTCCATCACCTTGTTTGGTATTTTTTGCGATTTCATTTCTTTTTTGTTTCCGCAGGGGTAAAGCAGTCTGGCATGTTGCCAAATTTTATTGCGTTTCTTGCAATCATGGCGATATTGTGGGCCGTAATTTTGTCTCGGTGGAATATCACAAAACATTCTGGGCATTGCTTGATTCGTATTATATCCTTATCGGTATTCAAACGTTCATTGGTTTGACAATGCCTTATCCAAGGCGACGTGGGCAAATCTGAGAGGTTTTATATTGTCCGTTCTTGTGACAATGATGCTCTTGGAGGATGCTTTGGCTTTATCCAATATACGCTTCGCTAGGTGCAATTCCATAGCTGACTGTGCTCCTCTTATCGTAGGCGTGGAGATCCCATCAAGACCGAAACAAATAACTGTCTGTAGATTCCGAGCTGCTGCTTGATATCATGCCCAACACCATATCAACAGCTTTGTCAATATGCGATTGTATAGATCTACCCGTATCCCAGGAGAGACATTTGATGCTGCTCTTGGTATATAGCAATGAATCTGTAGCTGTTTGCCAATCATGACAATATTGCAGATATTCATTTTAGCTCCTTTTTTTGGATCCTTTCGACATCAATTCTTTTGTCTCCAGAGCTGCCTTATCTTCTGCGTTCGTTTTCTCGAGTATCGCACTGTTCATCTTTTGCCTTCCATACAATACAGTACGCTTAATTGCCATTTGAATACCTACGATATATTATATTTTCAGAAATGATCAGTGAGATTGATAAGATTTATATATAGGCAGCACATTCTTATCTTCGTCGACTTCGCGAACCGGAAGATGGAATGCAGTGTATCAAAACAAGTTTATTTTTTCCCGCTTATAGCGGGAACCACACATCATGTCCTGTCGGGGACAGGGCAGACACGGGAAAAGGGTGATAATGCAAAACCATGTATTTTGGGAGGGGTGGTGCCCAGCTGCCGCCTGGACAGTTTAACGTCATGCCCGGGACGGAAAGGTGCTTCTAGATACAGAGAGTTCCATTCCTTGTATAGATTGATATGCACTTGCAAGCAGGAGTATAGTACATGGCCCACACGCCATAGAAAATTAGAATTAATTTGAGCATACAACTTTTTGGAAGAGCAGAGCTGGGGAGGAAGAACTGGATAAGGATAACAGACAGAGCACCATCATCTGGAAGCAACAGCTTCTTTCGAATGATTTGTACATAGCACACGATTTTCACAGGCCCAGGGAACGTTCTGAATGAGTAAAGAAGCTCCATGCGTCATAGATAAGACCAATCCAAGTGGCTGCAAAGGTCATGACGTTCTGTAAGTAGAACTTGCACTTGCAATACTGGATATGACAGCCCCACTAATCTCGTATCGAGAATGGATGAATGGATGGAGATATTGTTCATACGCTACAGAGGCGGATCCAACTTTGGCGAAAGAGAGCCATAGAATTGCTTGTAGATATTGGAGGACATGATGGAAACAAAGCTCGACTCAATAAGCAAAAATGGCAATGGGAAGATATTTATGGACATGCTTCATTCTGCATCAAGGGGTCAATCGTTTACATCTTAGAAGGACCCAATGCTCTAGCATACCATTCATCATTTCTCTTCATCATCTCTGTAACGACACAGAAACAAGAAGAGAAGCAAAAAAAAAGCAGGGTTTGTTATTTATAAGCATCACGCATCGAATGTTGTTTCGCATTGCAGCATCGTTTGTGAACCGACCAGTGATATCGAACCTATAATTGTATAAAGAATACTAGTCGTATATATGTATAGCCTTTGGAAGCGATATGGATCTTTCGATTTTCCTCAAGGAGCTTCCGCAGAGCATGCAGGTCTTGAAACGTTGGATCACCCATTATGCGGGGTAGACTCGTGTGGTCTCCCATAAACCCCGATATACAATTTCTGAAAGCCAAGTTCCTGGTTCGCGCTCGCTTGACCCTCCTAAACGTGCATTCTGCGGCGGTTATGCATCCGCTTCGCTCCTGCAAGCACAGCGTCGAAACCACTCATCAAAGAATCAGCAGCTCATGATGTCCCTTCAATCCTCGCCGAGCGCAAGCGATCGTGAACAATGCTACGTTCGTGATGGAAAGGGTTGAACCTTCCAACATTGTCAGATTTGCTGCTCTTTACACTCCTGAGCAATCCTTCTAGATGAAAAGTGATGTATAGTATTAATCTATGTTAAGGTATATCGTATTAGGCGGCGAGTCCAATCTGTGCTAAGTGTTCTAAGTGTCAGCGTTGAACCATCGAAATATTTTTATTCACCAGGAGATTCAGTCTGATGATAATGAAAAGTTGATGAGAAAAGTGGGCTGTGGACTGTGAGAAGGAAATATAGATGAATGGTTTGATAGGAATGCTATTGACGAACAACGTAGAGTCGACATCGAACGAAAGAAGTGCCAGAGAGCAACGTTGAAGCTCTAGCGCTTAATGAAAGAGATAACTTACCGTTCACGTTTGGAATAGCTCGACTTAGTCTCGAAGATTTCTAAGAGGAGGTTATCTGTATTCGTGATATCACGCTACGACACCATATTCTGCCACCAATGGATGCCAGATGCGGCAATTACGGCGCTAGGGTGTGGCCCTGGGAGAAATCTTCTGGGAGTAATCGTTCCCCAGTATTTCAATTTTGTTGTGGAAACGGAAGGGTCCGTATACCAGCATTGGCAGCACCTCCGCAACCTCTACTGGATCTATTTCTCTCTAACTCTGAGGAGCGAAAAACTTTCGAAAAAAGGCGAGAGTTTATGGCAGCATGTTTGCATTTTCGTCTATTGGAGTGCGACTTGATGGAAGCCTTGCAAACGCTACTGCTGGCATTTATATGTTTACTGTAAACGGCGCAATTCACCGTAAGATCGGACCTCTCCTTTCAACTGACGGTGAAGCGCCTAAATTCGCACAAATTTACATATGCGATTATGAGACGCAGCTATATCAAAGGTAGCAAATTTTTTGGCAGTGGATTGGATTCGGCGATCTTGGTCACTTTACCAGATATGATTTCGAGCATTAATCCATTCGCCAGCACGATACAAAATGCTGGAGAAAGACAACGCGAAAATCCCACCGTGAATCTGGGTATAAGAATATCAGGCGATATAGCTCGAGAGGATAGTCAGTATAGTGCTCCCGCTTGTGCTGAAGTTGCTGTGATCAATCGTCATGAGTGATGGTAATATGAAGAAACACAGACGTACAATTGGAGACGTAATAAGTGCGACAGCAGGCAGCAAATCAAGTCGTATTAAGTCGTATCAATGAGACGTATGCTCATAACGATTCACTTCGTTATACTCTTCACTCTTTCCGCATAGTCATTAAGATTGAAAGTGGATATATAGCAACATAATGATATCGAGCCTTCAGATTATGACAATGGGGACGATGCCGAAAGAACGTCATCGTGGAGAGAAAAAACAATGATATTGACGACGGAGAAGATGCTGATGGCAGAGTACTTATCTCACGCCTTGCCTCATACACTTGAATTTAGGCGAGCGCAGATCTGAATAAACCAGAATCCGACGCGAGTTGAACTCGCGCTTCCTAATCCTACACGTCCTCGGCTTCAGCATTGCATTCCGCGTTTACAAATCAAGCGTAGTGATCGAAGCGAAGCGTAAAACACTTGCTATTATTATTATAATTATTGATAAGGATCGATCCCAGCAATGGTCGGAAAAGGAGTACTGAATTGGGGACTGTGCATGCTCGCGCGAACAAAGTTTGAACGAATAAGGCGCCATGCAAGCCGGATATCGGGATGCTCCGCTGGCAACGTTGCACAAGGTGCATTTTCGCGCGATCAGGCCATGACGTCGGCGGCGTGCCTATGTGGTCCTGAATATTTGTCCTGTCTCGGGAGAAGTTCGCGCGCAAATTCCTAGGCTGTGATGCGATCGCCGCCTTAAATACCACTTCAAACTGTCATCCAAGTATCGCCTTTCCCTTAACTTCTTCTGTTCCCCCATCCTTGCTTATCAAATGATCCATGAGTTCTCGCTGTCCACTGCCAAGTTGCATATCAATAATTTGAATCAAATGAACGTCACTGTACCCGGTAGTCCCAAGGCCCAATCTGAGCTACGAAAGAGAATACGCGAGATTCATAATGATGATACTCTAGAACCGCACGAGAAAGCTAGAAGAGTCCAGGTTTGTTACCTTGTTCGAGCTTTCATCTTATATTTATCTCACGACTAATAAGCCTTTCTCTATTTCGTTCCCTCCATCAGAAAATAATGAACAGTCAGTGCCGTTCTGACAAAGATGGGAGCATTTCGGAATATAATAGAACCTATCACGTAAGGCTCCAAGCTACGAATGATCCAAAAGTTTATTTAACGTCTGTGACACTGCAGGATAAGAGTAAAGGAATCTTAGGTTGCAAGCATTACCAGCGCAAAGTCAAGTTACAAGCGGATTGTTGTAAACAAATATTTTCATGTCATTACTGTCACGACGAATCATCAGATCATGCAATCGTCCGGTAAGAGTTCAACAACCAAGTCAATAGTAGAGTTTTCAATCCGCCTTGTTCACAAGCTTGTATCCCTAGTCAACAAACAAAAAACATGCTATGCATGCAATGTCTCACGCTACAGTCAGCAGCACAATTTTGCGGTCACTGTGGGATCAAGGCTTCTCAATACTACTGTGACAAATGCAAACTCTGGGATAATGACGAAACCAAATCGATATATCACTGCGATGCCTGCGGAATCTGCCGGAGAGGACGCGGTCTCAATGACGACTTCTTCCACTGCGACATATGTAATGTCTGTATGACAATTACCATGAAGAATAACCATCGATGCATTGAACGAAGCCTGGAAAGCGATTGCCCTGTTTGTGGCGAATACATGTTCACCAGCAGGATAACTGTGAATTTTATGGCAAGTATCTCAATTTTACATCTGGTTAGGTGAAAAAATCCTAACGTTCTCGTCATAAATGAATAGCCCTGCGGTCACAGTATACATCAGCCATGCTTTTTAGCATACAGCCAATCGTCATATCAGTGTCCAATATGCCTGAAATCTTTCAAGGATATGACTCAATATTTTAAGCAGCTGGACGATAATTTGCGTCACCAGACTATGCCTCCGGAATACAAGAATCGTATCTCACTCATATTATGCAACGATTGCGAGCAACGTTCTGAAGTACCGTACCATTTCTTTTACCACAAATGTCAACATTGCACCAGTTATAATACCACTGTACTCAGCGTAAAGGCCCACAGTCAAGACTAATAGCTATTGCTATCTATGTCATCTTAATCTTTCTAAAAAAAAACTGAGTCGGACGAAGAAGCAAGAACAAGTCCTTGTTCCTGCGTCGAATATGCCTCAAAGGGCACAAATACCTGTTCCCCAAATACCCGAAACTACACTTTGTCATGGTTCCCTATTCTGATGTTATTTTTTTCTTTATTTTGTTTTGAGTATTTTTGGCTGATCTATGGAGTAAGCAATATGCTTTGCTGCTGGTATTATGAATAGGTATCCAATACACAGCACACTTGCTATCGATAGGACGACCTTGTAAACGTGATAGAAAAGAAAACCAGAATAGAGATTCTCTAGAACTATTACCCAACAGATATATTACGTCGGTTTTGTGTTCTCTTGATGCCCAAAACTATCTTCAGTTACCTATATCGTAGGTGACTGGCGAGACAGCATCTTTGTGCGTAATACCAGTGTACAATCCCTTCACTGAAACAAGTCCATTGACCTTGTCGGTATCTTGATGGATGGTTTCACTGGTGTTCAATACAGGAGGAAGGACTTTGCATGCATCAATCCATGACAGCTCAAAATCCGTAGGAAACTATACGCACAATGGGTTAATCTCTTGGGTTTGGAACTGGGCAAAGAGGAATATACCGTTGCGGGATATGAGATGCGTATTTCGTACGCCATTTTATCTTGTAGCGCTTGTATTGCGTACCAGTGCTCTTGCTTATCGCGGCTCAATTGTCGCATTTGCACACATTTGTGAGGTGGTTGCAATGTTGTCTCTGGAGTTGCCCACTGGTTTATACGTTCCGAACATGCGAATGCATGCCTTACATCGCCTCGAAAGATGAGCTTATCTGTGTTGGCCCGAGTGAAAGCTGCATAGAACAGTGACACGGATAAAACACTGTACAGCAAGTTACACGTAAGCCCCATAACCTGTACCATTTTGGCAAAAAGCAAAGGCACCTGGAAAGAAATAAAAAGCGTAAATCGAACCTCAAAATAAAATGACTGTCAACAAGCTGACTGTTCTTTATTGGATTTTCTATATACAAGTCTCGTGTGGTAAATGAGGGGATTACGGCATAAAATGTAAAGAATCTATGCCATTGACGATTCAATAGCTGCTTCGTGCTAAATGGCTTTATTATTTATCGTTTAAGTTTCGTTTCGGTAAACAGCACATGCTTGTTTACTGTGAGCAGAAATATACGATCAACTTCGTCAGTGCAATGCATTGCATCATATAATTCGAGGACACTAACCGACAGGGTCAAATTTCATCATTGAAAGTTTAGGATTGGCTCTCGGACGGCTCTTGACATAGTTGTAGCCCGTGCCGGCCGTTGATAACAGCTTGACAAGTATAACTCTTGCTTTAGTCTTCTTGGCCATTGGAAAAGCGAGGTGAGAGAGGTGCAGCAGGATTATAGCTTCCCACCACTGCACTTAACAAATACAATGTGACTTCAGAATAAATTTTATTGGCTGATTTTCTACCTTCTTTGCGTTTGTAGATTCTGCTGGGAAGCTGTGCACTCCGAGCAGTATCCTGCTGTTCACGATCTAGGATCAAGCTCTCAAATCTTAAGAGGCGAACGATGTTTCTTGCTTCCCTAGCAATCTCTCTAGTTTGCTCCTGTTCCACGGTTGTTGCAGGAAGCATTTCAGGAGCTTCTGTTTGTGCGCTCCGTGTAACTCGACGAATTTCTTCTGCGTTCGGACCAGATCCTTCAACTGCAGAGACGCTCGACTCAGAGGAGACATTAGTTAAAGATAGGTTCAGATTTTATAATTTATTATGGGAATTGCTTCGGACACAATAAAGGGTCACCATCAAACTTTTCATTTTATTTCTTTCATTTGAATCGAGATGACCATTTATCTTCTATCCCATAGAAATGCAAGCATGCTTATTTTGAACGTTGATCGGACGCCACGGAAACTTTCGAGCCTTGATCGAAACCAAGACAAAATCGTTACTGTTTACCAGTTGAAGCAATATCAGCTCTGCCAAAAATTTCAACTGCGTCGTCACAAGACTATGAGCGCTTTTACCAGAGCCGTCATACAGGGCTACAGGTAAGTTAAGCATATCAGCAAGAATCTGAGGACAGTCTGCTGATAAAAACCAATAATCCGAGGAACAAGAAAGCGTCACGGCAATCAAATATCTTCAGCAAGTGACGCGTATCATAATGGAAATGATCTTGGGTACGTATCTTCGTGGGAATCAACGACGTTACCATGGCTACCTTGATCGTCCATCACTGCTCCTCGCCGTTTTGAGTGCTTTGGCAACGGCGCAGAAACTACAATTACCGACAGCCTTAGGATTGTAGATGCCTGTGACAAAGACCATAGATATGCTTGGATCAAGAGCAATAACATCTGTCGTATTCACAACATAAATGTTATAAAAGGAAATACCCAGATCTGTACCTGAAGCTTACCAATTAAACATTAAAGAATGATCCAGTCAGATCGAAGAGCTGAAATCGCTCAGCATCATTAATCAATGCAATATCCAGGAACTGACAAAACTTACAAACAGCGATTGTCAATTATCCATCTCGTTAGATCTAGAAAAGCTATAAACAGTCTTGCAAATACCATTAGACATTATCTAAATTCCACATCAGACAAGAGTCTTAAAGGATTTGTCTTTGTCCCTTTTTCTATTTAGCAAGTATCTCATTTTTTCCCTTTGAATTCTCGATCAAACAAGATGTCCAACGCTCTCAACAATTTCAACACTCGTAACAACTCTGTCAGCCTGCTCCCTTCAGTCATCACCACGCCAGCCCAAGCCATTGGTCTCTCGGAGCTTGTACGCCTTTTAGAAGAACCAATGGATTTGGACACTGGTTCATCTCCTGCTGCAGCCGAATCCTCAAGCCCTATGCCTGCCACAACCGCCAATCCGGATCTAAAACAGGCCGACCCTCCTGGTAGCAGCAGCTCCAAGTATGCTGACCCTGCAGTTGTCTTATGCAATGCGATTCAGCACCAGTGCTCCGTGCTGAACAAGATGGTTGTGCGATACCAGCAAGCTCTTTCCAGCAGTGATAAGACCACGTCCAAGAAAGTACTGGCAGACAGGGAGAAGACCAAAGAAGCATTGCAGTCTCTCTGAGCTGTCCAGGCGCCAGAATACGTTCAGCAAACTCCTGCCGCTCCTTACAGCAGGCAATCTCGCATCTCAATCAGGGATATACCGGTGTTCCAACTGGTTGGTTCAAATATCTGGCGTCCGGACAAGGAGGTATTCGACTCTGTCGATCACTTCCTGTCTGCTTTCCCGAATGTGCTCAGGTTGGTGATGCTGACCTAGACAAGAAGTGGGAGAAGTGGCTGTCAGCTGCATTGCACTGCGATTACGACGAATTGTTGGGCTCGTCTATTTGTATCACCCCTCTCGCACCACCCCAGTCCCTCTGAGTGCTAATTTAGAGGGCGGCGGGAGTGGAGTCAGGCACAAATACTGTCAATGCCCATAGATGCAAGTCGTGCATAACTTAGATCACTGTAAAGCGAAATAAAAGACATCTGCTTCGTATTAACCCTTTCAATAAATAATATAAAGTGCATACAATTTTTGCATTGATTCCATAAGAGTAATTGAAGTTGACTCTCTAGCGGGAACAAAAGCTTGTATCACTATTCTCTTTCACCATGTCCAGCGAAATGAATGAAGTAACAATGAATCCAGACCAATTGCGCGAAGTTTGGAGTTCTGCTCAGGAAGCTCGTGAATACATTCAGCAATGGGCGAAGACTAACGGTGGATTCTCCGTGTACACCGTTAGAAGCAACATGAGCAGCGAGAAGAGGTACAATCGCCTGGGATGTCGACATTCCGGTGTACCTAGAAACCAGAAAGAACAAGAAGTCATCGACACGAAAGCCATTTTTATCGCGGATGATCACTGCAACGTCACTGCGGCCACTCAAGCGAAAAAGCAACGCGCAAAAGACTCGCAGAGGTTTGGGTGTCCATTTGAAGTGATGATCCGACCCCTCAACAAAGACAGCTGCCAATGGCATGTTGTAGCCATGCAAAACAAGCATGATTATGCTTTCGCTTGGATACGGCATCCTACCCGATACATCGCCGTCTGGAGTGGAAGTCCAGGAGAATGTTATAAATATGATCAAAGCGCATGCCGAAAATTCAACGATCGTCACCTATGATTTAGGTATTACTGTGGTCTCCGAGGATATCTCCAACCTTCGCCAGAAGGTTTTCAACAACGACCCCGACCATGGGATGCTCCGTCTGGTCCAGGCTCTTGAAGCAGATGGCTATCGAGTTCGTTACAGCATCAGGCAAGAAGGGGACAAATGCTTCCTTCGTTCCTTGTTGTGATGTCAAACAAAGGGGACAGAATAAGTCGACGAGACTCAAGTAAAGTTCTTTATTCACGATCATTCTGTATTTATAGAGAATCTTCCTTTTGGCGGTCTTTCCTCTATGCATCTGATATCATCTCAAGGAGCTCGTTAACCAGTGTGGGTGAGCATCTGCCGTGCATCTGTCATCATCAGAACGGGAAACCATTGTTTGGTGTATAATTGGAGCTGTCAAGGTTAAGATAGCCCCAATTAAGCTGCCTGTGTTACCATAGCAATAAAGAGAGGATATGAAGTGCAGGGTAAGATCAAGAGATCCTGTCAATTTCTTACGAAACGAAGTGTTGGATACAACACTTATTCTTTGCGCATGACTCGGCCATCGAGCTCGCCAGAAAGTTCCCAGAGACTATATTACTTGATGCAACATACTAGACTGAAGTATTTGTTGGGAAGGTGGAACAGTGAAATACTGTGATTTTGACTACGATTTTTCTTGCCTTTGCATGCAGCCTCCTGTTGAGCGTTTTGTAATAGAGCGACTGGCTATATCGATAACTTAGAACTTATAAAACTTTTATTTATTCGGCTGCCAAGTAAACATGCAACGGACGCCAAGTGTATTTTCTCCTCTCGCCAACATAAAAAAGATACTGCGCCAACATGAAATTACGTGGTCAGATTGTAAAAAGCCGGGCGCCAAGGAGGTCATCTAGAACCACATGTATGATGTTCCTCCTGTTGAAGTCCCCGCTCCGCGAGGCTACACGGGTTTTTGAGAATATGGGGTGGTCGCTTGAAGTACGGACACATATAAATTTTCTGAATCTTTCTGCATGGCAGATAATTATTGTATCAAGATCGGTCGAGCGATTAGCCCATGTTCTCAAAAACCCGCGTAGCCTTGCGGAGCGGGGACTTTAACGAGAGGATCGTCGTGTATGTAGTTCTAGATGACCTCCTTATTTGAGCACTAAGAACTTTGTATGTCCTATCCGGTGGTCGAGGAACGCTTCTTTGAGTCAAGAAGAAGAAAGATACAACAAGTCCTTTGACAGTTTTCGCTCCAAGATCGAGGCGATCTTCGGTGAACTCGGTCATGTCTTCAACAGGTTCAACGGCAAATCGGTCATCCGTGTGTCCGACATCGGTACGTTCACGATCCAGTTGAGACTAGCGTGTCTCTTGCTGAATAATCATGATGACACGAAGAGCCATGGTGAAAGCCAGAGTAGAAGCCAGGATAGACTGAGTTGGCCCATGTTGCTCTGCAATACCACAACAATTGTAGCACAACAACGTGTAGCAAAGATTTAAAGGAGCCACAACACCAATGCACTCCATTTCAATAAATACAAGATTTCCATGGTGAAGGTTGGGGGCTTATATTGGTGCAAGAGTTTTTTCTTATAAATGTAAATACGTAGGGTGTTTTGATTTCGAAACTGGTTGTATATAACTGATGGCCGGCAATATCATATTCATTGATGGTGGGTCAATGTCAGCAGGCAGCTGGGGCTGATTTCGCGGTTGAGTTAATCTAAGCTACGTAGAGTATGTAACTTTACCCCGGCGTACTGGCTGTTCGCACCTTCCAGCGAGATTCGCACGTCTTTGAGGCTGACATGCTTCTTTTGTTCCAAGAGTTGCAAGATGCCTCTTAGAAGAACAGAAGTTGTAGCTTTTTGTTGCCACGGAGAACCATAAAGACGCCAAAGTGAAGTACTGCTAGCGCTAAAGTGAAAGTGATGGGACGCCAATGCATAAAATGCGGCAGCGCCATGTATTAAACACTTCTGGCCAAGCTGCTATCCTCCCAGAGCCAAATAGAAACTCGTGCCACGCCAAGATGAAAAAAGATCAAGCGTCAACCATTAGGAAAAATCCAATACTGCAGTTTAGAAAAACTATACTCTTTACGACAGAGCTGGGCTTGTCATATCTTCTAGGATGTGGGCAAACGTCCTGAAAGAAGACATGTTTGCCGCATTTTTCAACCTAAAATTGATCAAGAAAATTTGTAAAAGCTACAAACTCGACTTTCGACATCGGTTAACGTGGAGACCCGATAATACAGTGGCAATATTAGATCAGCTCAATGACGATGCAAATCCTACCATCGGCTGCTACGATAGCCGCAAGAGCTTAAAAGAAGAATCCCATAGCCAAGCCATAAATCTCACCTCTCCGAAAGAGTGAGAAAGAATTTGGGAAACTGATGGATACGAAGATAGAACAAATCAGCGTATCTTTGAAAGAAAAGAGCAATCAAAAAACGCAGCAAATCAAGAGTACAAGGAAAACTGCCATCAGACAGGAGCGCAAACAGTTATACAACGACCAGCAGAAAGGAAAGGCGTGTTCGAGATGACTTCAACGCCGAAGTACAAGGCCTGAAGGCTGACTGAAAAGATTTCGTTCAGAAAAATATCAAAAGCTTATTGTAAAGGCAAGTACACTCTTTCCCAAAATCGAAGTCGGTCCCCGCCAATTCTGAAGTCGCAGGCTAACAAAAATTGAAGTCGATGACAAATCAAATGTCGCATGCACAGAAAAACATGTAGCACAGAAGCGACATCCACATATTTTTGCTTTTTGCTTTTTTTTTTTGTTCGTATATATATCATACTGTGGTGATCTGTGGAGAATAATAGAAGAGAATTACATCACAGTTGCTCTCCGTTACGAGAGTTATCTAAGCATCTATAAGAATGAGAAACAAAACCTTCGAAATCACTCAATCTTAAGCTATTGGATGCTTCACTGATTCGTGTCATCAACGTCTCGCTTGCCAAGAACCTGTTGCGCTTAAATTTGCTCTTGACAACTGACCAAAACTGCTTGATAGGATTGAGTTCAGGCGATTATGATGGAAGATAGGCACCTCGATACTTTCGAGACTCGATATACCTAGAGATATCGTCAGCCTTATGAATAGGAGCATTATTCATAACCAAATAATGGCCCTTCATTTGCTCATATTTGTCCATCTCATCCATTGTAGCCTTAAGAAATCTAAGAAGATGACCAGTTACAGTTCCTGTGCTTGTAAGCTTGGAATGACCCCCTTAATCAGACCTGATGTAGAGATTGCACCCAAGGTTGTGGTCGTCCTTGCTCTTGTTTTTGGCACTGTAACCACTGTGGAAGACCCTTTTTCGACCACGCCATGCTGTGCTTCATGTTGATATGGAAGGCAGACTCATCAAGAAAGACGCAATTTCTTCCAAGTCGATGTCGGTCATGTCCCATTTGCGCACCCAGTCAAGGCGCTCTTGAATCTTAGCCTCGCTATTCCTGTCTACAGGCTGAAACCGGGCCTTCTTAAGGGACAGATTGCACTGCGTCCTCACGAAATTATAAACGGTACGCTTAGAGACTTTGAGCCCTTTAAACCTCTGAAACAGTTGTTCCATGAACTGCTCCAAGATAACCGAAGGGTTCTCATCGACGTACTCTAGAATGACCTTCTTATGCTCTTCACCAAGGATATGCGGACGACCATTCTTCTTACACTTCGCGAATATGCTATCCGGATTCACCTCATACTGTTTGGCCCATCCTTGAGCTGTACGGACATGGATACCTAACCGTTTTGCGGCAGCTGAGGCACTCAGAACTTTCTCAACATCAGTTTGAAGAACTTAACCTTATCCTGGTCCGTATAGAGCGTCTACGCTCGCTTGACGGATGCTTCTCTCATGAGAATGTCCACAGCTTTCTTTGCAACTTCGGTCTGCATGGTATCTGACCCATGAATGCTCTCGCAAGGGAGATTACGCAAATACTGCGTGTATGAACTTCGCGTTTCAAGAGCATACTGCTCTTCGTCGACGCCGTAGTCCATGGGCTCAGGTCTGCCGTATCCGTTGACAGCATTGCCTTGCCCATTTTCGTAAAAAACCTGGATGCTCATCTTGTAATCTGAAATTTCAACCGTAGGATGTGGAAAGCTGGGCTAAAAATGTTTACTTTATTTCCAAAAGTAACGACAGATCGCAGCGACATTAATTTTTGGAAAAGGTGTACATGCTTTATATACTCTTGGAGGTGCTAAGCTTTGCATGACAATATCTTTGGAGGATGTGACATCCACACTTTGGGGAATGAAAATCGGTTTTCATTGGATTATGAATTTGATCTATGGGAAGAGTGTATTTACAAGAAACCAAAGATGACGGTAGACAAGTGTGTATAGGCGGAACCAATTACGTCGTCTATACGCTTTCGACAATCATACGATTCAACTACGACTGCTTTGAGGTTCACTAAAAGTTAGAATCAGGAGTTATGGACCCAAGAGGAATTTGACATCGCGGCAGGCCTTGCAGCCGAAGCAAAAAGGAGTTGTAAACGCATTACGGCAGGACAACTACAGCAATTATCACTGTCACGCGCCATTACCAAAAAGATGAACAAACTCAAGGTGAGCCAATGCGTGCACGATTATGGAAATCACTCCTAATAATTCTTTTAAGTGTATGGAAGCATTGCCAGACGGTGAAGGAGGTCGGGAAGATACTATCTGAAAATCCAATCAAGTCATCTCGATCACCAGAAAACGTACTGGATATGCATAAGGTATGTAGATTTCATCGTCATTCGAATATGGCACTTATTCCTTGCAAAGAAAAGATTTGGATAGAACAGCGAGAAATGCTACGAGGTTTCCTATCATTTCAAACAAACCCGCAAGGAGCAGAGGACCAGGCATCCTATGAAATCCGCGGCTTATGACAAATTAGCCGGTGTAGAACGAAGATATATCGGTTTCCTGGATAATAAGCAAGAAAATAGCGAGGCCATCTAGCAAGAAAAAACCAAACAGGACAATTCTATGTATTGGCGATGCAGGGACATGTGTCGGATCTCGTATTGATGGGCAATTACGAGCACGGAATCCTCGTTACATCATTGTAGCAATTACAAACGAAGCAGGAACTTCACAAACATGCTCTACTTGCGGCAGCACCATAGTGCATCCGGCAAGAACTTACACACTAGGGAATAAATAAAAACACAAGACGATTAACGGGTCATCAATTTGCCTGAATCCTCGATGTTCCACATATAAAAATGGTACAGGCGCAAAGAACCGCGACGTCGAGGCGGTGTGCATCGCTTTGAGGGGCATGACCATCCTGCAGAGCAACTGCAATCTGGAAGATTCCGCCCGACGTCAACAGCAGTCAGCGAAAAACTGTTCATAAATAAGCGCGGTCCATCGATAAACGATGCGGCGTAGGTCCCAGCCGCAGGAATGGATTACGAAAGGTATGTGGAAATCAATCTCCCATTGAAAAGTCTTTAGTCATTGAAGTGATATTTGTGCGTGCCCAAAATGTTTTTTGTAACCAGCAAACCTTTTTACTCTCACTGCGGACTGCACAGATATCACGTACAAAAATAGTATAATCGCATACACATGTAGCTCTTCTGGGAAACATTAAAGGAATTGATTAGATCATTAATTATTATTATTAATAGGTACTAATCGGAGGTGTCCATTAATGGACACTTTTTAAACGTATTATCCTGGCCAATAAAAAGCTCGTTTGATTGATGCGAGCCAATGAATGGGTTCCCTGAGACCTGAAAGGGCCAACGAGTTCCGGCTTATCTCACGATCTACACTTCGTGTGTCCATTACCCGTCGTTTCTTGAGGTCTTCCTCGGTCTTTGAGTCCTCGAGAAGAGTTGTTGCCGTCGACGCACCTGGAATCAAGCTCTTTGGAGTCATCACTGGGCCAACAACGATTAACAACCAGCCTGCTTGGCTGATCAGGCTTGATCAATTGCCAGATCAGGAGGTGGCACTTTTGCCGACGAGTCTTCGTTTTGAGGGCCAACGTTCGGCAGCTCGTCGCCCTGCAGCTGCCACAACGCCTGCTCCTGTCGCCGAGCAAATCGAAGACCCCGATTACATTGACGATGCTGTAGAGTCTTCTGCACCGAAGGCCATTCGGTGCAGAAGAAGAGCTGGATCTCTGCTGGCAAGAGGGTGAGATAACCGTCGACAGACGCGGTGCAAACCCAAACGAAACTTTTTCGGGACGTGCTACGCTGCACCTACCGGTAAAAGAGTATGCATCGACAGCATTGTACTTCTTGAGATTCATTCCGGAAGTGCACATTAAGAAGTCTTCTTGCCGACAATCAACGCGAATGCGAGCACAGTCATTGCGAACTTTGACCCTATAACATACCCTGAGTATCTTATCTGGATTGCTCTTTGGGTTGTTATGACCGTTGTTCGCATAGATGACCACGCCGCTTATGGGCACTGTGGAGAGTTTCCAGCAGTCTTGATGGTCAATTTTAATGACCACATGAGCATGGATTGGTTCGTTCAAATCACGAAGTTGCATATCTTTTGCACACCAAACGCTGTGAAGTGAGTTATTCAGTGTCAACATGCAGGGGACCGTCGTTGTATTAATGTAACTACAGAAATAATGAAGATCCTTTTTATCAACTTCGTGATTTCATCGCAGCATATAACGACAATCTAGTTGAAGCACTCACTCCCGGCAATTACCTTTGCGTTGACAAAAGCATGTGTCAATGGTTAGGAAAGGGCATGCCGTTTTCGAAAAAGGTCCCTCGTAAGCCGCACCCTGTTGGCCAGGAGTAGAAGACTGTTGCGGATGCTGTATATCTCTGCATCATACGCTTTGATGTATCTGGAGATATCATCCAACAAGAATTTGACGATAGATTCAATATGAAAACTATTGTCACATTCTGCAGGCTCACGAAGCCGTGGTTTTACTCGGGCAGAACGGTCATAGCTGATTCATGGTTCGGTTCGCCAGCTATGATCCGAGAACTGACGACGTTTCGCTTGTATTCAATCATGCAAGTCAAGAAAAGGCGATACTGGCCCCGAGGCATGCCTGAGCATGATATCTTGCAAGAGCTTGGACCGACTTTTGGCAATTATGTTTGCTACAAATCCACCGTGGATGACTTATTCGTAACAGCATTACGGGATAGACAACCCAAAGTAGTTATAAGCAACTGCGGTGTTACTACCCTTGGCAAGCGGGAGATTACAAGATACCTGCCCGATGTAGGATATAGCTCAATGAGGCGCCCCCTAAAGTATTCGATGAATACGAAGATAACAAAGGTGCGTCGTCCATTGAAGGTATAATGAAACATCATTCTAAATCCGTTTAAAGGCGCCGTAGACACCGCAAATAATCGCCGCGATAATCTGACATCTTTTCCACGATGTCATGAAATCACATCGTTGGGAAGTACGATGTTTGGCATTTTTCTTGGCTATAGCAGAAGCTAACGCATTCTCTGCATATATGCTATTTGCACGTGATGGTTCAAAGACGCTTCATAACGCGTTCAGATGGAGATTGGGGCAGGCTTTGCTTCAAATGCGCACGCATTGCAAAGTACGGATGTAGAAATGGATGAATCTATCCAAATATGGTCCAATTGTTCACGTAAGTTGCATAAACGCATTTCGTTAGGTAAAACCATCAAGGGACACCACCTAAAACGAACTTGCACTGAGCGAGGATACCGCAAGAGATCATCCTTGAGATGCATTTGTGGTCCCGACATGGTGTTCTGCTCAGAGCATATGGGCAAACATTCTACTTCTTAACCACCTTTTTCTAAGACAAATAATTAAAATTGACATCTCCATCTATAATTTCTGGAAGTTTCATGCAGATTGTACAAGAAAAAGGTTCCCAACTTGGGGCTCCTTTACTGTCCAGTAATGGACACCTCTTGAAACCCCGCAAACTAGCCATCTTCCAAAGTCCATATCTTCAAAAGTACTCACAAGAACGAACTAAGATTAATTTTACAATTTTTCGGATGTCAAAGCATAAAATATTAAAGAATGGTGGAGAGTACTAGTTTTCCTGGAGAGCTACCTGGGTTCAAAGAGTGTCCATTACTGGACACTTTTCCCGATTAGTACCCATTAATAATAATGATGATGATTTATTTAATACAAAGTGTCATCGTACACTTCATTCGTTAATGCCATATCTGATATGCAGTACAGGAACCAAGGGCACAGGGTAGGATATATGAAATAAATTTATGTGCTCTAGAATATCGAAATGTGGAGACGGAGGAAAGAAATAGATACAAAGAGAGGGAAAAATAAGGAGAATGCATAGAATGTGCCTCTAATGCCACAGAAACATTGCAGTGATTATACCACCAGCTATAGCTCCGGGAACAGAATACATGATAATACCTTTGCCATCAACTATCGAATCGCTCTCGAGGTACTTGGTCTGCTCAGTCGCTGCAAGCAGTGATGACTCCGCGGCTTGTTGCGGTGCCGGTGGCGATGGAGCGGGAGAGGAAGGAGGATGAAGTGATTGCACAGTAACTTCCAGATTCGCGACCGCAGACATAACCGAATTCTGCTGCGATTGATAAACCTGGTCTCGATCATCTAACATCTGTCGAAAAGTTCCTTTTTCTTCTTCCACCTTGGCTATCAGCAATTCTTCAAATTTGTCCGTCACCCTTTTCCTCTTATAAGGCTCTAACACAGTTTGCACAACGACAAACAACAGCAAGTTGACAACCATCAACGCCCAAGTACCGTACGTACTGACGCTACGGATTTTGTCACTCCAAAGCTGTTCTTCGTGATACCGCTCCATAATAGAACGAGCCAAATCCATATATTCCCGATCCATTCGTTTCTCGCACTGTTGATATGTTTCTTTAGCGCTTGATTCTGCCTGCGAACGCTCATGTTCTAGTCGATACAATTCTGTGAAGCGGGTAACATCCTGGCCAGTCCATAAATGTTTGCGTTGAAGGAGTTCGTTGATTTCCCGCTGTGTATTGGATCGCGTTTCTATAGCTTCTTGGTATCTCTTTTTTGCTTCTTGGACTTGTTCTCTGGAGTCTTCAAATGCCTTGGCTTTCTTCTGTATTAGATTGAGCGCTTTTCCGTACAAATGTTCGATAATTACCTTGTTGCTCCACTTTTTTCTTTACTATTTCAATATGATCATATCCTGTCAATTTGTTCAAGGCTACACCAGCTTTTTGAATGGCCTCTTTGGGATCCCGTGGCAACGTCCGCAAGGTATCTGTCGCAGCTCGTACCTTGAGAAGCATTGGGGTAAGTCGAGGTTGAATAGTGGCTTGAAGTCTCTCAAGATACGCTTTTGAGATTTCCGTGGACAGCTTGGAATTTGGCTTGTTGTAAGGAGTTACATAGCTTCGTTGCTGAGTGATGGTAACGACTTTTGGGCGAAATGCTTTGCAACGAATCACAACCGAAGTGTTTTGCAACCGTGGTACCATCAGCGATATGAAGACTCGCTTGAACCTGTTGTTTGGCTCCCGCAGCTGATTTCCAGGTCAACCCAGAATCTCAACTGATCTCTCTTCGCATAACACAGTAACCAAGAAGCAAAGTCAAAGAAGGGATATTCATCCATACCAGACAAACTTTCAGAACAAACAGCAATAGCGGCCTACAAGGGCGTATGTTCCCACAGCATGCATAAGATATACAACTAACAATTACAAAAAGGTTTCGATATCTTCTTTCAAGATAGGATATAGCTATATTGGTATATTTATATTTAAAATGATTGCTTTCAAGAGGCATATGCAATCTTGTGATGGTTGTAACTTTCAATGTGGACATTAGAAACTTTTTCCAGGAGCATACCAGATGTATCGAGGACAGCAATAAAGTACTTGAAGCTTTCCCTCCGAAGTCCCAACCATAGCTTGCATCTCTTCACGGCGCTGCTCCATCTTTTCGATTTCCTTTAGTAATCTACTTTGGATATTGTAGCCTTCAACACGGAGAACTTTGCGGAAATCGCGAGCCATACGCAGTCCTTGCGTATCCACGTACGAAAAGTCGCTTACGGACGTCTTGAACTTCTTGACTAGTTTATGTTCCACAGCATACCGCATACCAGAGATAACATAGAGGAGAAAGCCAGCGCTCGCAATGCCGAGAAGAGGGATAACAAGACGTCTCATATTTTGGTTGCCTATAGAAGAGGATGTGTCCAGAAACTAGACACGGCATCCTTGAGGCCAATCATACGACTGCAAAATGCTGCAGCTGCACCTAACGAAAGCATGCATCCTGATAACTTTTCATCTAGTACGAGATCCAAAAAATCTGTCGCCTCGACTTGAATCACTACAGTGCGATCTCGGTTTTTCTTAAGAATTTTATCTATGTTTGCATCGAAAATCTTGGCAATCATCCGCTTACTGCGTTTCTTGTCTGCGTAATTTTTGGCTAAACGTATTCCTTTCAGCAGCCTTTGCGACACTGAATCGGTCAGATCTTGTGCATACTGCCAGATCAAGAATAGCCCAGGATATTCGATGGTATCGATACCGAATCGATCTGATCAACTGCCGGATTTAGCTGCTTGATGGTATCCTTTTCGATTTTAATGGTTGTAATATCGGCCATCTTTTTAATGTGACGCAGTAAATAATCACGAAGCCGCAGAAGATGCTCATGTGTAGGCAAATCGTTTTCCAACGCTTGAGACCCCATATCGAGTTCACGAGCAGCCAAAGCACGATTCACTTCTGACAAGCCTTTAATGTCTCTGAGCAATTGCTCATATAATTCTTTGCCGGCAACAATTTGCAATCGATATGGTTCTCCAAAACAAATGCTCGTAACCGCTGCTCCAGTCTAGCGAATTCAGGCGCATCGATCTTGTGCGTATGAGGTTCTAATCCAAGGTGCCAGCACTCACGAAGTGCACCAAATCATCCGCACTGGATAGGTAGCGGGAGACAACTGTCGAAGCTGTTCCTGAATTAAACGTTTGCAGCGCTCCTTGTCCCGGATAGAATCAAAACGATTCACAACAATAAAAATATGGGTCTTTTGATTGGCAGCATTCCACAAGAATTCCTCTCCCTAATTAAAACATGTCAGTGTATCTAATGTTGAAAATCATCGCAGATAACTTATCGATAATGTAAAATGATTTTCGGTGCTAACGACAAAAACAATGACATCAATTTCCTCCTGTCGAGCAAATACCGCGGTTGTCTTTAGCGAATCGGTGTTGAGACCAGGAGGATTGATCAAGGCAATATCCACAACGCCGTTGTGTGAAGTAAACTCTCTTGTGCAAAGCCGGCATCAGGGCCATATACCTTGAGCATTTTGTGTGCATCATTGTGCTCCATGACAACTTTATAAAGGTGACAAATTTCGATAACATGATACGTCAAGGGACCAAGTCGGTTATAATTTTCAACATCGGGTATAGCATGGACTTGTTCCACACCACAGTTTAAGCTAGCGTCCAAGACTTCGCAGAAAATGCTTGTGCATGGTTGTTGATCGACGGGTAGAAGTTCTCGCTTCAAAAGTGCATTGACAAATGTAGATTTGCCAGCATTCAATTCTCCAGTGAAGAGTACCTTGGACGACGTATCGGCGACACGGGCACGGATATTATCCACATGGCGCTGACATAACAGTAGTTTATCGTCGAGCAGATTGGCAACCGATTGCTTTTCCAGTGTGCTCAGATCTGCAGATGCAAGCACAGCTTTGACATCCAAATTCAAAATGCTGAATTCTCTGGCATCTCCAGGCTCAAAAGATGCCTTTGCTTGCTGAAATACAGAAGAAAGCTCAGGCTGGGAAGCTGTTTCTAGATACACATCCGCTCGAGCATCCAGGATTCGATGGACTGGGACCCGGCCAAAAGCAGGGTAGTGCCCGCGCGCGGCATAACGCGAGAGACTTGTTTGCAAACGCTTAAAACAGACGAAACGTGAATTAAAAGACGCTGCAGCTGTCGTCGTAGCTGCGCTGTTCTTATGCAGTTTTCGGTCTATGTTGGTGCGTGCGGGCTGCCTGCAGCGACGTTGAAGCTACAGTGCTTGACGAATGAAGAGGCAATTTAGCACTAGTTGTCTGCCTCAAGTCTGCTATCGAAGCTCCGAAGCTGGCTAGGTTGTTTACGTTGGGCGCCGAATTGCGACGGAGCATTCGTCTGGATGACTGATGGTGCGAGGGAGTACTGAAATACTTTTCAGGCATTGTCTGCACGTCAAACAAAAAAAGACGATTGATGATGTTTTTTTTTTTCCGTTTCGACTACGTCTGGAAGAAAAAGGAAGGAAAAGACTATTGAAAATAATTCTATAAAACATAATGCTTTCCTTTTACCTTACTGTATCCTTTTAAGAGCGATTCAATTGGGATGTGAAGTCTCCTTTTGGAAAAGCACTCTCCGTTCATAATTGTCTTTAATCCCATCGCCATAAATTCGATGTTTATTCTGACCAACGTTCAAGGCCAACCGAAGGCAGCGCAGGTAACAGTGTAGATTGTTTAGGAAGTCTTTGCGCATACTTGCCGCAAGGAGCTGCCGACAGCTATTACACTGAATTCTATTGCGTTTATATTCACCAAACTCCTGATGTCACCATTCCGCCTGCCAAAGTCCAAAGCTGCATGTTGACTGTTTAGCTAAGTTATGATATGCCGTCATCCATCTCACACATGTGGAAGTGCCTAAATATTTAACTACACTTCCGAATCAAAAAGCCGCCCTCCATACATTCTCAAAAGCAGCGATATAGGCTCTACATAGAAAGATGTGCAATGGCTGTTGTGGATGTCCGCCCTAAAGGCCTATGAAATGGGCAAAAACGTTCAAACAGTTCCAAATAGTACACCTCAAAGGTGAAATTGCCTATAGATGACTTCCCATAAATTTTTCGGAACGTGAGACTTAGCAATGAATAGTTGATATTTAATGTATGAACTCAATCTTAAAAAGAGTGAGTAACGAAACTAATGGTGTTATTGCTATATAAAGATGCCAATGAATAGCAGTTACTTTTATAGGATGGTGAAAAGCCGACGATGATAGGGGTCGCCTCTGGCATCGCTTTAATCTTGTGTGAGCCTTCAGCCGCAGAAGGATGATTATCATAGCAGCTAATGTCTGCTCCTCGTATGTATCCTCTATGTACGTTTAGTACATTTGCGGGACCAATCCATTACATATATACTCACATAAGTCTCAAGGTACTTTTTGCATTCAAACTCAGGGAATGCGGCCGCGAGATTGCAAAAAGATGTACGACATCACTGTTTTCGAACAGTACCACTAAGCGTTCACCTTTGTGTGGATCAAGAATTATCTGTTTAATCGGTCCGCTCTGCGATCGTTCATTCATCTGCTGGTTGCTCTCCAAAGGTAGCGAGCTCGGTATTGTAAACACTTTATCGTGCCTTAGTTCTAAACATATTTTGTCAATATCATAATACTTGGAAACTTCGGCATACAACAGTAAAGCTCACCTGCCGATACAGAAGGATCTGTCCAACGGATTGCGTGGATATCACTTTTCCCGGCCATGGATATGAGCAATGTTAGGCTATCTGGAGCCCAACAAGCCGACTATAAATGTTATAATGAGTAATGTATAAAATAGAAGGTAGCCTTTGACTGCAGTCGCTAAACCTGAACCCAAAGACCCGGCGGATTTTTTATCTTCTTGTGTTCCCAAGATCGAGTGTTCCATATGCTTGACATGCTTCCGCTTTAAAGAGAATATGAGTACACAACGACTGACCTGTTCTCCTAAAAGTCACATACATGCTTGCGACATATAGCCATTGACCATCAGGACTCCAGCGTAGTAAACGGCTCCCTTCGCCATGGCTTTTAAGAGGAGTTGATCGCATGAAAAGTAAGTCAAATACGACCAGAGTTCCGGCTGTTCTGGATGCAGCTACCAGCAGATGACTAGCCGGCGTGGGATCCCATGCGATGGATGTTATATCCCCGTAACCCGGGTAGCATACATAGTTCATAGATACACTTTCTTTAGGATTGTCCCCAAGAGTCCAGATGCAGACACCATTCCTAACGGGACGGTTAAACAGAAGCATAAAGGAAACTTTAGCTGACACATGTACCTGCAACCGACAGCCAATGTACCATTCGCTCGTTGTTTCCATTCTATACAGGTGATACTTTGCATTAGCTGGTGCCTTAAAACCATCTGATGCCAATCCAAGGCCTTTTCGTCGTTTTCGTAAATATAAACTGTTCCATCCGGCTGTGCAACTGCCAGCATCTGTTTGTGCGGATGCCAAGCTAATAACTTATCGGTATCGTTTTCCGGTAACATGGCTTTCCGGTTAGGATCGGGTGGTGACAAGTCTTCGTCCATGAAACCACGAGTGATATCAGCCAATTTTGCAAAAGCACTGTGTGAAGTAATGTTTTAGAATACATGTGGAATCCATAGATTGCATCAACCCTTACGTATTTCGGACAGCAGAAGATACATAATTCTTCAATCTATGTAAAATAAATAAATCGATCATGAACCCTAACATTAATAAAAGAATCTCATCAAAGTCTTACCGTTCTTTGCTACGTGTGGCCTTGTCCGCTACTAGAGCCTGTAAATACGGAGTAGGCTCTGGGCGTGGAAGGCACGTCGTAGATAATGCTGGGCTGTCACTTTCCAAATGTATCGATGGTAAAAGATTGACCTGCAAGATCGTTAAACAACCCAAATCACACAGATCTAAACACCACATACCTTATTTGTAGCCAAGTGATTCAGTGCACCGTCAAAACCATTGCAGACTGTAACTATCAATTGATTTATATTCTTATAAATCCTTTCCTCCCACCGAGTATACGTCAAGCGCGGACATATTGATATACTTACTTAAATCTCCATTGAGCTCAGCAATAACTATCTGCGGATCTGGATTCACCGTGGACATGGAGGCCTTTGCGAAGGATGGGCGCGTTTGCAATGGACTGAGATCAGGCAACCAGCGAAAGAGCAGGTGAAGTATTTCAGTAAAAACTCAGATGCTCAATTTTGAGCAATCTGCAGAGTACCCGATTCTTCAGAAACTATTGGCAACCTGTTTATATATAAGGAACCCACCCTTTTAAAACTTTTTATTCCTCATCATATTAGATAATTCAGTACTCTCAGATTAGTAACTATATCGGATATACTTATTTCTTGCTTATATGAATATCGATAATTAACCAATAAAATAGCTCAATACCACAGAAAAGACCTACACGTACATCATTTTGGTGCCTTCTAGCGGAAACAAGAAGACGTCTCGACGAGTTTAAGCACCTAAAAAGCACTCAAAAGACGTTTTCTAATACGAACGGCTTTCGCAACGAAAGCCCCGAAGTTTTCCAAGCGAGATGACCCAGAGGACTGGTTAACCATGTTCGAAGACAGTAATGATGGCGACGAGAAATGGACAAATGAAAAGAAACTCGAGACAGTGCCGTTACACCCGCCCGAGTCGACCAGAAGATGGTTCTATCGTCAAAAGTTCGCTACGTGGAAGGACGCCTTCGTGGATGCGGTATCCACATGTCGATACTTCATCATCCTAAGACTTAGCCAATAGCTTGTCAGTTATCAGACTCAGTTGCGTACTTATTATTAGGGAGTTATTCGTAAGTTTTCTCCCTTGTCCGAATAAATGGTACACTCAAGTCTCACGATCCTTATCATCTGTCTCCACATCGCTATTTTCCCTTAAAAAACCACATTTTTTTTATCGTGAATACTTCCATCCAACAACGCGACAACATCAACATGTCCGCCAACAACGCTGATGACAACAACAACAACATGGACATCGACGTCCAACCTGTTCCCGTCGCTCCCGTTGCCGGTTCTGTCGCTGCTGCTGGTGGTTCGCTTGCCAGCAAGTACCAAGGTTGGAGGCTCGTGCTGAGGCAGAGCTGGAGGACCTCGAGAGAGAGTCCAATGAGGCGGAAGCCGCTTACTACGCTGCCAAGAGTAGTGGCAAGGCTGAAGACATTAGGAAGCTCAGAGAAGCTTACCTGCAGTCTGTCAAAGATTTGACAGACATGAAGGATTCGTACAGGATGAAATACCCCATGAATCCAAAGTTCAATGACAGCGTTCCGAGCCAAGGCTCCGGACGTACCAGCGAGAAGCCTACAACAGTAGTACCTCGCAACCTACCTCGCTTGCAGCTGGTGGGACAGCATCCTATCGATGCACACTACAAGGCGCATCCATCCACGCGCAGTTTCTTCAACGACTTCGAGCTTGAACTAGACGTTCATACGATTGACGTCGCGCAAGAGCGGCACCGCTTTCTTCGTCGCTGTTTCACCACACAGGTGCAGCAAAGATACCTTGATGATAGGATCAAGGAGTACAAGGCAGAGCAACTGGCTCAGGGCGTGCCCGAAAAAGAACTGCGAATGCCACCATACAACTTGGTTAAGCGGTGGGTCAGTGAAAAGTTTGACACGCCACTGCAGAAGCTCCTCGCGTGGAAGAAAATTGGAGGTCATCCATGTCCTCATGTCCATCGATAGACAATCGGGCTACCGTCTCTGTTGCCGATCAAGCGAGGTACTTTATGTGGAATTATAAGGGTGGCGTAGAGATAGCGATAGGGACAAAAGTAAGTACGTTGACACTGAACGTCACTTGAGAATCTTTAATGGGAATAAAGACAAAGAAAATAAACAACTACGCGACCCTGGTCTATATGATTTGGGATGGAGTTTGAAGAAAGTAGTACCGTTATCCAATTTCATACTCATTTCTACTTCTTTCATATTGGTCGCTAGACCTGGACACGACACTTTAAAACTGTTCCATCCTACAGGACAGAGGATCGCCCTTGAGAAATCTACGGACGCTTAGGATATCTACGATGTTCCAACCTCCGGTTGTCATCCGGGATTCCTCTCGTCATTTGGGAGGGGACTATCTGCCAGGACATCATGTGGACGTATAGATTGCCAGCCGGCAAAAAAACATCAGAGATTATAACGACGTTGCACGTCCTCCATTCTAGAGATGAAACACAGTTCTACACCCATAGGCCAGTATTGCCAGAAATTTCACGACCGTTGTGTCGACGTAGAGATATCAGAGATACCCATTAACACAAGGTTGATGGTTGTCCTGATTGCGGGTATCAATCAACTCTGCATACAGGCAGAAGGAGGACGGATAAGGTCGTTATAATTTCGGACATCTTTTGGTCTGTCGGTGGATCCGAACGAATTTGTACCTATGCATACCCGAAGCATATGGGTTTGTTTTTAAAAATACACTGGGCCATCTTTTTGGATGAACCCCCACATTTTGGATGGAGGCAATCGGTAATCCATGCTCGACCATCCCAATGCCTCCACCCAAAGGATCCTTCCCCATTTGGAGCGCCAGCTCCAACTCCAACTAAACTTGGATTGCCTCCCATCCTGCGAAGCAGGATACCGCCCTCGAGAGATATACGGACGGCCAGGATATCTACCGCGTCCCAATCTCTGGTTGTCATCCAGGATTTGTCTCATCATTCAGGAGGCGATTATCTCCCAAGACGTCGGATAGGCATATAGATCACCGACAGACCAAAAGATGTCCGAAATTATAACGACCTTGTCCGTCCTCCCTTGTTGTAAAGCTCGTAAGGTCTTTGTCCTCAGCTACCAGTTGTCGTAACACTTTTTGCCTTGTGCTACGAGCTCACGCAGTAAGGAGATCACACAGAAATCAAAGTCTTGCGGGTTTGTCAGATGCCCTGTATTCTACGTTTTCTGCACTCTTATTTGCTAAAATGTAATTGATACTATTGGTAAATCTATGGAAAAGGTACAAAGGAACAAAAGAATAAAAGTGTGCCTGAGGTCAGACGAGAGCAACAATGATAGTTAATCGTATTATCATAGCAATTACATGGCACCAATGGTAATTATTGACAATATCGCATTCTTATTGGTCAGTACCAAAAGGCAACGACAGTGTCGTGCACGGACTTTTGCATTGCCTTTTTGGTTCCTCTTGCCGCTTGCCAAGTCGTTGCCTCTTTGGAATATATCACCATGTCACAACGCTTAGTATTCATTATCTAGATTTTCCTTATTGTATGTAATATCCTCTTTATTTTTAGTAGTTGCAAAAGGTATAAGTACCTAGCGAAAACATAGCATAAACGAGACGGAAATACCATCTATCTTCGTGGTCCTTTCTTTGTGAGTTGTAACGCCAAAAGAAATAGCATTATGACACAAAAAGGAAGCGAACACGGTCAGTGCTGTTTGCGTGCCACCCAAACGGGAATGACTTCCGCCAGATTCGAACTGGCGACCGTCTGTGTGTTAGACAGACGTGATAACCAACTACACCAGGAAGTCCCCTTGTTTATTTTCGGGGCTGTCCCAAAAATAGGGGCGTCACGCCCAGAAATCCCGGTCGACCAAAAAAGGAAACTAAGACTGCGGAGTTTAGCAATCCAAATTAAGAAGTTCAAAGAAACTCCGAGAACATGCGGGAACAAGCTTGAAGATCCGAGTGTAAAGATAGATTGAACATATTCTAGTTACGTCCAGGACCATCCCATTAGAAAAGTATATAGAATAAAGAACAAGCTCTTCAATCGAGAACATCCTCTGCCTAGGAGGTTATC
>NW_027192146.1:619629-770979 GCF_041956525.1 Rhizomucor pusillus | reverse complement strand
TCGGAGTTTGAATGTGAGCACCTCGTCACCTCTCAAAAAACCTCCAGGGCCGTGGAGGGGGGGGTCCAAGAAGGGGGTGGCTGAAAAGTATGGTGGCCTGCTAACATTCGACCACCCCTTTTTGGACGAACGTTAAACTTCGCACCGATCGAAATTTGCGTTGATGATACGCCGTAGTAATGATGTTTTTAAAGGACGGGCTGACCAGAATTATTCGTCCAAGACGCAGATCATATCGCGTGTGTATCTTGTCTTTCGCTGCTTATTGCGCGAACTAAGATATGCCGACCCTCACTGATTCGAGACCGAACGATACCATCCAGGGTCTTACTGCAGCGAACGTGAGCTCCACAACTGGTCGAGACGCAGAGGTACTCCTTATTCCGAAACGTCCCAAATCCATTGGACGTAAAACGGTATTGGCGACCGGGTTCCATAACGTTGTAGTCAGCTTGAAAGGTTGTCATGTTCACCGATTCATTGAGATGGAGCACGTCGTCCCTAACATGCTGGGTACTACGCACTGTTTCCCCATGATCCACAACCTCCAGAAGTTGAACACCATCAATAATCTGTCCGTGTTTGAGCTGACCCTCACACCAACCTAGAGTGATATTCTCTTGTGTTGTGAAACCGAGGAGCCCAAAGCTTAATACGGGCCTATCCTTGATGAAGTACTTGGAAGGCACCAAGGAGTTTCCTGGGCCAGGTACAAAGGTCATAGATGTGCATCCTTGCGCCCGAAAGTACCGCGATTGTCGAACTGTGGTATACTCGTTATTGACCAAGCGAACGACGAAATAATGCATCGGACGGTCATTGAAGGCAAAGTTCGCAAGGATGCTTCGAACATGCTGTTCCGAAATGTTACCCTTCACGAGACCCTGCATTGTTTAGTCAAGGAGTTCCACCAATGACAGTACGCGAAAGTCTCGTATAAAGCCATGGTTGAACGAATCCTTCCACAGACCGATTTCCAGTGGGTTTCGAAGCTGATTTGGTAAGTCAAACAGCCTGACATTTTATGAACCAAGTCATTCATAAGTACCACGTAGTCGTCCAGTGAAAAGAGCTCTGTACCATAAACCGTAATTTCAAATCGAGTCATGCCGGTATCCTTGTATCGCAACAGCTTCTGAGTGAATCGTTGGTTCCGGTTCGCAATAAAATTCGACAGTTGCGATCCAATACGTGAACGAGCTTCGGTAGATTCTATCATCTGGACAAACTTGTTGTAAATCTTGGCCCGAAGATCCACAACGGTCGCCCCAGTTGTCTGACATAGCCACGAGATACAGTGGTCACCGACCTGGTTACGATCAGATACAATATCCTTTGGTTCCACCTCGAGGACTTGGGTGATATAACTCTCGATTATATCCCGAGTGGATACCAGAGCGCAGTCGACCGAGATATCGAGATCATGCATGATAATAAGGTTGTCATACAACTCTCGATGGATACTACGAAGAAGACGGAGCGTCATTTCCAGCGTGATTTCATCATATGACACCTTGATCTGTATGAAATCCTTCACGTAGTCCCAACCAGGCTCGAAGTTCAGCTGATCTGCCTTAATCGCGTGAAATTCGTCCGGTATGACGCTGTCGTCGGGGCATCGACCGCTGCAAACGTACATCACGACAAACATCGCTGGGTCCAAGTATCGCGAGAATGCCGCCCGGATTCTCTGAACGTATGACCCGATCTCGTTACCATTCTTCGCCAGGTAATACATCGTTGTGCACCAAAACACAACGTTAAAAACGAAGATGTCCGTGAAGTCGGACCATCCCTCGTACGTCCGGTAGCATGTTAGACAAAATTTACCCCGTAAATGTTACTAAGGTACTCTGATTGACTCTGGAAGAAATGTACTACGGGTGCAACGGACGAAGACATTCTTTGGACTTTGGACACGTTTGTCCAGAATGTTACGAACATCTAAAATTTCGTTTTAAAAGGTCGCCTAAGAACGTTTCCGCGATGCAAGTCGGGTCTCGTACTCGTCAACCAGTGAGTTGTCAGCAAAATCGTCGGCAGAGATCCACTGGTCGTCTTTCGCTGTATAACCAGCCCAACGCACACGATATTGGCGGGCATGCTTGGGACCTCGATGGTTGACTATATGACTAACCTCATAATGGTTCGCAGGGATCCCCTCCTCATCATGGCTGTCCTTATACTCCAACAAGTGCCTGGTCTGTTCACTCAGCGACAACGACAAGAACTGTTCTTGCAATGCTCGCATCGATTCCGCATCTTGGACCTTATCGGATATCGTGCTATCCACCACATCGTCATGAAGTCCCACGGTTGACAGTCCATCGTTTCCAAAGTCAAAACCATCCTGTAACCAAAACGTATGGGTCGCACTTGAGCTAACACCACCCAACGACACAAAGCGTTTGATACCATAACCAAGCAACAAGCCCTATGCATGTTCTATTGCATTGAATATAATAGCGATAACGCGGAAATTTGCAGACAGAAGATTGAAAGCACGGATGATCTCGAGCTGTGCTATCTCGATGATCCTGCCGAACCGGTCTTAATGTGTAAAACACGCATTCACAGCAATCCATTAAAATATCAGTCATACCAATGCAACTTGTCGCTGCCGGAAACTGAAGAAACTTATGGAAATAATATCAAACTGAGTAAGTAGTGCTTTTAAGTAACTTTAATATCACTTGTCTTTTGATCATGTGCGCCTATTAGAGACCAAAGCCCAAGTTGTTCAGTTCCTGAACGCTGTTTATAATAGCAGGGACCCTAGCAACAGCGAGGTGTACTCCCGGCAAGATGTCACTATGAAGCAAATCCTGAATGTCGTTTGGCGATATACAAACCTTTATGATGACAAATCGCTCTTTTCTTTCGCGAAGTGGTGTAATCACCAACAACTTGATTTCTTAAATGCGTCGACCAAGCGGAGAAAGAGCGACAGTGGTGATCGACAATCGGTCAGATCCCTTTTCGTGTTAAAATCTTCATACCATCGTAAGCTCAGTTCATATTTTTCATGCCTAATTATTACTTGCTCATTCGTTCTATATTCAATATCTGTAGCTGACGTTGTTAAAAATATACCAGCCGTGTTGCCAAGACATCAAAACGAGATCCAGGAACTTAAGGCTGCCCACTATACAGTAATAGGGTATGCAAGAAAGTCCAACACACCTGACACACTCGAAAACCGTGTTGGCCTCCTACGGTCCATGTGTGCGCACCTGAAAGAGCGATCGTTAGTGGATGAAGTATATGCTTCTGCGTGCTGTCAGGCAAACGATCCGATTATACATCGTGACCAACAAAAGCATCCAGCACTAGAACAGCTTAATGATGCTACGGGCGACATGCAAGGTAATCGCTAGGTGATGAATAGATAATCTCTCAAATTGACCTTTTTTTGCTAGACATGTTAACATACATTGCTGACAAGGAGAAAGTTTGCTTGGTCATTTTAGACCATCCGGGGTTGACAGCCAATTGCCAAGACCTTGAAAAATTCCTTCGGTAATAACTCGAATAAATAATGCGAGTATCTCATTGACTTAAGTGATAGGGAATATCGACAAATCAAGAGGCTTATTGTTGACAAACTTCCTTTTACAAACGAAATTGACAGTTACGATTGTCTGCAACTCGTGGAAAACAAGAACCAATTACAGGAATTCTCATGTCGAAAGGTAAATAATCAACGAAGCAAAAAATAAATACGTCTATTACGAGTGTACTTTGGGTTCAAAATGAGCAGGGTACATATGATACTTCAGTGGGTTGGAACGAATGGTGGTGATGTAACATAAAATTGGTTCAGTACTTTTGGGAAAAAGTGTACTGGGATTTCGATCACCGAAAATCGCAAGGAACACATCTGGCCATTCAAATGTTAAAACGGAACTTTATTAGTTTATGAAGTGCTTTTAGCGATCGCCTACGCTCCCCACACTGACTCACTACGCCCTTTGACTTAATCTAAGCCTGTGTAGTAACTCATTTGGCCTTCATAAACCTCCATTCTCCGGCGGTTTTGCACAACGCCGTTGAATTCCAGTTTATTCAGAGAGGCGCTCGCCTGATCCCAAGCTGGAGGAATATGACATATGTATAGAACTTGCAGTTTCTCTTCACCTCTCGCTTGCTTTTAACAAAGAGTTGAAAGGTTCGTTTTTTCCCATTCTCTCTACCTGTATAGAGTGAAACAGCTTGACAATTTTTCATTAAACTCATGACTATACATGATTGAAAAGATGTCTCTGTCCTCTTAAGATGCGTTTGCTTCCGCAAAAACGCTAGCTGTGCACTGGAACTATTTTCTCATTTATTCCTGTTAATTAAAGGCATGTACATAGCGTTACACATATAATGAATGGCCCTGCCAGGGAGTTCCATTCATCATAGAGAAGATATTTAATATCGCATATATATTGCTTCAGATGCGTAATTCGTAAGTATCTGGAATTTGCTTCCAATTGTATACACCTTGCAAAGGCAAGCGTTCAAAAAAAAAACACTATAGACAACACTGGTGTCAGCAAGGACAGGTGTACCCATAATGGTTGTTATTGACAAGAACACCGTCGGTGCAGATGGACTATACAGATTCAGCAGCGTCAAAGCTAACGATAACAGAGTTGGGGTTTGGTGACTCCAAGTAAAACCCACGACCGAAGGATATTGCTCGGCTAGCGCTGAAAGGAGAACTTCTGGACCACAACGAGAGTGGGATAGGTTGAAAGCAGGATCTTTTTCGTCATTGGAACGAATCCAAATACATTATATTCTGTGCTGTTTCTGGGCTGGCTTTGCTTCTTTATCTTCGAAGGCGATTACGTCTTCATTCTCACGGTTCTCGCGTAAGCGGAAAATTGAAGCCAATATTTCGAGGGATGAGAGCTGTCGCTAGGCGCTGCTATAGATTTAATAGTGTCACCTGGTGGGTTTGACATATCAATAGGCTCTAAACTTATTCAGGCGATGGACGAAGAGCTCCATCAGAGATAAATAAACAACTTAACAAACTTGTAAAGATTTCTCTTTTTTTTTCCAGAGTTATGGCTCGGCGAAAGCCTCTGTCATAATGACCTGGGATAGGGCTTAACAGAAAGTATGCTTCGCAATGTCCATTCGCCATGTATTTTGCATTGCATTTGTCCAAAATATAGTGAAAGCAATGTCCATAATTTTGATCCTTACCTAAGCGCAAAGTTGGTTTCAAAGTCCTGTCCGAGCCCGTTGTATATATATACATATATATATATATTATATCTGTATAGACGTTACAGGATCAGTATCTAATCCAAGTTACAAACATGAAGATAAGAAAATCGAAATCGAAGATATTTTCTTATATAAACATTTGATTGAGCCCCCGTGCTACTTCATGATATATTATTAACTTCATGACAGATTGCCGATGCTGCCTTAGCACCGTTGAAACGCGTTTCATTGTTTACAAAAACATTATTCGATATGAACTTCCTACTTGACGTGGTGATACATGAGACTTGCGCTCGCGTTTCATGATTATTGCTGCTTTCAACAAGAGCAAATTGTCAGATGCAGCAGCAACTCTAGCCTTGTCTGCCTCGACATCTGTCATCTCTACAACCAATTCCCGAAGCTATAATGTAGAAGATGTTACGTCATCTGTCCTTCACTCACTACTCTGCATAATTCTTCCTGGTTAAGGTGCGTTTTGGACATCAAATGCTGACTCAGGGACAGGAGTTGCCAAAGGTTGCACAGGCTTTCATTTACCGACTTTGCTGTTCTGCTTAAGAAGCATGTCTGCAAGAAGAGCTGCATCCTTTTTTCAGACACTTGGTTGCTCCTTCCTAGCTTATTTGTCTCGTCTTGAAGACTAAGCACAGAGAGGAAAGATACCAAGTGATATACAAGCATCCGTTCTTCACTGTCTCAGCTGTTCAACGCAGTGGATACTACCTACGTTAGGCAGAACCAAAGTCGAGTTTGTCAAACGGTCCATTGTCATCCAAAGGTTACAAATTACCGAAACAGCATCCCTCTAAGCTGCCAGCAGTTTCTTGTCGGCAACTTGGTAAACGCAAGCAACATACGTCGAGGGCACTGCACAGCCGGAACTAATAGATGCTGATCAACAGTTCCCTGAAGACGTGGCCAGACTCCAATCTGAACCGTTTTCTTATTCACCAACAACAATCACTTGTACACGGCAATGAGTGGCGCTGGAAACATCAAAGTAGTCGTGCGATGTCGTCCCCTGAACTCGAGAGGTAATATACAGAGCATCCTTGCTATGTGTACTGCCTTATTCCGTTGCTCAACTGTACGCTGGAAAAGAACTTGCACGAGGGGCGACCTGTCTGATCCGCATGGAGGGCAACCAGACTATCCTTAGTCGGCCACCAGAAAGTCGAACAGGCAAAGATTCAGAGGATCACAAAGCGTTCACGTTCGACAAGTCTTACTGGTCAGCCGACAAGAACGATCCGAATTATGCATCTCAGGAAACAGTATATAACGATTTAGGAGAGGACCTTTTAAATCATGCCTTTGATGGATATAATTGCTGCATTTTTGCTTGTAAGTCTGCATTAATACATCTGAAACTTCAAAATCTATTTCTTTTTCTGACTAGTCTTTTTCAGATGGTCAAACAGGAGCAGGCAAATCCTATTCCATGGTAAGTCCATTCTGACTGTGGACCATTTCTTTCCGCTGATACGAAATTCTTAAAGATGGGTTATGGTGAAGATCATGGTATTACCCCACGCACATGTTCAGAATTGTTCGAACGAATTAAAAGGAATACCGATCCCAACCTCACGTACCGGGTCGAAGTGTCCTACATTGAAATCTACAATGAAAAAGTACGAGACCTTCTGAATCCCAAGAACAAGAGCAACCTCAAAGTTCGTGAGCATCCTAGTCTAGGCCCATATGTTGAGGATCTCTCTCGTTTAGCTGTTTCCTCCTTCGATGATATTGACCGGTATATGGATGAAGGCAATAAGGTCGGTAAAATATTATACGTTTAGAGTATACAATCTTACGTAAATTCCAGGCAAGGACTGTTGCAGCTACGAACATGAATGAGACTTCCTCGCGCTCCCACGCAGTCTTCACGCTTTATCTAACTCAGAAACGGATGGATGAACTGACGAAGCTTGAGACTGAAAAGGTTGCCAGAATCAGGTGCGGTCGTAAATACTCCTATGTTTCTATGCATGGGTACTGAGTTTGTACAACAGTCTGGTTGATTTAGCTGGCAGTGAACGTGCAAACAGTACTGGCGCTACAGGTGCTCGCCTAAAGGAAGGTGCAAATATCAATCGTTCTCTGACAACTCTGGGAAAGGTCATTGCTGGTTTGGCAGAACAATCCATGAACGAAGGAAAAAAGGGCAGAAAAGCAAAGGAAGCTTTCATTCCTTACCGAGACTCGGTAAGCATAGAGTTATTATGCCAAAAATGCAAACATCTGATAAAATATCGTTAGGTCTTGACATGGTTGCTAAAAGATTCTTTGGGTGGCAACTCCAAGACTGCAATGATCGCTGCAGTTTCGCCAGCTGACTACGATGAGACGCTCAGTACGCTTCGATATGCCGATCAGGCCAAGAAAATCAAAAACAAGGCGGTCGTTAACGAAGATCCGAATGCTAAACTTATCCGCGAGCTTAAGGACGAGCTGGAGCTTCTACGTGACAGATTGCGAACTTACGCACCTGAGGAAGTGGAGCAACTTACTGCCAACAGCGCATACAAATCATCCAACAGTTCTGGAAGCGTCCGACATTCCATACCAGTTCCGTCCAAATCGACGTTGAACAAAGCCATGGAATTCGAGATTACAGATAGCAACGGCATGACGAGAAAAATGAACCGACAAGAAATCATTGAACAACTCCAGAGCTCCGAAAAATTGCTAGCTAACCTAAACGAAACATGGGAAGAGAAGCTCAAAAAAACCGAAGAAATACAAAGAGAACGCGAAAGAGCTCTGGAAGAACTTGGCATTGCAGTCCACAAGAACAATGTTGGTGTCTATGCGCCTAAAAAGATGCCACATTTAGTGAACTTGAACGAAGATCCGCTCATGTCTGAATGCCTGATGTATCAGATCAAACCGGGGACCACCAGAGTTGGAAGACAAGAAAGCTCGATCCAAGCAGATATTCGTCTGTCTGGCTCAAACATTTTAGACGAACACTGCTGGTTTGAGAATAATAATGGTACTGTTACCATCCATCCCAAAGCCGACTCGGTAACTATGGTGAATGGCATGCGTATCACAGAGCCGCGAAGATTACGAAGTGGATATCGAATTATCCTTGGAGATTACCACATTTTCCGTTTCAACAATCCAGAAGAAGTTAGACGAGAACGCGGTTTACAAAAGGTGGCCGCTGAAAAAGCTATGGGCAATACCTCTGCGGCGGACGACGATGAAAGACCAGAGTCGCCTACTGAAAGCAACAGTATGATCGGCTCAGAAGTAATTGACTGGAACTATGCCAGACGAGAAGCTGTTCTGAATTATTACGCGAACGAGGCAAATTTCGGTGGCATGAAAGATGAAGATCTAGAGAAACTTTACGACGATATCACCCGCATTCGCAACTCAAGACGGACGAGATCAGAGAGTAGAAATGAAAATGATGACGATGACTCCTCCAGAGAGTCATTTCGAAACTCCTCATCAGCGACGATGATCGAAGATGGATTAGAAAGTATATGCACAGAGACGACGTTCGTGCACAGCGAGCTCGAGGAGCGATATCGCGTCGAGAAGGAAAAACTGCAGAAAGAGTTTGATAATCAGAAACGCCTTTACGAAGCCAAAATCAACCGCATGTCACGACAATTCTCGCAGCAAATAGGCGATTCATCCATGTTTTCAAACAAGCAGCAACAGTTAATTCAGAAAGTCGTCAAGAAATGGAAACAATTGCGATATGTTGCTATGGCTGAAGTTGTCTTGACCAATGCAGTTATTCTCAAGGAAGCAAATATCATCAGTCGTGAACTTCACAAGGATGTTTTGTACCAGTTCACCGTAATTGAGGATGGTCAATTCTCAAATCCCACGTCTTACTGGGAAACAACTTCAGCATTGCAGCAATTCGAAACAGACGAGGATACGACGTTGATATCCACGCCAAAACCATGCATAGGAGTCCGAGTTATTGACAGAAAACATCAGTCTGTTTACGTTTGGTCCCTGGAGAAGTTAAAGCAGAGGTTGCACAAAATGCGCAACTTGTATAATTTTGTGGATCGTCCGATGTATCGCTCGCACTTCAACTGGGAGGACCCCTTTTTCGAAAACCCGTGCCCCAAATATACGTTTATCGGCAGCGCAGCAACATCCGTGCGCAATCTTGCCCTTCAACAACCATATGAAAGCTGCGTGGAAGTGATATGCCGATCGACCGGCCAAATCAAAGGAAAGCTGCGTGTGCTTATTTCACCAATCGCACGTGCCGCTCGAATAACCGGTCCTGAAGTGAGACAGCCATTTCTGGACCGAGACGCAGAAGAAACAGAAGACGATGGATGTCTTTTGGAGATCGGACAGCAACTCCTTTTTGAAGTACGACTGCTGCAACTCAGTGGAGTCAGCGAAAACGAATACAAGGACGTCCATGTCCAATTCCGGCTATCTTCATTTGGAGGTATATCTTCCCACTCGACATCTGAAAAGATTTTTGCAACGGATCCGGTCAGCGATTTCCAGAACGGCCCTATTGAACTGGAGCATAGCCAGACGCTTTCACTGGTCGTAACACAGAATGTACTTAATATACTACAGCACGGTATGATATCCTTCGAAATCTATGGATTGGCGCAACCTAGAGTTCTGTCACAATTTGAACGTTGGGATGACCAGCGCGAAAAACCTCGTCTGGCCGATCTGCTAGCTGCAAGCCACTACAATGGCAGTTCTGTGAACGGTAACCGTGCAGCATCCGACCAAACGTCTATCCACTCGATCCAAAGCATGAACGGCACTCTTGAAAGAAGGTCAGAGGAAGAACTTTTAGCTACTGAACGGCACGATGTTGTGGCATGGGTACAGGTTTGCGAACTATCACCTAATGGCGATTACAACCCAGTGCCAGTAACCGCACAGAATGCACTCGATCGCGGTGTCTTTACATTGCGTCAGGGCCTTCAGAGACGCATATGTCTTACATTATCACACACATCTGGACACCAGTTCGAATGGAACAGGGTGTCGAAGGCATCCATCGGAAGGATACGACTTCTGGATTCCAAAGGACGCATTGTTGATGCACCTCCACACGATGATATCCCCATCAAACTGCTGACTCAACAGACTGTCATATACAACAATGATGGAACTAGTCAACTTTGCGCGCAGGGCGCATGGGACAGCTCCCAGCACGAGTGTCTATTCTTGAACCGTATAACATCATCCAATAATCGGATCTTACTGAACCTCAAATGGGAGATTGAAGCCGAAAAGTGCTCAAAGCCTATCCAGTTCAATATGGATATTGCTGTGCAGATACAGGGTCGTGACAGCTCTGGAAGGTCCAGGCTACGAAAATTGCTGGGTTCAGATAAGCAATTACCGAAATGCAGTGCTGTTTTCCTTGTCAATCTCAGGCCGCCGATGACTCGAAGACTGAGTCAGCTCTGGAGACTGAACACTGCATCCAAATACGTTCGAGGCGAAGAATATCTGGGTTCATGGCGACCGCGCGGTGTGTCTCTCGTGAACGATTATAAGCATATACGCGAACGAATCAAACGAAAGGAGGACGTCGCGTTTACTGTGCAAGTTTTGACAGTTCGTACCGCTCACTCACAGATAAGCAATGGATCGATTAACAAGATCGAGAAAGAAACTGAAAGCACGGCTGTCAAGTCCCCACACAAGGATGATGATAATCTCACGGAGTCCCAGAAAGATCTAGCTCGCAGAGTTTTAGAGCTATGGCACCAGAAGTTGGGTACAGACAAAGAGGCGAGTTATTAATTCAACCTGATCTGTGGAGATAAGGCGACTAATACATGCCTGTCCAGATTGTCATAAGCCAAGATCCACCTATTCCTGGGATGCCGGACCTAGATACCCGTGTCGAACTTCGTGGAACCTCTAAATTGCTAGCAGAAGTGAAGCTAGTAGTGCAAACGTGAGTCAAGAATCAAAAAAAAAAAGGACAGGACGTGAAGCTGACGTACTCTGTACAGTGACAATGTTTCCAAACGAGGTTATCTAACATATCAAGAAAGTGCAGTTGATGACAAATGGGTGAAGCGTTGGTTCGTCATTCGGAGGTATAACATCACACGAAGCATTTTACCATGTTGGCATCTGATTCATGTACTTTTGTAGGCCATATATTTATATTTATAGCAATCATTCTGAGACTGATGAGCAAGGTGTCATCAACGTTTCTTCTGTACGCATAGACTACAATCGAGCTCTTGAACAAATGATACAGGTAACTATAAAATGACTAGCTTGTGTACGATATCCAAAAGCAAACTCACCGTACGAAATGGATCAGCGCACCAATGTCTTTGCGCTCTATACCAGCAACAATGCATATACTCTACAAGCAAGCTCCAGAGCAGAAATGATAGATTGGATTTCAAAGATTGACCAGATATTCCCTATCGACAAGCTGAAGAACGATTCTCTATAGTTCTACTATCCTTGGATACGCTATTCATTCCCTTCCATTCCCTTTCATTTCCCAAACAACTTCCGATTACTTCCATATGCTGCCACGCTCGTTACATACCCCATCCTCAATTCGTAAATATGCGTTGTATTATTTTGGCTGCTTACATATATGTGTTTGTCCTGTTTGTTATTTCATTTCATCGATATTTTGGTGCGAGAAAGAACCCCAACAGCATTAGTTGTATTCTACGATATCCCACTCGTTAACCAATGCAAATAAATAACTGTCAGCTTAAAATAATCTGGTAATAATAAAAGATGAATTCATAATGCCAAGAAGTTGTCACAGGTCGCTTTTGTACCATGGCAAACAAAGACATTATAACGGTCGAAGTTTATCCATCCTTGTGCGTGCTATAAATCTATGTACAAAGACAATAATGGCAAATAGATAAAGAACTAGCAAAGGACTCTCGCATGCCTTCATTCTCGCCATGGCATGTGATAGTGCAGATATAAAGGAGCAAAGATAATAGTATTAAATAATGATGCATAAGAATCCTAATAATCTAATAGTGTAATACGCATCCGCAAGACTATAATTTATTTCAATGCAAAGCTGAGTGGTAGTTTGGTGGCGGGAAAGGCGGGGACATTGGCGGTGTTGCTGGATCGTACATGGCTCTGGTGCCCATGTATACAGAAGAATGCTGTGGTTGGAAATGTTGATGTTGATGATGAAATTGATGCATGACGGGAGGTGACGTGGGAGGAGATAACGGATAAGTAGCCACCGCGGATGGTTGATGTGAGCGTCTAATAGCATTAAAGCTGCTGTTGTGATGCTGATGTTGATTATAGAATTGTTGCAAGTAAAGTTGCTTGAGTTGTTGCTCACGTTGATATGCTTGCATACGATCCCATTCTTGATGTAGTTCGGGCTGTTGGTGGTAAGGATAATAGTACTGACGTTGCTGTTGCCAATATTGTATATCAGGATTGCTCTTTGAGTGCTTAATTTTTTGACGAGCCGTGGAAGTTGACACACTTCTTTGAGGACGGATGGCGGGTGATGAAAGAGAGCCGTTGTCGTTGTTGTTATTATTGCTGACAGTATTGCCGCTGTTATCACGACGTATACTAGTAGCTTTTTTCTTCTTCTTTTTCAAGTTTGGTAACGAGCGCGAATGTCGCATGCTGCGACGTTTCTCGCTGTTTATATCGGTAGCTTTGGGTATATGTAAGTCACCAGAATCTTTCTTTTCGACGGCAGTGCTGGCCGTAGTAGCAGTTGAATTTGGACCGGTGGCAGCACCAGAGACGCCAATTGTGATATTACTCTCGCTGCTAACACTCGCATTATCCTCTTGATCGGCATCATCATCTGCATCTGTGGTGATTGGTGAGGTCGACTCAGGATCTTTAGGTACAGAGGTAAGGCGTTCCTTTGCAATCCTTATATTTGATATATCACTGCTAGAATGATGGGCAGATGAGACAGACGATGTGGATGAACTTGAGCGAGGTGCTGGAGTGCTCGCAGCAGAGCCAGCAGAGGACAATGCAGGCGACGTGGGCACTGACTGCTTAGATCGCGTCTTTGTCTCGGCGGATACGGTAGGTATAGGCATCGGAGGCTGTGTAGGCTGCATAGGCATATGTGGAGGAACAGGAGGAACGGTCGGTGCTGTGGCAAAAGCAGCCTGCATCATCATCATGTCATGTGGAGGAGCTGGAGGGTGTGTTACGGGCATCATATAAGGAGTACCATCCGCCGAGAGGGGCGGCATAGCAACGGCACCATAACCAGGCACCATTTGTTGCTGTTGTTGCTGTCGAATCGCTGCAATTTTGTACTGCTGTCTGTGTCTGTCCTTCATACGCTCTATCATATTCTGATTTAACTCGGCAAGCTCGGCCTCTGGATTGCTATTGACTCGCCAGCTATCGACTTTTCGCTTGACCATCAGTTTATGGTCAGGACCTCGACGTTCCATAATGGGCGCCATACCCTTGCCGATTGCTGGGATGTCCGGTTCATCGTCACTGCTTTCCTGGGACTTGTCTTCTTCTGAATCAGATACATCGGAATCTAGCACTTTTTGTGTCGTAACGGGTTCGGCGGAGGGTGATTTTGTTGAGGTATTTGACTGTAATGAGCTCCCTATGGCATTGGTAGTTGCAGACGAGGGTGCGGTGGAGCTGTTAAGAGGTTGAAGAAGAGATGCAAACATCGACCTGGATTCATACGCCGGCTGCTCCTGCAGCTCCTGCTTATCGTGAGTGGAGACTTTCAGGCTGGCAAGGTAACTACTGTAGATACTATCGGGACCAAACAGCGGATCATCGGATGCTGGCTTCGCTGCTGCAACGGTTATTGCCGGCATATTACTTGTTTTGGTCATGCTCGTGGTTGCCATGCTACCATGATTGTCCAAATGTTGTGACAGCGCCAATGTCAGTGACAGGTCGGTTTGCAAGTCGTCTATGGAAAGAGTCAGTACGATAAACTGTTTTCTTTTTTTTACATATATCTACAATACATACCCCTTTTGTTGACTTTTGCTGTATCAAGCTCTGAGAAAATGTCATCGAAGAGACCCGACCCAGCGGCTTGTTGTGCAGATGCACTGCTGATGTTGACGGTGCTGTTCGTAGGCTTTACGGATAAATGAGGAGCAGAATTGGCTATCGCTGCTGAAGGAGCTGCGCTGGGCGACTCGAAATCCAGCTTCAGTGTCAAGGGCTCTAGCTTAGGTACAGAAAAAGCTACTGCTGGTTCCTGCTGCTGGTTGGATTCCTTATTGCGCGAGCGCGACTTCTTTGTCAGGCTTTTGAAAAGACCCATGGCTGGCGGCAGCGAGGTAGTATCGTGATTATGTTGATAAGGAAAGGGAAGAAAAGAAAGAATTTGAAATGCTAATCGGGCGATTGAAGCAGCCCTTGTGCTGTGTGTATGTGTGTAGCACAAGATACTTTTGCGCGACCATCGAGAACCCGGACCAATTGTCGGATATTTGTTCGATTTGTTCTGTCACACCATGCTACAACAGAGCATCAAACGAAGTGTGTAAATTACATGCGGAAACACGGCGTGGCGCTAATATTTGCTGGATCTATTTTAGTGCAGTGTGTGCAATGATCATCAGGGGGATTGACACTACTGGCATGTTTGCTAACCTCAACAGATGAAAGCCTTCTCATATACAGTACAATATTGTTTCTGCAGCACGTTTTCGTCGACACATGAAAAAACTTCCGCACGCACCCCAAAAAAATTGACAACGGGCCAGAACCATCAGATGGCAATAGATCCATTGGTGTCTTAACAAATATCTTGCTACCAAGTACTAATGAACAAGATGCGCACTCAAGTCATACAAGTATATATTCGTGAAGAGTTCCAAAGACTTCAGACAATCGGTTTTGATCGGAGAGAAATACCAATCAGCTTCCTCTGATATTCCTTCAGTTTTGCAGGTGAGTATAGAACATTTACAGGAAATCGGGGATATATGAACACGAGTGAAAATGACTGAGCATTTAGACCTTGTAGTTTTCAGGCTTGATAGTTTCATGCAAATATTGCTTCTTGCCACTTCCATAGTCTCCAGCGACGTTACCGTTGCCACGGATTTTATACTTGTAGATAACAAGACCCTCCAATCCGACAGGGCCGCGGGCATGAGTCTTGTTCGTTGACACCTGTAGATGCGTAGTGATCAGCATACCTTTAACAGCTGCAAAATTGAAACCTACTTACGCCCACTTCAGCACCAAAACCATATCGGAAGCCGTCAGCGAAGCGAGTGCTTGCATTCCAGTAGCAGCCAGCGTCATCCACTCTGGTTATAAAGAAGTCAGCAGTCGCTTCATTCTCGGTAACGATAGCATCGGTATGTTTAGAACCGTGCTCGTTGATATGCTCGATTGCCTCGTTAACATCCTTGACAGACTTTACAGCCATAATATGGTCCAAGAATTCGGTATCAAAATCTTCGGGAGCAGCAGGAACGATTTTCTCGTGCAAGTGTTTTGGTATGACTGAGGAAGACAAGAGCGTAGATCGTGGGGCATCCAGGCACTTGAGAGTTACACCTGCTTCAAGCAATGCATGGGCCACTGTCGGGAAAGCATCACTCTGAAGCAAATCCTCGTGAACGAGCAATGTTTCTGCAGCGTTGCAAGCTGCAGGATAGTTTGTCTAATTACATAAACTCTGAGCAAACACTCTACTCTCTTCTGCAAGCGGCTTAGTGGGTTCTATACGATACCTTTGCATCCACGGCAATTCTGGTTGCTTTGCTGATGTCGGCATCCTTATCGATGTAGACTGCACAGATACCGTCAGCATGTCCAAGAACCGGGATTCTAAATTATACAATTTAGTAAGATCCATGAACATGTACAATGTGAAATGTATCTGCCTTACCGTGTGTTGTTTTGAATGTAGCGCACAAGACTGTTGCTTCCACGGGGAACAACAAGATCGATGTATCGATCAAGATCGAGCAAGGCATTGATATCTTCTCTTGTCTCGACGATTTGCACAGCTTCCTTTGGAATACCATTGGAACTGGGCAAGCTTGCCAATGCATCCTGGATGACCTTTGCCAGAACAGCGTTCGTTTGTGTAGCCTCCTTTCCACCCTTTAGGATGACTGCATTGCCAGATTTTAGGGCCAGGCACGAAATGTTGACGACAACCTCTGGTCGTGCTTCGAAAATGGTCAGGAGCACGCCAACAGGAACAGTAACTCGGTACATTTCTAAATCATGATCGAGCTTCGTTGCCAGCGTCACCTTTTTCGTAGGATCAGGCAACTTTGCAATATCGCTGACGCCAGAAAGGATGGTATCAAACTTGTCACCGTTGCAAACATCCAAACGCTTAAACAACGATGCAGAAAGTTTACCAGCTTGCACTTGTTCCTCAGCAGCCTACATATACCCAAATTTTTAGCATTTATTCGCAGTCCTGTAAGCAAGAAACGCATGAAAAGCTATTTGGTTACCTTTTTATCCAGCCTATTTGCCTCGAAGATCTCGTCTTTGCGCTCTGCCAACATCTTCTGGATACGCAAAAGTGCCTCGTTCTTTTGTTCATTGGTAACTGACTGCATGCTCACAGAGGCCAGGCGTGCAGCACGAGCAAGATCTACTGCAGAGTTCGAGGTCATGGTATTAAAGTCAATTAAGCTTTGGAAGAAGCAGGAGCAGGTGCCGTTTGCCCTGATATTCAGATGGGCAGAGATCAGGACATCGGTGATGTAATTCATCTCCCAAATTGGGAAATGCCTTAATCTCATTCGATCGGACCTGGGGCATCTTGATTCCAGATACCCATATACTATACAGTTCACAATCTTATGCCGTTCACCATACCATTTGCTTGTTTTAATCCCTTCTACAGCCCAGCGCAAATTTATTTCGAGTAATAGTTGCTATCCAGAAATCAGTTATATGTTGAAAATGAGTGCTGTAAATAATGATTAACAGAAAATGTCCTTCGGTCGTGTCCCGTGAGAACGCGGAAAAGCAAGAATCGTTGTTCAATGTCCGTTCAACAATAGTGGCTACGGCATGGTTAATGGTTACCACCACTTCCTTTACGTGGGATGGTGTGTAAGCAGATATTCCTCGAAACCTGCGCAGCTAGCATCTAGAGCAGCACAAAAATAACCTAACAAACGATCGAACGAACGAGCTTCCACAATCATGCACATCCACAGCAGCACAGTACTGCACATAGTACTGAAACTAGAAGTGAACAGCCTAAGTTGAATATACTGCATCAACAAAAGCCGCGTAGGACAGGTCAAGTCCCCAACAGAAACACTTTATTGTTAACAAATATATCGACTAGTAAAATTCGCAGGTTTAGAGGAAACGTCAAGGCGACGAGAGCGCTCCACAGCGACGAAATAACCTTGATTGAACTTCCATCTGGCAATCATCTTTCCACTTGCGTCTATTTATCCCGAAAAGGACTATAAAGCTTTTAACTTGCAAATGCCTGTCAAATCAACAAAATGATATAAATGGAAACTGGCGCTTTATTCCAACATTGGAGTAATGCCATTTTTGATGAAGAGTCATGTATGCAAACCACCGAAAGAAAATAAAGAAAAGGTCAAGAAAAAATATATAGTAACAGGTTGTGAAATATACATGACATATGCGATGAGATATTCGAATGCAAATAGAGCGTATCTAAGCAAGGGTTACTATGATTGGCCATGCATCTTCAGCACAACATCGTTAAAACCTTTGATCTTTGCACATTCGCGTTTGACATTATCAGCACGCGGGGTATCCCATAGGCCGGCAGCGATCATCGTGCGAGAATAACGTAAGCAAACCTCTTCTCTGTAATAGTCATATAGCTTCTTGTTGTATTTACGCTTCGACCGTGATGTCAGTATAAAAATCCGCACTGAAGTTTACACGCGCTTACCTCCTTTGCTCTGGTTTCTTCCGGATAATGATGTGTTTGATGGATCAAAAAGTCACGAGGAAGAACCCAATAGTCGATACCAGCTAAATAGATCTCGTAGAGACAAGCAGCCTTGTTTGCACCGTATCCAATGAAACGCTCTTCGCACCACGGAGTACCTTCTTTCTTGAAGATAACATAGGGCTCGTACGAGTAGTTGTAGTCGACCACCTTGTATGGCTGCGTCGATCCGTACCATTTTTGATAATCGGTAGAACCGTGACCTCGCTTCCACGATCGATGGAACATGTCAATTTTATCAGCCTCGACAATACTCATCAATTCCTCCTTGGACTTGGGAAATTTTGTCCAGTCCTCTCCATCCTTCTCTTGAATGAATTCGAAAGCTGGTACGACAATGGCTCCGCGTCCGCTGCGTAACACATCCATGAGCTGGGGGTCCGCTTTCAAGGACTTTCGGAAATCAGTGCAAAGATAGAAATCGACGTCAAGCATCATGATATAATCCGTGCGAGCAAAGAACTTCGCAACATTTCGCCACATATTAAATTGACGATCGAATTTATCCACTACCAAGTGCAAGTCAACAAATCGTCGCATATCTGGGTTCTCGTCGTACAAGAGATGCAAATCCGTTAAGATCTGCTGCTTCGTGTCATCGTCGTTAACATGGATTGCAACCGATACTGGCCCTTTGTAGTGCGATGCAAGACGGCTCAGAACCTTGAATCGATTGTGCGTTACTAGCGTTGCAATGGTCACTTCTTCGTGATCAAATGTTTCCTCCGCCTTAAAATAATAGGGGATGACTTTGGACGGGCCCATGGCGTCAGCAAACACTTTTCCAAGTACTAGATCTTCAGAAAGCAATGTCTTGCTATCATCTTGAGAAGCTTCAGAAAATTTGTTCATTTCAAAGCTAAGACGCTAGTTCTTACCATTGCTCCACACGACTCGCTGATTGCCTTGGTAACGCTGCTGTAACTCGGCAACACCCATAGGCTGGACCTTTGTGTTGCTCCTGTTTGATAAAAATTTACCGGAATGTCCAGATGTTGAACGCGTTAATCCCAAAAGATGAGCCGTTGCATAGAATAATGAAACTACAATGTAGAGTACACCAATGGTCTTTAAGACTTTTGTAAGCGTCCGTTTTTCAGCCATGACAGTGAAAGGAATGGAGTGCACGATGCTGGTACGGTTGGAATTGAGGCAAACGTTGAGAAGAGGGAGGACGGCGAGAAGACTGGCGAAGGAGTGCAAAAGTTTTGTATAGAGTGGGAGGAGTGCTGCCAACAACCACTGTTTCCAGGGGAAAATTGCTGCACTTCCTCGGATTTGGTGGGCCAGCCCTCCAATCGCTCGGATTCTTTCCGCTCTATTGCTGTCTTACTTTTTCTGTGACGATCCCCGATTTCTTCGCCGAGGGACGAGATTTTCAACGAAGCAGAAAAAGGTAAAGGCGGATCAGGAAAATGGGATAAGCAATAAACATCATTATAGTACATGTAATTCAAGCATTAAGACACTAAACAGCGCGTCGTTCGAAAGCATCTGTCGATAATTTTGTCCATTATTAGAACGTCTCAAGTGAACGAAACGGAGGGGTTGAGGTGTATGCCTCTATCGCGGTGACCATCTCGGCCGATGATGCACCCGTGTGCAATCATTTAAAACATTTTATATCGAATCGCAAACGACCAAATGATTGTAAAAGGATATAAAGTCTTTTAATGTACCCGATTAATTGCGCGGAAAACGAAGTTAGGAAGAGAGGAAAAATAAAGGAGGAAGAGATAGAGAAATGGAGAAACAGTAGGGAAGAAACATTTATACAAGAGAAGGAGGATGCAAAGTCTTTACAATCTGGGTCTGGAGTTGGTGACGACGATATCATCGTACAGCAAAGTGGTTAAGAACTCGTCGTACTTGTCGCCGGTAATGTTGGTAGCAAATGCAGCTTTAGCAGCTTCATACTTGCTGGAAGCATACTTGGCACCCAGTTGCTTCTTGATCTTTTCGGTTTCCTCATCCAAGTACTGCAACATAAGTTGAGGAGTGACCTTTTTGCCTTCGGCAGTGGTGGCCTGGTGGCGGGCCCATTGCCAGAGCTGAGAGCGGGAAATTTCAGCAGTAGCAGCATCTTCCATCAAAAAGTTGATAGGGACACAGCCGGTGCCACGGAGCCAGGATTCCATGTATTGAAGACCGACTTGAATGTTACTGCGGATACCTTGCTCAGTGATAGCACCCTTGAAGTTGATATCCAAAAGATCAGTGTTCTTGACAACAACATCGTCACGTCGGACGTGGATCTGGTTAGGCTGGGGCATATGCTCGTTGAAGACTTCCAAAGCAATGTCAGCGAGAGCAGGGTGAGCAATCCAAGTGCCGTCATGGCCAGCAGTGACTTCACGGAGCTTGTCAGCGCGGACCTTCGCCATAGCAGCCTCGTTAGCTTTGGGATCATTCTTGATAGGAATCTGAGCAGCCATGCCACCCATGGCATGCACACCACGCTTATGGCAGGTCTGGATCAAAAGGCGGACATAGGCGTCCATGAAGGGAACAGTCATGGTAACTTGTGCACGGTCAGGAAGAACAAATTCAGGGTATTGACGGAAACGCTTGATGAAGCTGAAGATGTAGTCCCAGCGACCGCAGTTCAAACCAGAGGAGTGGTCACGGAGCTCGTAAATGATCTCGTCCATTTCAAAGGCGGCCATAATGGTTTCAATCAAGACAGTACCACGGATAGTACCACGGGGGATGTTGAGCATATCCTGAGCAACATTGAAGATATCGTTCCAGAGTCTAATTAAGTCATATCCGTGAGCAACGTACATATTCATGCAACTCAAATCACTATCGCCTACCTGGCTTCCAAGTGAGATTCCATCTTGGGAAGGTAGAAGTACGGGCCGTAACCACGCTTGATGAGCTCCTTGGCATTGTGGAAGAAGTAGACTGCAAAGTCAAAGATGGAAGCTGAGACAGGATCACCATCAACAAGGACGTGCTTTTCAACCATGTGCCAGCCTCTGGGTCTGTTAAATTCGGGAAGTCAGACATTCGGACCTTTTCACGTGCAAAAACCTGACAGGTTGCATTTCGTCTTACCTAACAATGAGGACAGCTCGTCGGCCATCCTTACGGAGCTCATACTTCTTGCCATTGGCCTGAGTCAAGCTGATGGTGCCGCGAACAGCATCTCGCAAGTTAACCTGGCCGCTAATCATGTTCTCCCAAGTGGGAGCGCTAGAGTCTGCAGATCATAATACCGCGTGAGAATTTGGTTGCATGATACAAAAATGATGAGTCCATGCTTCTCTTACCTTCGAAGTCAGCCATGAAAGTATAAGCAGACGAGTTGAGGGCGTTGATGATCATTTTGCGGTCGACGGGACCAGTGATTTCGACACGGCGGTCTTGAAGACCAGGAGCAGGAGGTGCAGCCTTCCAGGTGGGATCATTGCGGATGTGAGCAGTTTCGGGCAAGAAATTCGGCAAGACACCGCGATCAAGTTCTTGCTGTCGATAGACACGGCGTTGCATTAATGTTTTGCGAGTGGGGTTGAAGATGCGCTGCAGAGTGGCAACAAACTGCAAGCATTCTGGGGTAAGGATCTCAGCTTGGGAAGCATTGACAGCTCCGAGAACCGCAACACCAGGAACAGTAGACTTGAATGAAGTAGTTTGTGATTGAACAGACATGATGATAAAGAAGAAGGAAAAAGGGGAAGTTTTGCGAAACAGAAAGATGTGCGAGAAGAATTGCTGCTTTTATAGGTGAGATCGCACCCGATGAAAGTGTGGAGAAACGCGGAAGCCAAATGAAAATGCATTACATATGCGGCAAGAAGAAGTGACGGCGATTCACCGTGCCAGTTTTTTTGCACTTCTTTGGTTCGCTACCCATATCTCATCACATGCCTTCCTTTATCATATTCACATGCGGCCCGGAAACCGGCCGTTCTTCATGGGCTGAATAATCTCAATTTCTTGGATTTGAAAACATGGATCGATGAGCCAGAGTTCCTAATTGTTTCTTCGATTACCTTCAGACATGATATATATCTTGATACCGACGGGTATATTTCCTACAATTTGGTAGCTGAGAACTGCTGGAAATACCCTTTTGCGCATTTTGGATTTGGCTTTCCGAATCGATCAGCACCAATGACAAAGCCGATATATCGGCAAAATGCTTTGGCGGACATGCACCTTGAAAGCTCATCTGTTCATCTCTTTTGGAATGGGCCGTGTTCTCCACCAACCCCTTACCTTGTTTTGCACATGAAATCTCAGCCATTGTGTTTGCTCAAATTTACGTAAAACAATCTCATTTGGCACAAAACCTGCCAAACAACCAATCATTTCAATTTAGCTGGGGTCTTTTCTATGGATGATTGCAATGGCGATATGTTTGCTGGCAGACACCTATAGGCACCCAAATCTTTCGATAGTCGTTCTGTTTCAGATAAATCCGTTTTCTTTATATGTATACAGGTTGGTCTAAGACGCCTGTAGCTCCGTGGTTATCCCCAACTATGACATCCTGTCGCACCAATGCCAGGATATTGAAAAATTCTTTTTGCTGCAAACCTCAGTACTGTCTGCTGTAAATAACTTTTGTTTCATTTTTTCTCTGAGAATTTGAAAGGCGCAAACCGGTAGTAATCATTAGACTGTTATTGGTAAGCGTTAAGAAACGCACCATTAACATGTCGAAAAGTGCGTTAAAAGCCGTTCAAAGTCTAAGTTGCTGTCGTATCACATAGCAGCGCGGTTGTAATGCGAACTTTATTGGTTCATCTGGCCGCTTGTCTGCCCAGCCTTTGACTGGCTGTTGCATAAAAATCAATGAGCGCAACGGAGGAACTGACAAATTTGATCGAAAATAGAATACATCAAGGGCTACCACTTCCTTCTATTTGTCTTACCATATTATGCAATCAAGGAACCTAGCATACTGCTAACTAAGAACATACGCGAAGCCCGAGAAGTCTAGGATGATTTAGACAAAGCCCTCTTACCTGTGAATTATGAAAGATTCTTCAACGAACATGCAAGAATATCAAAGCAAATTTGTATCACTCCTCCCGTGCTAGGCGTCTATGGATGGATAAGTGATTCAGAAAAAAAGAAAGAAATATAGCCACATGAGCCGAGCATTGCATTTACTCCATTAGATACATGATGTTACTTGTATCCTTCCTTCAATTGGGCAAGAGTGGAAAAGAATGCTATGTGTAATTTCTCAGAAGATACCAGCCTACATGGCCATTCGTTGCATTTGGTTATTAGGAGGACTGCATATAGAGTCATTCCACCATATTGTGCTACCAAATGGCAGGAGGAGGATATGTATGGCCTTCGCGCTTCTTAATCAATGGCGGCATTTGAATTCAGTTAGAGACGCGTGTCCTTCTCGCTAGACCCGACAAGCAACTCCTTTCATACAAAATCAAACATGGCCACAAAGTACAGCTTACCCAAGGGTGGATTCAGTTTCGAGAACTACGCGAGGTATAGTTGGACTGCTTCAGAGAGAAGCATGACCATGCCTGATTATGTCCATCGTTTAGAAACAAAGCATTAGAAGCAAGAGGCGTTCGACCACCAAAGGCAACTAGCACCGGCACCACCATTGTCGGCGTAATTTTCAAGGTACCGCGCATTTCTTGCAAGAGCTATCCGTACATTTTCGTAATGCCTTTATTGTATATAGGACGGCTTATGCCTTGGAGCAGACACCCGAGCCACGGAAGGACCTATCGTCGCCGACAAGAACTGTGAAAAGATCCATTACATCGCACCCAACATGTAATCATATCTCACAGTATACTCAGCTATTTTTCATAGCTCTTACTTATACTTCGTTGAACCATGTAGCTACTGTTGCGGTGCAGGTACTGCAGCTGACACAGAATCCGTTACGAACCTTATTAGCTCCCAAATCGAGTTGCATAGTCTTGCGACAGGTCGAAAGCCTCGCGTCGTAACGGCTATGACCATGTTAAAACAAATGCTTTTCAGATATCAGGGACATATCGGTGCTGCCCTCGTCTTAGGCGGTTACGATGCTACTGGTCCTCATTTGTATACTGTCTATCCTCACGGAAGCACTGACAAGCTTCCATACGTTACTATGGGTTCCGGTTCTTTGGCAGCCATGAGTGTATTTGAAAGCAGGTGGAAACCAGACATGACCGTAAGTCATAGGAATCGCAAATATACTATGCATAATACTAATACCTACATTTCTATCTAGCGAGAGGAGGCTATCGAGTTAGTCAAGGATGCTATCGAAGCCGGTATCTTTAACGATCTTGGATCAGGTTCCAACGTGGATGTTTGCGTGATTGAAAAGGACTCTACGGATTATCTCCGCAACTACGCCAGACCAAACGAACGCGGTATCAAAGAACAGAGCTATAAATATCCAAGGGGAACCACGGCTGTCTTGAAAGAGGAAATTACTAGTCTTGTCACTGTATCAGAGGGTGATGCAATGGATATTTCAATGTAATGCTCGAACGTCTTCTCATTTAAAGACAATGCTTTTCTCTATTATACTGTAACCAGTTTCCGGGTACAAAATTTCTTTTTCGCATGAATAATGACTGCAGAGTGCCAAGGTCCGCGTCATACTTTTCATATCTATCATTACTACGAGATCAGACTACATGAATGTAAAATTCTGCTTCCCTGCTTAACAAGAATAAATCAAGTGCCCTTTTGATAATAGCTTATAATCCATGGATATACGGCGTATGAATGAACGGATGACAAGAAGATATATGCCAGTCTAATGCTGCGGTGTCCGGAAGAGCCCTAACATTGCTAGTTTTGAGCAGGAGGCAGTGATAAGACATCGGCGAAACAGAGTTCTTAACTTTTCAGAGGTTTATGCCATTTACGCAGACTGAACTATGCAGTGGATTCCCGTTAATTTCTACCTGCATGTTCTTTGAAGGCAGTAGAAACAAGGCAGGGTAGAAACGTTAAAGTGGTTGCATCCGTCTACCATGTTTAGAATAGTTTACCCGCAATACATTCTTATGTCAAACGGTGATACTTGTAAGTTAGATACTTCTCGTTTTAGAGAGTAGCACGGACTACATACAATAGAGCAGAATATGTATGTACAGCATTGAATATATTTTACAAGAAAAGTTGTAGTAACTTACACAGTCCTAAATTTTCCTGGATATATGAGGAAAGTGGTAACAGAGATCTACAATAAAGGCTTCCATATTTGCTACGCATGCGCGCCCAAGTAAAGCAGAAGTCTATCAACCAGTATATGAGTATTTTTCACGTCAACTTCATTGATGCTTATATCGGTCTCCTTTTTTGAGATCCATGATTAGCGGAGGTAAACCAGTGAAGACTATCTAATTCCCACTGAATGTAGAAATAGGAAAACAACGAGATATAGATACAATTTACTATGTGTTTTGTCGGTTCAGAAGGAAAAAGATGAAACCATACTGTAGAGGTATTGAAATTAAGGGGGAGCAATTAACGGGGACCTACTATAACGCCTTCCGGCGTTGAACATATCTGCATGGAATTACTCTATGTAGTTGCAACCATGTTTATCCCAATATAATTTGCTTGATGAGCATGAAAAACGGTAGTGATCTTGTATGGGACCGTCCGACAACAAAAGAATACAATTATTCTTTAAGAGACAAATGCAGATCATACATAATTTTTTACAACGATAGGGTAAGAGAGGATAATGCGATAGCATAAATACAAGGATGAGAGATAACTGTGTTAGCTTATCATACTTGAAATGAACAATCATAGTATCGCCTATCACTACGGAAATGCCAGAGTGAAACGATTATAAGTCGATCGGTAGAGAACTGAAACAACTAACCCGAACGTCGAGAGACCATATTTCACTCCAGGGAACGTGGATAGGCCTCTATTTCCACCCTAAATGGCCTTGAAACGAAAGTTGACGATAGAGCTTCATTTTCACCGTGTTGTTAGTTTCCTTTAGCGTTGCTGTAGTAATTCCAGTTCCACTTTGACTTCACACTGGACATTAGCACTGTTTCACTTCCATCTGACTCTTCAGCCAAGCCAGACAAAATCTGCTAAGCGTATAACTTGATAAGCACTGCCGTAGCATGCCGTATTCTGTAGACGAATGCTCTTTATTCCTATAGAGAACAGAATATGCTTAACTGTGTATCTACAGAAGAGGGCACTAGGATCACTTTTAGGTCTGGCAATTTCGGTGCTCCCAATCGTACTGAATCCGGCGTACAGACGTCTTTGAATGATTGACGTCACATTTGAATGTTTGCTTACGAGTTTCCACAAAAGAAACCGTTAGGATTCGTTATCCAATCAATGCTTACTTTGAAAGTTTCCGTCTTCTTGTCACTAGAATACTGGATCTGAAGTATACAAGATTATCAGATGAACTTATTCATCTCCATCTCACATTTAACAAGTAGGTCTCGAAGGATTCCCTTGGTTCGTGTTGTTGAATCTACCAAATATCTTAATAAACTTGACTATGCTGCTGTTTTCCTTCCTGTACTTCTTGTCATTTCCGGGCTTTCGAAATCTAACAGGATACATAGTGGGTCCCTGAAGGCAGATTTACTGGAATATGACAAAGATGCCTTGGTTTGAGCAGATATATGTGTCTTTCAATTCTTCCATGTTCTCCTTGATGGACTCGCCAAGATTTGCTGCAATAACGTTGCGCAAAATGATGCTCGCTTCGACCGGCTGCATGAATGTTTGGGAGGCGCGACGCCTGCATGCATCGTTGTCTTCTACCTTCTTTGTAAATAGTCATTATCTCGCTTTGTAGAGCACAAACGGCCTCGAAAGTTTTCTTTATATATAGTCGTACATCCACAACAGTGTAGGAGGAAAAGAACCGTTACTTTATTCTCACCGAGCTTTCGAGTGAAGCCATAGCACTTTTCACCTTATCTTCACTCGAGGCCGCCTCTACAGCTCCAAACACACTCCCAGAAAAAGCCAATTCCAAATTAGTCTTCGGATTTTAATTCGGTTGCATGATGAAGAAACAACACTGAAAAACTGGAATCAGTTTCTCTTGCTTTGGTGAATTTGAATTGACTTTCAAAACTCCATCTGCAAGCAATGCCGTTCCAGAATTGTAGTTGATAAATGCCGCCATTTTGACCAACCTTCGGTGGCCCAAGATCAGATCTCGATCCCATAACATGTAAGCCATGCGATGTTATCGAAATATCTGGTTCGTGTATTGTAAATCAGTATGTTTGTCCTTTGAGGAAGACCAGGACCTTTACCAAAGATGACTGAGAGGCTTTCGAGTCGGATAACCCGGCCTTGAAGTTCGGCACGAACGACTACGAACAGACAACAATGCGGATTCTGACAGTAACACGTGTCACTCCCGAATTTGTGGAATACCAGATAACAAAATTTTTGACAGAATGTGTAAAAGAAAAAAGGGGCGGGAAAAGGTTTCTAACAAGTTCTAGAAATATAGGCAACAGCTGAAATCCATTTCATTGTTCTTAGATGGCTGCTATAGACTGATGGCGAATGGCCGTAGGAGACGAGACTGCAAAAGTTACAAAATAGTACACTTTGTCGAAACTTTTCATTGGGGATTCATCGTATTACAACATCGTGATATTCTTTAATCAAGAGACTTGCGGAACTATATGCATTGGCTTGAGACACCGGAAGTTTCTAATCGAAAATGTTCGCTGGTTATGAATGTGTACACCTTTTCACCTCAAATGGAAGAAGGAAAATACGGTGTTTGATACAGTGCGCATTGGTACTGTAGAATGAAAACGAGACAGAATAAAAGCGTTAGATAATAAGGATCGTGTCGCATTAATATTTGCATTGATTGCATGATGAACACTAATCTTGCAACAATCAAGAAAAACTTTTCGCTATCTGTCGCCATATTCATCTCCAGCTGACTCCTCAAGCAAGGATCCATTAGCTTCTCAAGTGTATTACAAAGTCGGAAGGCACAACAGAACTCAAGGAGAGCAATACACATCCAAGATCTGCAAAACCATAGCCTTCAGTAACAAGAATAGAAGCAACGGATGATGTAGGGATTCCTATAAATGCGATAACAACGGTGGCCAATTATTGACTTTGTGGTGAAAAGTTATGATTTCATAGTAGCTTTGGCTTGGACTGCGGAAATTTTTGATTTGATTTCTACTGCAGTGTGCGTTTGAATTGGATTAGGAATATCCAGCAAGAAGCCTTCAGGAGCTATAGCAGTAGAGGGAGAAAGGGAAGGCTCCTTTAAGCATTGAACATGCCTTGCAGATGTTTCAAGGGAAAACTGTGCTTAACATGTACGTGCTACATTTAGCGGATCGTGCATGGAACAAATAAATCCGCTTAGATTGCAAACTATACGCGGCTTTCGAAATTGCATATATTTCTACTGATCATTGCATGGAAAGTGTGCAAATAAGCTGGAATTCAACTCTTCTCTCACCACCCCCAAATTCAGGGATAAGGAGCTGTTACGGGGCAACAGAATACAGCTGGATACGTAGAAGCAGAAGTTGAGAAGCCTAGGTCGTTGTATTATCCCCAGCACCGAGTGGCGATATGGCATTGCGCCAAGCAAGTATGCGATCCCTGCATCTTTTGATTGAAACGAAGCGGGGGACCTTCGTCATGCACGCGGGCGGTGGGACAGCCTTTCCATCAAGAACGCACGTGAGTAATCTTCGGTGCACAGCTTTTAAAGGGGAATGACCTTTATACTTGCCTCTCTTTTTTTCCTTTCACCAATTCCCGACATGCCGCATAAACCAAATGCTAGTCAAAGCAGTAGCAATCCACATCAACACGTCCCATCGTTGTCATGGTCGACTTACTCATCGGATACTGCAGCTTCCAACAACATGCTTCAGCCTTTTGAATGGCATCTAACGTCTCTTCACGGTTCAAAGCAAAGTACGGAAAAGCAGAGATGGTGGGATGAATCCCAATTGGCTGTGGAGCTTGCTGATGATAGCGTCGACAGCGATGATACTGCTTGGTATAAACGAGTTGGCCGCTTAAAACGACATCCAGACACCGTTGCCCGATGGTCTTGGAAGCCATTCTCTCAGCAAAAGAAAAAGAAGAGGCAGCCAAGCACGTCGTTTTGCACCTCGTGCGCAATTTCGGTGAAACGTATATTCAAAGGCCTGGTGCCAAATTCAGCATTGTGATTACAGCATCGAAAATTTGTGATGGAGGAAGATCTATTTATTCAAAATATTATCTACATGTACATAATTGAAGTTTTGTATTACCATGTCTTACTCGTATACTTCGCTTCATGCAAAACAACAGATAGTAATAAAGCATCAATTGCTAGTCTAGTTAAGTCACTTTCTCGCCATTTTCAGTCACATGGGCATTAAGCATTTCTTTGGCGACAATAGGCCGTGGTTATACTCCAAATTTTACCGATTACAAGGCTTCCTCTACATGATTAAAGCAATTGACTCGCATTTTTTGCAAGCTGCTACATTTGGACCCTTGCAACTACGGATCTTACACGGAGTTCCTGATGACCACTCATTCAGGGGCAGGGGTCATACTAAGAGAGATACAAGATATCGACTCTCCAGTACTGGTAATTAGCCCATCTATTACAGATAACCAATCGCTATGCATTATGCCATGCTTTCCGAAGGAGCTAATGAAGGTGTGAATACATGCCAAGCATCCACTGCCAATAGTTAAGGAGGGAAAATGACTTCATCGACATGAGTTACATTGTTTATTTTTGTTTTTAACCACTTTTTAGGTCTGAAATAATATATTTCGCTGCACTAAGCCGCTTTTCGCTTCACAAACATCTTTATGCCACCGTCGGCGCCTTTAAAATTTTATAGCCGACAAGCGCTTTTTGCTCGCTACACTCGCGCGCTTGGTGGGAAACACAGTACTGATCCGAGTTTGTGGAATAAACTCGCTTGACCTTAATAAACCATCATTCTCCAGCGGTTTTGCATCCACTTCATTTCTGCAGGCAATCACAGCCCCGTCGAATTTACCGTCTATTCAGATCGGCGCACGCATGAATCGATGTTTGAGAGAATAATATACCTAAAGTCTAGCTTTTTGCTGCTTCGAAACGAATCCGTAAACCGTCTTCTTATACTTAGCAGTAGATTCCTAGCTACCTTTAACATTAATTATTTGGCGCTTCTGCTTCTTCTTTTCTTCCGCTTCTACTTGCGCTGTATCACTTCCAGTCCTCTGTCGTGCTTCCTTTTTTTTCTTTATTTTAACAAACCGAACCCACGGTTACAAATATGTCTATTAGCTTACTTTGATGCGGCGGACGCAAGCTGATACAGAAACACTAGGCGCGCGGTCTGGTCCCCCGGGAATCCGGGGATTGCCCTGCGGATTGTAAGCATCAAATATGACTACGCAGCAGCAGCGCAAGCTAGTAATGTAATGCTCTCATGAAATTCCCTTGTTCCCAATCAACTACATTTGCTACTCGCTCTTGACTTCTTCATATTCATTCCTGTACTGCCTACTTTGTAATTAACTGATTATTTCTATTTAATATAAAGATTCAGGATTCATATCGATATCTTGCGTGAAAAGTCCAAAGTGCGTGCAGCTTAAATTTACAGAGGTTTCTATTCGAAAGAGTCAACTTTGAAGAAGCATTACTGAGGTACTTCTATGGTGACGAGCTTAGACGTCTCATTGATGGCTTATTTAAATGATTTAGAGAACCGGCTCTAGCCATTATTTTACCTGTGCACTTATTGTGGACAGTTCATAGAGAAAGTCAAATATGGAAATCGCCTGATACATGCTGCTCGACTAGAAGACACTCTATGTACAAAGAGCTCAATAGTATGAGCGGCGTCTATTCAATTGTAAGACTATTTGCAATTAATTACAAGAAGGCCTTCCTCTTACGCTATATTGAATATAAAATGACCTTTTCTTGACATTTGCATATTATGATATGGGCAACGTAGGTACTAACTGGTTGAAACTTTGAATACATGTTTAATATTGCAGAAGTTTTACATTAGCGCCAATAAGAATGGAAGCAAACGGGGCAACGCTTTCTGACAAAATTTATCAGAACGTATCAAGATAAGATGTTAGATACTTTTGTAGTAGGGACGACAATGGCTCGTTCGACTCAGTGAAGGTCTTATTATCCATACTGCTCTGATATTATTTATCACGTTTTCTGTACTAACTGTAGACTCGATCCGTCATTATTATCTGAAAAGGATGAAAACATTCCGATGAATAATTCTATGTCATTCCAGCGGATCGCGTGAGAATCGATCTTTTTCAGAAAAAACTGTATGATGCGTATGTATTACAATACTTGCACTCGTTGATACAAACCCTACTTTCTTACACGATGATGAACTCAACGCGGAGACAGGATCAGTTTCCGTGATTATTCCTTTAACAAGAAATGTATCAGACCTTTTGCGCGTCTACAACTATAAATACCCTTATTATCGGTATAAAGACAGTTATCCAGGAAGTTAAATGATGTATATACACTCTGGAGCTTCCTTATGCCAATTGACACCAGCTCCTTATTGTTTATTCATGTACGTTTTACAAGAAGGAAAGAGATCGAAGTCCATTCTTCCCTTTTTAATATACACTGACCACTACTCTTCTTCTTCCACCACTGCTGGATAGAGTTCATTGTGAGCAAGTGCTGAAACGCATATCGAGTCCCACATCTCACGTGGCAAATATTCATGCGCCAATGCTTCCAAACTCGTCTGCTCTGTCAATAAGCCCTGCCTAAATATAGATGTAACGTTAGTTAAGATTATGGCCACCAGATGTCTCCTTTCCAGATATACCTTTTCATCAGCAAGATGATATCCTCTGCAGTGACAGTCTTGCGATGTGCGTGATCTGCATAGGCTGCTACGTCATCTGCCAGTTGCTCAAAGAATAAATTCGATGCCTCTTGAAGCCTTTTTTCTACGCCTGATTCTTGCTTCATTGATGTAAACGCGCTAAATAATTTCTTGACCGGTCTTATAGGATAATGTCGACCGCTGGTCTCCATCCTGTGCGATGTAAACATCGTGAGCATATTTCCATTGTACCAGAGATCAAACATACGTTCGTCCTTGTTGCACTGCTTCCCGCTCTTCCCTAATTTTTCTAGATATGAAGGTATCACCAGGTGGTACCCGTCTCGGCAATGTAAAATGCTCCATCTGCACGCTAGCAATAAGATCGTAAATACACGATTAAGTCTACAGTACTTTCTTACCCATCTTACTTTAGGTTTCCTTGCGCTGCATCTTCCAGTACTACATCGTCGTTCATTTCGTTATCCATTGCCATTGAATTGTCTGCTGCACCCGCAATAGAGCCTAATGCAGGAACACTTGGAGATTTCTCCAATTCGAAGCGTCCAGATCTACAGTAAATCTTTAATAAAAAGTATGCTACTTTGTGTGCGACACTTTGATGTTCAACATACTGCTCAATTTCGTAGTTACCAAAGTCATCATTAGGCATATCGTAGAATGCATCATCGAAATCGCCCATGGGTTGGGTATCTGGCTGTGTTCTAACATCCTGTTTTGGTGGTGACATAATTTGCTTCTCCTTATCGATAGACACTATCAACTGTGTTCCTTTGTCGGCTGCTGTTTCAGGAGAAAGTTCTTCCGATCTACCTATATCGAGAGATTTTTTATTGCTTTCATCTGGCAGCAATGTCTTCGTACGTTCCACCTCTTGTGATATCTCATCCATTCTCACAGAGTCCATGTCCATAGATTTGACAAATCTTATCGATTGTTTTTCAGGTAACTTTTCTTGCTGTTCTGACTTTAAGCTTGAAACCGATGGTTGCGTTTCAACATCCACAGCTTCTTGTTCCATCATGCTATCTAACGGAGGTGACCATCCTCTCAGATCCACGCTGATGTCGTTCGCACTGACGACTGAAGCGATATCATCATGCTGTGATCGCTGTGACGAGGAAGCACTAAACAAGCTGAAATTCGTGTCAGTCTTGTAAGTGATATTCGACATCCTATCGTTGGTATTTGCAAAATGTCTGTTTCGGTCTTCTCGGCGGTGTCGAAATGCGAAGTTGAAATTAGGTCTGTTAACTGCGGTTTCGATGCGGCGCAGACTGTCATATCTCGTCTTAAAGTCTTCTAATTTTTCAATAGTGCGCACGCGCTGCTGCTCTGGTGAATCGAACTCGAGTCTGATACGGGGCCTCTTCCTTTGCTGTATTGTGTCTTCTTGTGATTCCCTCACAAGTTGTATCCTTGATGCTTTCGACGTCACTCCGCTCGTTGTAGTTGTTACTGAGGATGGAGATTCTGCTTTCGCAGCTGCATACAATGCACATTAGGTTAGATAGTTCCACCGTAAGAAAGTCTTTAGTGACATTACCTTTACTGAGAAGGTGCAAAATTTCACTGCCAGTCTTTTGTCTCTGTCTTCTTGCAAGATTTTCTGACCACTGGCTAGACAGCGATGAGCGTCGATGATCACCTTCCATTATGCTTTTATGTTTGAAAAGTTAATCAAGTAATCCTTGTCTTCCATAGATATTTGCTCGCTGAGCAGTGCTTGAATCAATTTAGCTGCTTTGAGACGGTTTTTTAAATTCGTGGTCAGATCGACTGCAGTGTCCTTCCACCTCACCTTCACTTTCCAACACAACAATGTCAAGCAGTGAAACAGCATTGCAAGCTACACGACGACTTGATCCGGCGAAAGAGATGGAGATATTGAGGCTCACTACTCGAGCTGGAGGTGCATATATACCACCGCATCGATTGCGACAAATGCAACAGCAAGTAACGGATAAATCGAGCGAGCAATATCAACGCATCACTTGGGAAGCGCTCAAAAAGTCAATCAATGGTCTGATCAACAAAATCAATACTTCCAACATTAAAATGATTGTCCCCGAATTATTTGGAGAGAATCTAGTTCGTGGCCGCGGCTTGTTTTGTCGCAGCATCATGAAGGCCCAGAGTGCAAGTTTACGTTTTACGCCTGTTTACGCAGCAGTTGCAGCTGTCATCAACACAAAACTCCCAGACATTGGAGCCTTGCTCCTGACAAGACTTGTAGTCCAGTTCAGGCGAGCGTTTCGAAGAAATGACAAGGTATGCTTATTTATCTAGGTTGATTGTCTACATGTTATTGACATCATTGCTCTATCGTATAGACTGTCTGTCTGTCAGCATGTACATTCATTGCGCATTTGACGAATCAGCTGGTGGCGAATGAAATCCTTGCGCTACAAATACTGGCACTTTTGCTACTACAACCCACTGATGATTCTGTCGAAATCGCCGTCGGTTTCATGCGCGAAGTTGGTGCACATCTCGCTAACGTATCACCAAAAGCCAACAATGCTATTTTTGAAAGCTTCCGCACCATCTTGCATGAGGGGAAGATCGATAAACGAACGCAATATATGATCGAAGTTCTGTTCCAGGTGCGAAAAGATAGATACAAGGATAATCCGCCTATCGTCCAAGAGCTTGATTTGGTGGAAGAAGATGACCAAATTACACACAATATTGGTCTTGACGATGAAGATTTGGATACCGAAGAGCGTTTGAACATTTTTAAATTCGACCCAGATTATGAAGAGAATGAGAAGAAATACGCTGAAATCAAGGCAGAAATTTTGGGCGAAGGCTCGGATGAGGAGTCGGGCAGCGAATATGAAAGCGAAGAAAGCAGCACCGAAGAAGAAAGCGAGGATGAAGAGGATAAACGGATGGAGATTCAAGACAAGACGAATGCTGAAGTCATCGAATTACGACGAAAAATCTATTTAACGGTCATGTCAAGTGTTGATTTCGAAGAATGCTGTCACAAGCTGATGAAATTGGATATCCAAGAGGGACAAGAGGTAAGGCAGATTATGGATGTGCTTCTGATGTAATTTGTATTCTCATTAAACTGTTTCAGATTGAATTATGCAACATGATCATCGAATGCTGCTCTCAAGAACGCACATACCTCAAATTCTACGGTTTGATGGCTGAACGATTTTGCAAGATGAACAGGGTGTGGGGGGACAACTTTACCACTTGCTTCCGTCAAGTATACGAAACTGTGCACCGTTACGAAACGAATCGATTGCGAAATATTGCGAAGATCTTTGCCCATCTTTTCTTCACTGATTCACTGGCGTGGACATGTTTCGAAATCATCCATCTGACAGAGGAGACTACGACTTCAGCTTCTCGTATTTTCGTCAAAATCTTATTCCAGGAAATCAGTGAATTCCTCGGTCTAAAGAAACTCAAGGAACGAATGATGGATCCATACATGGCTGAATCATTCGCTGGCATGTTCCCCAAGGGAAACCCAAAGGACACCCGCTTTGCCATTAACTACTGGACCAGTATCGGTTTGGGTGCATTGACGGACGAGTTGCGTGAGTGGCTCCGCACTGCGCCTCAGCAGATAATGAGGAAGAGACGTCGATCAGACTTGTCGTCTTCAGAGTCTGACTCAGATTCTTCAGGTTCATCCTCGTCTGGTACAGAGTCTAGTTCAGCTTCTTCCTCGGGGTCATATACTGATTCCTCATCAGATTCTGATTCTGATTAAAACAAATATAATATAATAAATGCATTGTATGTTCCTCGGGCATTCTATGAAGCTTGTGCTATTTGTTGTGTGATGTGGAAGGGCTTGGAAAGTGCCGAAACTGGCGTATGTGATACAATCTGCATGTCATATCTTAGATACACTCCAAAGTTTGTAATCAATCGGCGAGAAAGTAAATCGAAGCTCACAAGGCATAGGGATTAGACTGCTCTTTGAGAAGTCGAATGGAACCATAACAAGTACGCGACAAGTACGAGACAAGTATGAAGCTTTCAGTTCCAATGCGTAAAGGACTTTTGGCCGCAAATCTAAGGTTGCACGGGCTATAAATAGAAACCATACATTGGAAAAGCTCATCGTTCCTGTTTTTCGCCCTGCCCTTTCTCCTACTTTCCTTTGTAAAACCCACGATGTGCAATTTTGCTTCTGCCTCACGAACAGCAATGGTACTCTTGGCATGTATTATATATGCCTTGGCTGTGGTGTCCGCTCAAGATTTGATCACAATCAACTCGCCTACTGAAAACCAGCAACTCGCCAGCAACACCGAGATCACTATACAATACACCGTCAACGGCAATCAAGTTGGTAAGAAAAAGCATTCTAATGGAATAGCGACAAATGGAAGCCTAATAATCAATATAGAGAATATTGCCAGCCCCTACTATCCAAGTTCCATGGACCTGAACTTCCAATGGACAGAGAACAGCAACACATCAAACGTGATTTCCTTCAGTGCTGTCACTGGTATTGCAACTGATCCTTACCCTGCTGGTATCCAAAATAAGCAATACACGGCTACCTTCAAGACTCCCGGTTGCCATTTCTTCACGCGTTATCAGACATCCCAGTACAGCTTTGCTCTTGTTTTCAACCCTGTCTATCCGACTCTGTCTCCCGGTGCCACCGCTCCTGGCAACACTCAGCAGTCTCCCATCACTATACCCGTTTCTATCCAGGTCAATAATCAGACCTTTCCCAGATGTTAGAGCAATTTGGTCTTATTTTCTTGTCAGTTGTCTCGTCTCTACATGAGTATTTAATTTACTTTTGCTTATCAATCATCATAAATTAAAAACATGGAAACTTCCTTTTCATTTTTTGCCAGGAAAGTCTTTTGAAGTCAAGGTAGTAGGATATTGATATACTTAGAATGGTTGCAGCAGCAACAGCACGATTTGATACTGCTATGAGCCGCATAGTACCATACCATAAATGAAAGATATTGTTATTTTTTTCTTCACATATGCTCAAGAATAATTTGCGATATGTTCCCACTGCACCTAACGAAGACGAAGTGAAGAATACACTCCCCAAAGAATCCAAAAATATTGAGTGCCACGGTCCCTACGACATGGAGATTCCTATGACACCCAATTTTAAAGGAAATTCGTCAGAGGTCACTACTTTGTAGTTATCAATCTGCAAGTTGACAATATAAGGATGGACCACCCTTGTACTGTACATGAGGTTAACCTTTAGAATAATATGCTAGCAAGCTTAGCGAATATGATATCCTGTTTAGGATGGAATGCAAAGAATGCGCAGCAGAAGAGAGTTGGCCAGGCGCATCGATTCATTGTCTTTCGCAAGTCATAAAAGTTGAAGAGTTCCTGGATATAGCTTTCGAAATAGTGCTACTACATATGCTGGAACCAGCTGACGAAATCAGACGTTCGATACATTCTATTCGATGCCAGCTTCCCGTTTGAACATGTAGTACATTTGCATAAATAAAGTTGATGACCTGGAATTGATGGCAAGAGGTATGTATCTTCTCCATATGTATCAAAAGGTAATCATCCAAGGTTCGGGCAAAGATGAAGTTGCATATTACATAGCGGGCAAGCAAATGGCCGGTTTCATGTCGGTTGTGACTTATGCGTTTACCTTGCTACTGCTTGAACGTTCTTTGAGCCCTCTTCATTTTCATTCTGTTTGATATAGACGCTAATAGCAAAGCAGAACCCATCAGCTGGATAGAGCATTATCGGAAACTCAAACTCAAGTGCTTCGTGGCATACTCTACGCTCTACGTCGTTGCATGCACATCACTCACAGAACAACAAAGCACATCTCGCTATGAAGCTTGCACAACTGTACTCAAGCCTATTGGAGACAGATGTCTGGCACATGTGAACAGGATGGATTTAATATGCAATATATCTTCAGCGTCTGTACTGTACTAGATATTAGGATTGCACCTGAAAGAGTTGCGGTGCGGCGTAGCGTATGCACGACGAAAAGTGTTAGTAATCATTCTGGAAGATGTGTGCAGTCTCTGCTATACACATAATATGGAAAAAAAGGATGGAAGCGAGAGATGGGACAATAAACAAATGTCGCTAAAATGAGTAACTTCCCTTTGTGAAACTACGTTGCTGATCATTCGACCGCTAAATATGGTAAATGGCGACGATAATCAAGGATCTCCGGAATGTGAAATGATATATATCTGCGATGGGTTTCTAACCCTGAAACTTGGCCTCTTCTTCCCTTTTCGATTCACTTTCAACTTCTATTCAGTATGGCAACTGCAAACGGTACTGCTATCAGCGATGCTGCCAAGGATGTTAATCGTCCGCGCGAACCTATCAACACTCCTTATATGCCTAAATACCGTGATCCTGCTTCTAATATTTCAAACTTCAAGATAATCGAATCCACATTGCGAGGTATGATAAATTGCGGTCTACCTTGTTTTTATTCTGTTTGCTAATACAGTGTTCTTATTAGAGGGAGAACAATTCGCCAATGCTTTCTTCAGCACCGAGAAGAAGATTGAAATCGCAAAGGCTCTGGACGAGATCGGTGTCGATTATCTTGAGCTGACGTCTCCTGCAGCCTCTGAACAATCGCGTCACGACTGCAAGACTATTTCTAGCCTCGGTCTCAAGGCCAAGATCTTGACTCACATTCGATGCCACATGGATGATGCCAAGCTTGCCATCGACACTGGTGTCGATGGATTGGATGTCGTCATTGGCACTTCCAGCTATCTTCGTGAATTTTCACACGGCAAGGATATGGACTATATCACTAACAAGGCCATTGAGGTTATTACATACATCAAGAATCAAGGACTGGAAGTGCGTTTCTCTACTGAGGATTCTTTCCGTTCCGATCTGGTCGATCTGCTGAGTATTTACAAGGCTGTTGATAAGATTGGTGTCAACCGTGTCGGTATCGCCGATACTGTCGGTTGCGCAAACCCGCGACAGGTCTACGAACTTGTCAAGACTCTTCGCAGCGTTGTTAGCTGCGACATAGAATGCCATTTCCACAATGACACTGGTTGCGCTATTGCAAATGCATATGCTGGTGAGCCAATAGAAGAAAACGCTATATAATTGGAGATCAGATGCTGATATGGATTTTCGCATGTAGCTTTGGAAGCTGGTGCTACACATATTGATACATCCGTGTTAGGCATCGGTGAACGCAACGGCATTACACCTTTGGGAGGTCTTCTCGCCAGGATGTATGCTGCAGACAAGAAGTATGTCATGGAAAAATACAACCTAAAAGCCATTCGCGACGTTGAAAACATCGTTGCCGATGCCGTGGAAGTCACTGTACCATTCAATAACTACATTACTGGATACTGCGCCTTCACTCACAAGGCCGGTATTCACGCCAAGGCCATTCTGAACAACCCGTCTACCTATGAAATTTTGAAACCAGAGGATTTCGGCATGTCCCGCTATGTCAGCATCGGTCATCGCTTGACGGGCTGGAACGCTGTCAAGAACCGCATTGAACAGCTTCAACTTACGGATATGACTGACGAGGATGCTAAGGTCATCACTCAGAAGATCAAGGAGCTTGCAGACATTCGGCCGTTGAGCTTGGATAACGTCGATGTCCTGTTGCGACAATATCACGGTGCCAAAAAGACTGAGGACCATAAATCTATGCTAAGCCGGATTGAGACTCCTGATCAGTTGGCTGCCTAACATGTCTGAGACGTAAAAAAGTTTAGTAGCCTATCACGTATTGTGTTATACTTTCACTCTCACACCCACACGCTCGCAAATTTATACACAAGTACACATGCAAACACAAGACACACCCGTACATAAAGATTCTGGCTCTATGCCTTTTTGTATCATATTACAACCCTTCTTATGAACCCACTGGGACTGTAAACGGAGACGGAGGGTTTTACTTGTAGCGCGACGTAATATTGTTTGTTTATCGCGTTGAGTAACACAGTCGTATTGCTAAAATTGCTATGTACACAAACAAGCACGCGTGCGCACAGAACGTAGCAGCATGATATCCATTTTTTTTCTTTTTCTGAACTTTTCTCCATGGATGTTTCAAAGAGCAAATGACAAAAAAGTGGCTCCGAGGTCGAAGGAGAAGGTATGGCGTTACGAGGATAGCCATACTCCACTATCGCTGTCGCTATCCTTTGATGGACACGGTGAGGTTTTGTCCCGCTCGCAAACAGTTTTTGAGCCAAGCACCGTGAGAGGCATGCTGAATATAATCTTGTCCACAATGTGCCCTGAGGAGGGATGAGCAAACTCCAGCTTCAAAAGAAGAGAATGCCGGATGTCAAAAAGCTGGGATGAAACGGAAGGTCGGATGTCGTCCAAGGTCATCGCTATTTGAACAGGAGACGTCCATGATTGAGAAGGCGCCGCCAGAAAATGATTTGTATCTAGCAAGACTTGCGATGTCGCGCGAGAAGTTGATAAAGTTTCGATGACCTGGCAGCTAATGAAACATGAAGATTCTGGTTTGAGCTGGATACTCCTAGATTGGACGCGCACAAAGACCGAATATGATCCCGATACAGTGATTGTGCTGGGAGCTTCGACCTCGTACTTCCAAGCGCTTGATTTCGTCATTCCCCAACATACTTTTGGTCGTGGATATGCACACGAACGGATCAGTTTGACAGACTTTACGCTTTTTTCAGCATGCTGCAATGTACTTGCAATGACGTTGTATTCTATTTGCGCCTTTATCTCGCTTCTGGAAGCCAAAGGTAACAAGGTTGGCGGTAAATCAGCGGGTATCTCGAATACGAAATATGCTCGGTAATCTCGAGCACCACAGCGCATCCACTCAGAGACTTCATGGGTATCTTGGTATACAGTGACTTGCTGCCGGCCTTCAAGCGTTGCTTTCCCCAGCAAAGATACATTGTATTTGTCAGATGTCTCTTTATCGCATTGGACATAGCCGCGAAGAGGAACGATGGATGTGCTTTCGTGGGGAAGTACTATGCGTGGATTAAATAGATGGATTTCGACCATTACGCGTCGTTTCGGCACAGGAATAAGAGAGAGTAAGGAATTAGAGGAGGAAAGAGAAGGGAAATGATAAGTATCTTGTTGCTGCTTAAAAATTTGTATAGACGAGCAGCTCGTGACACAATCCTTGGTTTAGGTTTAACACAGCTTATAAAAGTGCTCGAACTTGACCTGCCCCCGATAAAGGATTGAATGCCACACTGGAACAAGGCAATCTATTAGTCCTATCTTTTCCTTGTTCCTTTGATGTCTTAGAAGTGATGGTCGCTTATGCTGAGACAACACAGTAAACATTGATAACAATGAATGCGCAATTTTTATTATCCAAAGCAAGTGATCGCATCATGCTTTCCATCATTGATAGAAAAAAAGCTCACTGAATTAATTTATGTCCATACATTGCGCAAGAGTTTCGACTTGAAAGCGGCATTTTTAAAATCTCCTTTTTCGGTCCGCTGCGGGGGAACTGGACGTTGTCAAATATTCAAGACATGTCCATTCGACCTGAAGTTCCGTATGAGGACGAAAATGAGCCAGAGATTACAGGCTGGCGAGAACCATATGACTCGTCAGTTTTGCAGATTCATCCAGAAGTGCCTTACGATGACAATGAACCGGAAACGGCAGATTGGCGCGACCCGGATATCGTAGTCGATCGCAGAAACGAACGTCTCGGTCAAGGTGGCCTGTCTAGTTCTAACTTGCACGACGAAGATCTTAACGCGCAGACACGGGCCCCAGACGACGTCTGGATCGTGCCTCCCGATATGACAATGACAGACATTGTCGGCGAACGTCGCTCCAACTTTGCCGAGATCAGAAATGACACTGGTGCTTATCTCGAGTACAATGAACGGAAAAAGCAAGTAGACATTTGGGGCGCCCGAGAACCTATCCAGAAGGCAAAAGAACACTTGGATTTGATTGTCACAAAGCTGATGATGCGGCGGGATACTGGACGTCGAACAAAGAAATGGGACAAGCCCGAACGTGAGCTCACAGAAAAGGAGAGAAAACGTGCAGAGAGACTACAAGCGCGTCAACTCGAAGAGAAAAGCTTCCAAGGGCAGCCAGCCATAACGCAACCTTTCTCTGCCATATTCCCTATACCGGATGAGAGTTTGCCTATACCCAAGCTGCTCGGTGACAAAGAATCATATCTCAACAGCATGCGCGCTGAATGCAAGGCCTATATGTGGTACGAGCCAGCATTGAAGGCGATCAAGATTTCATCGCAGGAAGAAGAGAACGTCAAGATGGCAGGCGAACGTATACGAAACTGGTACCTCAGATCGTCTCGAAGGCCAATATCTGGCGTCGTTCGTCTGATGAAGCAGCCAAAAACCAATTTCGTTCTACGTCTTAACAAGTTACCGGAAGGCTTAATGACTTACCGGTATGACAAACCTGAACGGCAACAGGATATGCTGGCGACCCATCGAGTTCTCGAAAGCGTACGAACGGGCGTTATGAGTACCATCAAAGATACCAACTTGATCGATCTGGAAGATAGCAATCCAAATTCGAACGATGCCTTCGAATTGCCAGAACGAGTGCGTACGCTAGATGAGCGCAACGTGGAAGCCGCTACGGAAGCCCTGGCTGTTGGTTTGGAAAGCATCCGTCTGCTAGACTGGGAGATTCGAATGAAGATAAGATTTGGACAGATATGCATCACTGATTATCCGAAAAGAGAAAGACTCTACGAGATTGAAGAAATCACCGAAAAGCTATTCCCAAATCCAAGATTCCGTTCTGAACTTGCGCCATGCATAGCTGTAAACAAAGAAGACATGGGGTCGTTCATTGCATACGTTGCCGAGCATGGCGTTATGTATGCAAGCTCTCCAAGCACCTCATACACCATCACTGCGGAACAGTACCCCAGATATGTCGAGAAACCGCCGCCAGGTTCGCGAAGAGATCAGCAAGTATTAGCCATGCAGCGAGGAAATATGTGGCAGACTAAGGTTCTCGCCAATTTTACACCCGAAGGTCGCATCAATCTATGGAGATGTCTGACAGATTGCGAAGACTTGGTGACTATTAGTTGTGTCGATATGGAGGCCAATTACTCGTGGGAGAACAAACTACAATATGCACGACGACTGCCAATCGACTCGAAGACCCCTCACGCTGATTTCGCAGAAAGCTTACGTTTGAGTGGTCCCGATAAGCGTCTCGTACTGTTGATGAACATCACAGACTACCATCCGCATACTGTGACACAGAAGACCAAGTGGCAGTATGCATACAAGGAACACTGGACAATCGAGATTTGCAAGGATGAGATATGGGATCTTGACGAACTTAATCTGAGCAAGGAAAGAATGGCTTTGCCTGTAGACTTGTCGAGCTTCGAACCTCACCGTGTACTTTTCAAGGTTTCCCTGTATTGCGACTCTTGGGTAAATCGGTTCTGGTGCAACGTAGATCTCCGTATCGGCGAGTCGCCTGGTTGGACTGTCCATGACTTTTTGCATTCGGACACGGAGAACACCAAGACTATGATGGATATGGCGCAGGAAATCGTTGGCTTGCTTAGCAAAGAAGTACCTCTGTACTATAATCGATCTCCAAACGTCATGGAATTTTTGCACAATTAAGACTGATATGGCAAAACTTGCATATTTCCCATGTCTTTGCGAGTTATGGCATGCATTGTAATTGCTGAGATTGAAGCAGTGCTTTCCCAAATTGATCTCCATGTTTGGCATGGGTATAAGCAAATTTGACAGGGATTTCATGCCAAAACGTCATTATCTTCTTGTATTACTCCTTCCTCTTCTTTCTTCTTTAAAGAATATACAACTCTTTCAACCAAAACATTAGCACAAAATGTCATCCTGTCTTATCCGTTTCCTTGAAGATCCTTGGTCGTCTCTCAAGGTCGTCGTCCCAACCGTGGCAATCGAGGTCATACTCCACAAGAAAGTTTGGGAAAAGGCTTCTTTGCGCGAACTTACACTAGGACTGACGGTTGTCAACGTCTACTGGTTTGCAACGACGTCCAATATTTCCTTGTTCGAGACACCGTTGTTGACCCAAGTGCCAACACTGGATGATCGTCAAAAGGCAGACAACGCTCGCCACCGGTACAATTGGCTCAACAAGCTGGAGTTGATTGTGGGCGTGGTCGGTCTGGACTTGTACTGTGAATGGCGCAAACGTATTCTGGACCACGATGGATTTGTGGACATTTTCCTCTCTCAAGCCGTGCTTGCTCCAGTGGCTATCACTGCACTCCAGTCTGCATATCTGTTGCCAAAGTTGACAGAATGTGCGAAGGATAAAGCGGAAAACAAAGTGTCTGCTTGCACGACACAACAAAACTGTCTCCCTCACAAGGTATATTGCGGATTGGAAGCCGTCAAGGTTATCGGAACAGCTGTTGCAGGCATTCGTTTCGGCCGAATGTTGACTCTATAGTGTGTTTATACAGAATGTAAAAAGGGTTGCAAAGTTTACTTGTCTTGTTACATAGTAAATGACGCTATTTTCTTTTTCTTGTCTTTTATGCAAATGCTTATGGTTTTACACCCAGTGTAAGTCTAATGCCCATGCTCATGAGCTCGGTGGTGAGGTATCTGAAGACGTATGGAATGGCAACAAGCTCGATGCCCTTTGCAGAGCCGCAAGAGCGACATTCAAACGTCCGTTTGTTGGAAAGGGTCGAGACGATCTTTGTGCATATAGGAGATACCAACGATCCACATAATCGACATACATATGCCTAATAAAGCGTAGAGACAATGCCAATTAGTCAACTGGAACTGGGTTCTGGTAAATGTATTCTTTTAATACCTGAGAGTAGTCTGAACAGTTCATGAGACGGTCTTGTAACAAGAAGCTTGTGCCGTGTGCAAGTAAAGAGTCACGCTCCATCTCACCGAGACGGATACCACCGGCACGTTTACGGCCCTTGACAGGCTGCATGGTAAGATTATGCACAGGACCCGTCGTTCGGACCTGGAACTTATCATTAACCATGTGTCTCAGACGCTGATAGTAGACAACCTAGAAATATTCCTCACAAGTTAACAGAACAAAGTCAAGTATTTGTAACGTGAACCTGTACTTACGCCAATGTATATATCCATACGCATTTCTTCGCCAGTGATACCAGAGTACATGGGTTCATTGCCGTGGTAGTTGTATCCAGCAGCCAAAAGTTGTTCTCCGAAATAGTCGGCAGCAGTGTGCTTTTCGTTGAATTTGAACGGTGTACTGTCTTGTGAAATACCATGCAGAGCACCTGCTTTGCCCGCTAAACTCTCGACAAACATACCAATGGTCATACGTGAAGGGAAAGCATGTGGGTTGATAATAATATCGGGCTGCATACCCGATTCAGTGAAAGGCATATCGACTGCAGGCCACTTTTGGGAGCAGACACCCTTTTGACCGTGACGAGACGAGAACTTGTCACCAATGACCGGTGAACGGGTGATTCGCAGTTTGATGTGCACCTTTTGTAATTCTTGCTGGCCACTATCATCGCCCAAAATGCGTACTTCGTCAACGTATGCATCTTCTCCTTTGTACTTTTTGATAATTGATTTGCCGGTGGATTCGTCAATGTAAGAATAGTATGGATCATCTGCTTTGAGCTCAACTCCAACATATGGTAGACCGTCAGGACCGATGAAGTTTCGAATATTCTTGGTGTATTTAGAAGGTTCGATGCCAAAGTGGTAAGTGATAGGTTCACCTTTGTTGCGCATGGATTCAAGGTCAAGGATGTCAGATTTATAGACAGTACCGTAACCGAAACCGCGCTCGTGTGCCGACTTGTTTAGAATCATGGCGTCTTCCATATCATAGCCAGTGTACGAAATTACAGCTACGATGGCGTTGGTGCCGTTAGGGAACCCATCGAGACCATAGTCATTATGCAAGCTAGGTCGGACAACGGGTGTCTGGCCAGTTTGGAGACGATACATTTTGTTATCGGTACGATGGTTGAACACTGTGCTTGGAGTACCCATCGTCTGTTTACCCATCTGACATTGATACATGTTTCTTGGAGATTGGTTGAAATCGGAGAAGGGTGTCATGTTGGCAACAATGCTGAAGATGTTGGTAGGCGTGAACTCCTGGTGAGTCGTAACTCCCGGCTCGACTTCATCGTCCATACAAGCGATATCCATGTATACTTGTTCAAAAGTACCGATCATATCCTTTTTGCCGTTAGCCAGGAACTTGACGGGACGCATCATTCTAGCTGGAGAGGAGAAAATGTAAAGACCAGGATATTCACCGCCGTATGATGGTGGTACATGCGCAATTTCGACGTCCAGAGGGATATTCTTGTGACCATTAACTCTCCAAACCTTGAGGCTGCTAGCAACCTTTTCGGCCGTCTTGGGAGTACACCAGCCAACAATTCGTCCATCCAACAAGACAGCCACGTCTCCTGGACGACTGATGGAGTGAAGGAAAGGCTGGGTAACACCGAGAGAGGCAAGTAATGCTGGAACGTTCTCAACGTTCAGAGGTTTGTTGATAATTTTACATTGGTGAGCAAGATGATTCAATAAACCGCACGGTGCACCGTCAGGCGTATGTACAGGGCACAAGAAGCCCCATGCTTCGGGCAAAAGTTTACGGACGGATGTCGTTTTGAGTTCCGCAAAGAAAGCACCACGATGAACACAGCGGAAGTGAGAGATATAACGATAGAAATTGAGCTTTTCAGCGACGATTGTATAGCCGCTGGTCTACAAAAATCGATAAGTCTCTAGCACCATTCTATATCTTAATTCGATTACCACATACCTGTTGCAAATCCAGACCAGTTTTACTAACTAGATTACCAGTTGCCAAGAAATAGCTCAGTTTGTCTCCAAGCTGGTTATTCGTTCTGCGTAATATTCCAGCGATAAAGTTTTCTGTAGCGATTGTGAGTCTTCAGATGCCTACAAACTGGGTAAATTTTCGAGAGACTTACTGTTGAAAAAGTCAACTTTGCTGGAATGAAGACGAGTTTGGATACGGATTTGCTGCTTGATACTGTTCAGCCAGTCATAGATCTTTTCTTTGACGATCATGTTGTAGATATGACCAGGCAAAAGGATTTCTTGATGTTGCGGAGCATCAGGGTTGTCAGCACAGCACTCTCCGGATACAAGTGCGTACAATTTACGAATCATGTAGCTGTAAATATGCGAGATTAATTAGTTTCCAAATCAAGTGCTATAAAAGCTGCATTGCTTACATCAATAAATGGAATTTATCACGGTTGCTATCAAGGTGGACCAAGATTATCTTCTTGAGCAACGCTTCACCAACTTGTCTGTCCGTCAAATCCTCGTCCAAGCCCATGATGATACGGAACTTTTCACCGAGGTAGCTCAGGCAAGCTTCACGTGCATACAAAGAGTAGGTCTTGAATCCACGCAAAAGCAATTCAATACGATCGGTTAAGAAAGTATTCTTAATATCGCCTTGACAAAGGGCGTCAAAGATTTCCTTGTCAGATGTGTCCATAAGAGCCTTGAGAATGAGCATAACTGGCACCATGTACTCTTGTTTGCGCCATGAGAAGCGGAGCATGACGTTGCCATCTGACAAATAATGGATTGTATTCGTTTGTGTCGTCTGATCTCGTCTCGCACAGCGAATGGCGCACCCATACGTCGTGTACATAGGACCACGATTCTGGAACGAGTTGCGAATGATGGCTGTAACGTGGTTTCGGCGGGGAACAATCAACATACGCACGAGCTTCTCGATACCATTGACGATAAAGTATCCTCCCATTTCTTCAGACTCTTCGTGTCGCTTGACGAGTTCACTGGAGGACAGATTGTAAAGGTTGCAACGGTTGGATCGAACCATAACAGGGAACTGTCCCAGCGATCGCACTTCGTATGCAACTGGGCCATCATTAACACGCCAGCAGAATCTAACTTGCAAGTTGCCGCGATACGATGTCAGCCTTTCTCTGCAATCACTCGGGTAAACCACACGTCGTCTCGAAAAGTTATCAAAATCACTGACGAGAGGCTGGGACAGCTTTGCATCCTCCACCCAAAATGTTAACTTGTTGCCGAGCGAAACACCTTCTTGATTCAAGTTCTTGTCATTGTCTGCACCGTCGAAAACAGACATTGAGCCGATATCCTCGATAGCATAATCGAGCAATCCGACACCGGAACCGTCGAAATCGGTAATTGCGTTGAACGACTCAATGTGAGGCTTTGTTACTTCTTGCAAAATTGGAACGCCATGACCGTCCTTGACCGGCTCCCGAAACAGACGCTCTCGTTCAAGCGTACGAAAAGTGTCTGATTTCACCATTGAAGGAGGTGTCTGGATTTTTTAATGATGGTAACAAAAAAAAGTTATCAAAGGACTTCTCTGAATTTCAAAGTCAGTGACGTTTGCAAGCCACGCCACATACTCTTCTTGGAGAGCAGGGACAGTTGCTGTGTTACGGCATGAATTGGTTTCTACCTCTTAGCATGTTTTCAAAGCAACAAGGCGTCTATACATGTCGTTTTGGATTTTGTTTAGCACGTAATCTAGCAAGCATACTATTTGAAGGCAAAGCCGTTTGATAGACGGAGATGCTCTATTTCTACGAATACAATCGTACTATATGGTTCAAAACATGGATTTTCCTCTAGATATCCGACTTCCAGCAATCCTAAATGAAATAGGATATACAGAGCTTAATCTTGATGAAATTGACGCACTTATAAACATGCAAGTAGTGAACTTTCAAAATTTAGGAACTAAAGTAGCAGGAACGTAGAAAATAAGACAGATCACTGGATAAGTATCCTCATAAGCACACCGTTGGGAGAACATGTTACAATAGCGATACAATGATACGAGCAGTTCTGGCATGAAAGTGCATAAATTTGGGCATTGGATTGAGGCAAGGCGCCATTTCCATTTCCGAAAGATGGCTGTCAAGGACAAAGCTAGCGTGTGTTTGTACGCAGTGCTTGTCTGGATACGATGGATAGCATCAACAGGCTCAGGCTACATTCATCCTGATGAGTACTTCCAAAATCCAGAGATCACATCACGCATCGTATTCGGCATTGAGTCTTTTGTGCCATGGGAGTTCACAGCTGAGCACGCAGCCCGTTCTATAGTTCCTCCGTATGTTATTGCTATCAGTAACACTGGAGACTGTAAATTATTGACCGTATTCTTTCCAGGTTTCTCTTGACAGGAGTGCCCTTCCAACTCACCAAAATATTTGGAGAACTCTCGGGTAGCGTGGAGCAACAAGGTATTCTGCTTCAAAGTTTTGCATAGAGAAAAAAGTTGAAGGTTAACAAAGAGAGAAGTACCATCAGCTGTATCAATCTTCCTGATTGAGAGATTGGCTTGCTTCATTTTAAGTCTAATGATAGGTGGGTGCAAAGAATCGATGCCCGCATCTATTTTGTAACATCGCCGAATACAGATTATGCTGTCTACCGCGTATGCCAACAAACGCGACGGAATCCTTGGTTACCTTTGAATATTATCGGAGCAAGCCAAGTTATGCTCGTATATTATGTTCGGCCTTTCTCGAATACTATTGAAGCGGCCATATTGTGTTTTTGCCTGAAGCTCTTTACAAGTTGCTTCAAAGGCAAAGTACGTTAAATCGATGATCTGGGTATCGGTTTTATTCATCTGACTCAACAATACTTCCTTACAACTAGATTGCCTCATCGACTTCGTTCGGACTAGGAACGTTGCTTGTCCTCGGTATATTTACTCGGATTACCTTCATCCTCTATGGTGTACCGGTCGGTGTGGGTTATCTGTATATGGTGTTCAAGAAAAGGTAACATTTTCAGCGTGTCCCAGTATGCAAAGACCCTAATAGATAATTCCTAGCTCGGGTAGCTTCTCGACCACTTTGAAACAATTAGTCCCATTCATCTTGGGCGCCTCCATTTGCTTTGTGCTGTGTGTTTTTGCTGATTCCGTTTATTACCAGGCGCTCCAAGTGACATTTAAAGGGATGCAGATCAGCGATGTAAAACAATTTATTGATATCATTACGAATCCTGTGCAATGGCAGCATCTACGTGTCTCGGTAAGATAAAATGGATATCTCTGTAATGTATACATGTGAACAAATGAGGATCTTACGAGATAAGAATATATCACAGGGGAGACTTGTTTTAACGCCACTTAACAATATCCTCTACAATGCAAATGTTGAGAATCTCAAACAACATGGCTTGCACCCGCGCTACTTGCATTTATTGGTCCACTATCCTATGCTTTACGGTCCACTCAGTTTGGGCATTATCCGAGTCATGCTGGCAAAAGCGAGAGAAGGACTCCAAGACAACGGCTACCGTCCGTTTTATTACGGTAATATTCTTATCTTCGCTAAATGATTGACACTTATCCTAAATTTTTGCCTTGGACAGTACTCGTCGCTACAATTGCAACCTCCATGGCAGGTCTTTCAGCTGTACCTCACCAAGAAGCTCGTTTCCTAACTCCTATGCTTGTTCCCATGACACTGCTGTATACATGGGACGATGTCAAGCCAAAACTACTTTTTTGGGTAATTGGAAAGGACTCCGGAAACGTGTGTCCAGAATGACTTGCATTAATGCTTTTCTTAGCTCGCCTGGCCAATGTTCAACATTATAATGACGTATATGTTTGGAGTCCTACACCAGGTGAATTATCAATAAGCATGCGAAGTCAAGTAAAGAAAAAGCTCATATGCGTTCTCTATAGGGCGGCATCGTACAAGCCATGATGTATCTTCAACAGCAATCACTCGGCGTGCGAGGTTGCCGAGAACTATCCAATGGAGATCTATTTTGTAACTTTGGAACGCAAGGTAATATCAGAAAAAGAAGACTGGTTTATTTGCGCTGTAACACATTGGGGAAAATCGTATTAGGAGAACCTTTTACGAACGAATACAACGTCACTACACATCTTGTATTCCATAAAACGTATATGCCACCACGACATCTACTTGGTTATTCAATGGAGTGGAAAGACCATGCTGTTAACATCGATATCCAAGACTTTGCTGGAAATGCGCAAGCATTGCAAGAACAGCTTCAGCTGTACATGGGTGTTATGCTGCCAGAGCTATCGCACGGACCACATTTGACGTTTGCGCCTACAGGCGGAAAACATTTTGAGAGGTAAGGAGCGCAAACAAGTACGCAAATATGCTTTGTCTTTTTAACGAATTAAATTCCTCAGGACATTGTTAATTGCACCTAGCGCGACTCGGTTACCGAGACTTGAAAACCATCGATATCTGTTGCTTGCCTCTTTTGGACCTCATGTGAATTTCGACGACATTGGATGGATTGTACAAAGCATCAAGACCCGCACATTTTCCAGCGCCCTCTTAGGTTTAAATGTATATCTAGTGCTTTCTGAAGAGGGAACCATGTAGACATACAATTTTCGCTACTATATCAATAAAAACCGAAAATAATATATGTTAAGCATGTAAAATGCGCTGCAGAAAAGAGGTTCTTTTTTGTGTGTAGTATTTTCTGTGTTGGATATCGAGTTTTTTCTAGACATGCTAATGATCACAGTTTTGTTGGAGACAGCTTGGTAGTAGATGTAAATTGGAATATGAACAAGGAACAAGGAACGGGGCTAAGCACAACGTTAGAACCCATAGGATCCCTGGTGAGTAGGCGGGTTTGATCGTGTGCCAACGTATTGACCAGGACCTTGACCAGGCCGAGGTGAGGAAGATGCAGAGGAAATGGATGATGATGTGAGACCTTGCTGTGGACCCCAAGGACCAGGAGCTGCAGATTGCGGGGCGGCGGGAGGCGTGCTTGCATCGTCGCCTGGTCTAAAGGATGGATAGTATCCGCTGGCGCCAGCTCTGGCGGGCGCCTCCTTGGACGGATCAAAGTAATGTATCGGTTCTTGGTTAGATACATCGGATCGGCTGCTGTAAGCATCGTCTTCGACCAATGAATCTGCCAACAACCCGCGCTTGCTTTCATCCTCGTCTGGAGGTACAACAGAATGCATGAAATGGACAGGACCCATTTCTCGTAACTGGCGTTCCTTGCGTTCTCTGCGCTTGAATGCACGGACACGTTTGCGTTCATAGTCCTCCCATCGTTTCAGCGGAACCTTGGATGGATCGAACACACCATCCTTGTTCGCGTGATCGTCTCCCTTCTTTTCACCTTCGACTTTACGTGTTTCACCCCAGGAGAAGTCGTCAAAGTGCCAGAATGAGTATACTGGGAGGACAAAGTTCCAAATAGGAAGCGCGATTAGGTACACAATCATCCACATCAGATAGACCCATTTGCGAGTGGTAATCAGGATCAGGAAAGCCGGTGAGAAAATCACAATAATCAGCAAACATAGAGGGACGGCCGTCTGGAAACTAGTGATCTTGGTTGTCGCAATTGACACAACCATGACGACGGTCAAGACGATAGCGACGGGCAGCGACAAAGTACCGATCAAGTCCATAAAGACGACAAATTGCATGGAGAAGCAGAAGGTACCGCACAGGTTACGGACGAGCACCAGTTCAAATAGGTTGTGAATCGTAGAATTGATCCATCGTCGTCGCTGGGACAACAAGACTTTGAACTCGTCAGGTACAACGGTTTTACAGATCTGAAGAAAAGAAAATAGCAGATCAATATCTGAGTAGCCAGCAATGGAGTACATTGCAGTGTATAACTTCTATACATACTGCTTGAGGTGTAAAGACCATCTTTCGGTAAGGGAAGTTGCGAAGCATGAGTGTTGTCAAGAAACGATCTTCACCGAGGAGCAAAAGGTTCTTTTGATGGAGGGTATCAATCGTGTTGGAGGAGTATTCCTGAACAATTTCGGGTTTCGTGATAATTGGCACCCAGTCACCATCACCTTTACGGGCCTTGAGACGGTACATACAGAAACAGCCAGGCAAACATGTTACACCACCAAACACAGCTTCAAAGCCTTTGGCAAGATGATGCGAAATAAAGTATTCATAGACCTGAATGGCAGTAACCCAGGAGTCACGCTTGTTGGCAATCTTGGTTTCGCCACAGAGACCCATAATCAAGTTATCATTGACCATACAGTTGACCAGCAATCGAAGAGAAGATGCATATACTTTGGTATCTGCATCCACCTATTCACGAGGAAAATATATGTGTCACATACTGTATTTCTGTAAACCTGCTTTCAGTAGTTCTTACCATGAGACACAACTCAAAGTAGTCGGGGGTGGCGCCGCCCATCAACCAGGTTATCTTTTGGAAAAGATCATAATCCAGAGGAGTCATGCGATCATTGTAGGTTACACGGCTGAAGAAATTCATCAGAATAAGCTGGGAGTCACGCTTGCCACGATTGCCGGGCTTGGGTTTGCCTTGTTCGTCTTCGTTGCCGCACTTTACAACCAAAATCATTGGCACCTTGTGGCCCTTGCACACTAGCAGAGATCTTAGTTCACTAGCTCACAATCTTTGCTTCTTAACATATATACTTACAGTAATGACCAGCATAAACTTTGGCGCGATTGTACATTTTTGCACCGTTTGCGACAGCAATGTAGGCCTTTGGCTCGGGGTTCTTCATGGCGGGATCATCGAAATGCATAAGGGATAGACACATGTCCGGAGTTGTCATTGTCTCGCCGTGACCAGTGATAATACCGTCTGCAATCAAGAACAGCAGTTTACGGTCATCGGGGTAGTCAGTCATTGAAAGTGACTCGACTGTGCCTCGGATACCCTCGGTATTCTCAGAGTAGCAAGTAATAAGCATAACAGTATACAGATCGTTGCCTACTTCAATGTCCTGCTTTGCCACGGAACTGAAAGGTGATTTGGCAGCTGGCGACATATTTGACATTTCCATAGTTTGATTCGGTAGCACGAGCGCGTTCGATCTTGGCGCCGGAGGCGGAGTTCTGGAGAGACGGCGGGAGATGAACCAAGCAAAGATCAGCGCCATCAAAAATCTCGCAACTACGATCGACAACACACATCCAAGCGCGAAGAACAGGATCAGCTGGGACGCAAAGCAACCGGGAGTATCCTTGTCAATGTGTCCAGCCTTGTATTTCTGGATCAAGCAGTTCATCGATGCCTGGAATTCCGACTTGCGCCGGAACAGCTTTGTTGCGTCGCGGCCACCCTCCGCGAACGACTGGTTGAGCACGGTGCGAATCAGCCCATCAAGCTCATCTCCTGCGATTTCCGAGGGGTATACGCTGATGTAAGGATCAAAGTTGAGCACGTTGCCGTCAATAACCAGGTAGTTGGTCAAGTTTGGACTTGCGAGGTAGTTCCAGTCATAACCGACATATTTGGTAGTATTGGCGATATTCAGGTTATCGAGGGTAGATTGGTCCAGAGTTCCTAGTTGACAGCCGCCGGCCTGGCATGGATCAAATGTGACTGCAGTGAATGCAGAGGCGATCGAGTTGCCTGTGTCCTGGCAGGCTACGAGAGTGCTGCTGTGGCTAAATAGATTTGTAATGTCTGTACCGGGCACGCTGGTATAGTCATAGATATTCACAGAGTCGCTGGTGATCTTGGCGCTAGACACGTTAACAGCCCAGCCTAGAACTCCCAATAAAGCGCCTATTAACAATTATTTGGTTAACGTTCTTGCTCCGCGCCCCTCCTTTTAATTATATTTATTTTTTCATTTTGCTGCAAGCACAATTTCTTTGTGCCCGGTAACTTACCAGCATTTACAGAGTCATTGTACGTAGCATAATTAGCCTTGTTTGTTGATTGGTCAGGAGGACAGAGAACGCGGCTGACACCGATGGTAATGAAAGCGACGATGCCGCCCAAGCACGCGATAAGGAAACAGAGTGTGATCTTTTCTCTCCACGCTTGCTGCATATTCTTGTCTGGCATTTTCATAGCTTTGAGCATCGGCGGAAGAGCCCAGAAAGTGACAATACGTGACAACAGGACCCAAGGATCAAAGAAGCTTCGGGTCTTCTGCGTTTTGCCAGTCAAGAGAGGCGGTGGTTCCTGATATCGATCTGGGCGAATCAAGGTACGGCCGCGCTGGATATTCTGGCTTGCGTTGGCGATGCTGTTTGCACCGGGGACGATGCGCCGAGTGGGTGCGCGACCGAGCGTGGTCTGCCTGCGGCCGACTGACGGCTGGTAGCCTTGATAGTTGTTGTCGTTCGACGTTCCATATGATTCGTCGTTGGCCCCACCGGGTGCGGGGCCGTAGCGTATGCTGGGGCGCATGAAAGAAAGGAAAGGGAAAGGAAGTAGTATGCAAAAGAGTTGCCGAGATATTTAAACCTCAAATGCAATAAGTGGCCACCAATGGAAAGTGGAAAGAAAAAGATGGCTGTGCGAGAAGCTACAGAATTATAAATAGCTTTCATTGACAGGCAGCCCAGACCAAAGTGGATCTCCTTCAATGCACTGATACAGCCTCATTGGCTTTAATTAACAGTCCGCTAATGAAGCCCTTTTCCGTACCTGGGAATCAAGATTGCACATGGCCAATTTCGTGCAGCCCCGCTTGAGACTCCTCCCTCAATTTTCTACATGTGTCACCATTCCCAAGCCGAAAATGTGGAATGATCTGGCAGCGTCAATCTCGCAATGAAGGGAAATAAATGACCATAGTTGAAACAATAATTTGACAAACGTTCTGGAGTGCGGGGAGGCCGGTTCGCTCAAGGACATGGAAAAATTAGCAAAGTACGAGATTTAAGCTCTAGTACCATCCTCAGCCCGGTACAGTGTTTCTCGTTTGAAAATGTAGTTTTTGGGAGAATCAATACAAAATCGAAATCCAACAATGTAGAACTTGGCGCACCAGTGTGAAAATTGGTATATCTGTGAAAACTTTAGACACCAAATTGCACTTTGCAGGTTTTCACTGTAAACTACATATTGAAGTACCAATGAAGATATGAGAGTTAACTCAAAATTAACAAGAATGAATCTAATACATTGGCTTCTTTTTGCGGCAGGCTTTGAAGCAGGATATTGAGTGCTTTTTATATCCTCGATAATACGCTACAACTATTGCATTTGTTGAGCAGATGGATCCATTGCGGTTGATTCTTGCTTTTCTCTCTTTGTACCTCCAAGAATCTCTCCTGGTGAAAGGGGTTTGGCTTGAGGTGATTTTGTCTATGGTACTCGCTCATCGCAAAGCACTTTCCATGGGGCCGTATTCGCATTCATATGTAAATATCGTTGTAGAAGTGGGAATCTATATCTATGAGCACTTCGCAATTACTAAAACGTCTAATAGCTTACTCCAAGAATTAACTGAAGCATTTTCGATGGAGTGAATCCACTGATTCTGATAATTAGATACTTGACGAGCAAGGTGCCCACTGTCATCGTCTGTTTTTGCTCCTCGAATACATGTTGGTTAGCTATGACATTTTAGCTCTATAATGAAACTTGCCTTTTCGTAGGGGAAAGTTGTTAGCAGCCAAGCAGCCACACGGCACAGCACCTCTACGCGGCGGGTGAGTGTTAAAACAGCAACCCGAAATCGCATCATATCCATGCGGGGGGCAGGAGCCCTAAGTCGCAGGTATGTGTAGAAGCTTCGTCCAGCGACAAGAGCCTTGTTAAAAGGCAAATGAAGTTGAGAGACGCTGTCTTCTGGTGTGTAACTGCGCGCAATCAAGAGCAGATGCTTGGACCGCAGAACGCTTGAACTATTAGTTATGCTTGGACCTGGCTAAAGAGTAATCAACAAATACATACATTTCTTTGACTAGCGTATCAACGAATCGCGCTTGACCTGGACGGCGGCAGCGGTCAGATTATGGTTGTTGCAGAAAATTCCTCCACAACAAGTGACGAACGCTGCTGGGCTTCGTCGTAACAGCATAGCCATCACAACGCGCAATGACCTGAGCAGCTTGTCTCAGCTCCTCATGGTTTTCAAATCAACAATTCAAGAAATTAGACATTGCATAGTTCGAGAAAACTTTCGGAAGGGTAGGTTGTTGTGTCCGAAGGAAATCCCCCCGTTTAGATTATCTCTCACCAAATAAAATCGCGCTGCAATGGTGGATGTGTTTGGTTTGCTGGACGCGAGCGCCTTTACTTCGCTTCAACAATCGCTCAAGTTTGATCAGGAAGGGGACAGCGAACCTTTATACTGGCTGGTGCAGCTTTCCTAACAGCAAGTCAAGACACAGCAATGAATATCTGCCAACACGACATCACCGAGAGAATCCAGAAGTCTGGCCTTTCGAGACCTGCAACAGCATTTGGACCATTCGGACACTGTTTTCTATTACCGCTGAGGTTTACGGCAAGCATGCCTCTATCGATCTTCATCGAGAGTCTTCCGGCGCTTCTTCGCCGTTCGAGAACAGACGCAATCCGGGTGTTTTTGTTGGCATGATTTCGGACGCTGATGGCAAAAAACCGAAAAATAAGCTCGTTTTTGGCTTCAAACACGATGAACCTTCTCTTCACGAGCTCGGCAACTATATCAACAGATCCAGTTGTCAACATCGGTCCAGGTGTCTGGTTCATCATCTGCATAGCAACGGACTCACGGTCGCTCTCAGAAGGCACATTGACAAATACTGCGTATGCCAGCTCACTGTTTCAAGAATGTATGTCTCCTCGTCCATAAGATAGTCCATGGGTTCAGGCCTGCCATATTCATGAACGACGTTGCCTTGCCCATCTTCATAGAAAAATTGGTTATCCGCTTTGAAATACGCGTGGTGTGGTGCTTAAAAGCTGAAACGCTTACGTATTTATATAGTCCTCAGTATGTGCCACGCTTTGTGCGAGAAGACTTTCTGGTTATCCGATATCTATTCTTGGGAAGCCTGAATTTGATTTTAACAAATGCGATATCAATTTTCACTGGGGGTGACATTACTTTATGGAAGAGTGTATATCGCAACGCATTTCGGATCCTGAATGAGCCTTGCACAAACAACTCAAAGCAGCCGCGTATCTTTGTTGTCCTGACCCACAACCGCAAGATTTACTTTGAGCGTCTGATCTTGGTGACGGACCTTGTTTATATTCGGACCAGAAAGGCAGAACTAGATGTTCCATTCTCGCCCAAAGGGCTAAAGGATGCAATGCAGGAAATGGCAAAAGTCTTTGCCTGGCACAATGCGGTGATAAGCTCTCTGGACAAAATCGTGTTGCCTAGAAATTGCAGCCTTGATACCCTCGCCGTTCCTTCTACCCCATAATCTTCTTTCCCTTCCACCTCCTCTCCGTTTCCGTGTAAATATATATCTATATATCAAAAAGTTGATCCTTCGAAGGTACTTTTAACATCCGGCTAGCTTTGACGATGGGCAGAGACAGAGACGAATTGGAAAAATAGAGCTTGGATGAAGACAAGAGTGAAAAGCAGGACAGCGTCTGAAGACACAATGCTGTTGAGAAATTAGATTTCTTGTTAATTTTGAGTTAACTCTCATATCTTCATTGGTACTTCAATATGTAGTTTACAGTGAAAACCTGCAAAGTGCAATTTGGTGTCTAAAGTTTTCACAGATATACCAATTTTCACACTGGTGCGCCAAGTTCTACATTGTTGGATTTCGATTTTGTATTGATTCTCCCAAAAACTACATTTTCAAACGCGAAACACTGTAAAGGCCACCTTCCCAATATGATCACAGACATGAGGTCCCATCTTGAGCCCGTGTTTCAGGTACTGCCATGTTTACTTGGCATATTTTATCTATTGAGAAACAGCGGAGAAGCTGACAATGTCAATAGGCTTTGTGATCTTTTGATTTCAGCATACCTTTCTAGACTGATATTTGTTTTCCATTCATCCCCTTAATTCTTGCTATACACACTCTTTCCATTAATTAAATTCGTCATCCAATGAAAACCGATTACTCATTCTCCCAAGTGTGGATGTCACATATTCCGGTGATATTGTCATGCAAAGCTTAGCACCTCCAAGAGTATATAAAGCATGTAAACATTTTTAGCCCAGCTTTCCACATCCTACGGTTGAAATTTCTGATTACAAGATGAGCATCCAGTTTTTTATGAAAATGGGCAAGGCAATGCTGTCAACGAATACGGCAGACCTGAGCCCATGGACTACGGCGTCGACGAAGAGCAGTATGCTCTTGAAACGCGAAGATCATATACGCAGTATTTGCGTAATCTCCCTTGCGAGAGCATTCATGGGTCAGATACCATGCAGACCGAAGTTGCAAAGAAAGCTGTGAACATTCTCATGAGAGAAGCATCTGTCAAGCGAGCGTACACGCTCTATACGGACCAGGATAAGGTCAGGTTCTTCAAACTGATGTTTGAGAAAGTTCTGAGTGCCTCAGCTGCCGCAAAACAGTTAGGTATCCATGTCCGTACAGCTCAAGGATGGGCCAAACAGTATGAGGTGAATCCGGATAGCATATTCGCGAAGTGTAAGAAGAATGGTCGTCCGCATATCCTTGGTGAAGAGCATAAGAAGGTCATTCTAGAGTACGTCGATGAGAACTCTTCGGTTATCTTGGAGCAGTTCATGGAGCAACCGTTTCAGAGGTTTAAAGGGCTCAAAAGTCTCTAAGAGTACCGTTTATGATTTCGTGAGGACGCAGTGCAATCTGTCACTTAAGGAGGCCCGGTTTCAGCCTGTAGACAGGAGCAGCGGGGCCAAGATTCAAGAGCGTCTTGACTGCGTTCGCAAATGGAAGGGAACCTATATGGACTTTAGGACTAATTGTGTCTTCCTAGATGAGTCTGCCTTCCATGTCAACATGAAGCGCAGTAGGTTCTCGGAGAAGGAGACACTCACGACCAGAATTAATGAAGCATGCAATCGTATAAGTTTGAGCGATTTCGAAGGATTTGTCTCGCACTCTCATAAATGCTTAGATAAATGTCGCAACAGAGAGCACTTGTGATGTGGGTGTCACAATAAGTCGATGGCATACGACAGATAGATAGGATACACATTTAAACACACAATGAGAAATTGAGTAACAGGTATTCTGTAAGTGTCATTCTTTTCCTATAATATGTTCTTAATGCTCACCATCTGAACTATGCACCGCGGCTTGCATGCACTTGGCGGGAGGAGCTCGGCATGGCTTTGTCACATTTCTAGACAGGTTTGTTTATTAGCGTCATGTTTAGCTTCGCAAGTCCGCCAAATGCATCTGCAAACCGCGACTATATTTTTCGGAAATACAGTACATATCGCACTAAATTTCCCATATTATCGCACCTGCATAACGTGTCATGGATCATATATTACTATGTTTGCATATTCATCCCCCTATATTTTTGGCTTGTTATCTTTACATATTATTCAGGGTTCATTCCGAGCAATGTTAACTTTATATTAAAAAGAAATCATCAAAGTTAAATTACAAACAAGAAATACAGGAATGAATATGAAGAAGTCAAGAGCGAGTAGTAAATGTAGCTGATTGGGAACAAGAATTTTCATCAAGAGCATTACGTTAGTACTTGCGTTACTGCTGCATAATCACAATTGATACTTACACCCCGAAGGGTAATCCTCGAATTCACGAGGGACCAGACCGCGCACCTAGTGTTTCTGTATCAGCCTGTGTGCACCGCAGCAAAGTAAACCAGTAGACATACTTTGTACCCGTGGGGTCGGTCTATTAAAATAAAGAAGCACGACAGAGGACTTGAAGTGATGCATCGCGAGAGGCAGGAGAAAAGACGAAGGAGAGGCGCGAGACGGTTGATATTTGAGGTGGCGGGTCAGGACAGAGGTCATGTCGGCTATGAAGTTAAGCGTCAGAAACGGTACTGCACCTCGTGTGAGCAGCCAACGTACCGGGATGTTTGAGAGAACAGAGCCGAAGGACAAGATTTTGGATCTAGGTTCCTTTTTATATCCGCAGCTGTGATTCAATGCATTAGTTGATGCGTTTCTGCTGCCATTGAATGTTTATACATGGATTACGTTCGTAATAGGATCATATTCCTGAAGGTTAGGTTACGTTGGAGGCATCAATGTACGTCGAGGAAGATAACTAGAATAATACCAATCTCGTTACCTGTATTGATAGAAGATAATGAAGTGCCTCATCTACATCATACTACGTATAAATTGTACAGAAAAGATCTAAAGGTTTGCTTTAGTTCCTTGGAAATATTTAGGACGCATTCAAAGAAAGCAACAGAAAAAGAGCATCTATGTTCGGGGCAAAGGTGCGGGATCTCGTGTAAAATCATGTCTTAAGCAAGATACAAACCAATGATGCACAATCTTGCCATACAGCTATCAATCTATACGGAAATATGATTGAATCTACAAGATATTTGATTCTGCTAACACTTCAGGATTTATTATTAAATATTATTCTGCAAGGCAAGCTACTTGATAACTGTGTTGTTCTATCCATACCGTTTGTCCTATGTAGAAAAAACTCTAGTCTATCAAAAGGTACAACCTTCTACTATTACAATGTATCCCCGATAATTTCAAGGCCTCGGTTACAGGATTTTGCTCGAAAATAGCGAGAATTGAAAGTTGACGTCGGGAGTCTTACTAGGAATCTACTGCTAGGTATAAGAAGATGGTTTGCGGATTTGTTTCGAAGCAGCAAGAAGCTAGATTTTAGGTGTAGCATTCTCTCAAACATCGATTCATGCGAGTTTATTCCACAGAGTCGGATCAGCCATGAGCTTCAGCGAACTAAGCGCAGCGAGCGAAGCGAAGCGTGAAGCGCCTGTAAATCAACAAATGGAGAAGGGGCAGTGCTAGGGGGTTGTTTAATGTAATCCTGTCTTCTGACAGCTTTTTCGGCTTGTATGCTGATCGTAGATATGGATACTGCCGTGGTGTTTGGCAGTTCCTTGTCAAGAATAACAGTTGTTAGCATCTACTTTCAATGTCGGAGAGATCTGTGATGCACGAAGTTAACAAGAATAGAACACTTGTAAATAGAAAGAGTACAAACTGAGTTTACACTTTCCTATATGATACCCTATTTGAATTTCTCAATTCCATTATATCTTTGCTGCTACTTGCCAGCGTTTAACGATTGCCATCTGATAGTAACACCAAACTCATCAACACACGATAAGCGAATCATGTTTTCAGACTTCTGCAAGTAGTCGTAAAAAGATGTATATGAAATCAGATTTAGAACAGTCCCTGTTAATGATTTATTTTACAGTGAAATGAACGAAAATCGTTGAATAAACAAAATACAACTGCAGAGGCAATGGTTTTTGGTATTACTACACGTGGCGAATATTGTAAAGACTCGCATACCGGATGCAAGTACGATGACGGATATATATATATATATATATGTGTGTGTGTGTGTGTGGAGCACAACAAGTAAAAGAAAAAAAATAAAATAAAATAAAGAAACGCAACTGCCCCTTCATGTATGCGGAGGCATAGCTGCCGTAGTGACGTTGACGGCTTGAGCACCCTGAGCAAAAGACTGGGGTGTGGTGGACATGATATTGTTACTGCTGTTTGCATTGTTAACGGTGCTGGCTTGCTGCAGGAATCCCTGCTCACCGGCAGTTTGTGTGAATCGTTGAGCTGGAAGTTCGTATTTGATGTTCAATTCTGTAAGGATGTCCTTGACAGCAATCATGAATTTCGTTCGTCGCTTGAATCGTTTACCCAAATCTTGCCAGTTTCCCTTATGAGGAAGCCAAAAGGTGAGGATAATTTGGTTAACGTCGATGATATCCGTCACACGCATGTCGAATCCAGGGGCAAAATCACGGCTTTCGCTGTTGACCCAGGCTGTCAATCTCTCGCTCAGCAGATTCAGCTGCTCTGTAGGCGTCCTAAAGTCGATGTTGATGATGATACTTTCACCCATATCGCCCGATCGTCGCACGTTAACAATAAGTTTTGTCATCAAGACGGTCGTAGGTGCATACACAAGTTGACCATCACCACGACTAGGATATATAATTTTGTAAGCATATGTACTTGTCGTAATGAGGCTAGAGTTTTTAATCACTTACATAAATACAGTGCCCATTAAACCAAGATTGTGCACCAGCAAGTATTGGTCATCAATAATGACATAATCTCCGGCGTCGTATGGATGCTATTTGGCCAATGCAGCCTTAATTAATACCCGGAAAGTTTCCATATACTCCTTTTTCGAATAACCTTACCGTAATGAACAAGAACATGACACTCTCGAACATATTTTTTGCACTGTTACCAAATACGAATGTCAGAGCCAGTAAAAATGAACCTAGGGGAACCAAAGACTGCCAGATATCGACTTGAAAGATAGCCAGAGATATGAAAACAGTGGCCATAATGCTGATAATCAGTAGCATCGTATCGATTTTGCCTAAAGCTTGACTTGTGTCTCGCACTGACTGTGCAAGTGCTTTTCGTTCCTTATAAATGCGCAGCACAGTGTCTCGGAACTCGCGTCGTGTCAAGTTGCCGTTGCCATCTGCGTCGAAGACTGCAAATGCCTTTTCGGCTTCGTCGGGTGTTGCAAAGTACGGCGCGAAATGCTTATATTCTAGAGATATTTTGGCTTCATCTTCTATCGACGCGGGCATGCCGTGAGGGAATGCAAGAGAGTAGAACAGCTTTTTTGCGACTTTCTTTGCATATTCGGTAGAGTTGATGTCGACTTTATCGCGGTCCACACGGCTTCTTATTTGCGGTTGATCGGTCAGAACAATATTCTGAAGCCGTTTTTGGAATTGGCCGAGAATATCTGTTGTGTTTTGACGTCTATATTCGGGTCGTTCATGCACACTCGTACTGTATGCCGTTGGATCATCGTTAAGCACCAGCTGCTCCTTGGACCTGCGGTTGCGCAAAACACCAGAGGGCTCGGGCCGCGATCTACGACCTTCAGACTTGCTCAAAGTGTCAAGAACTATTTATATCGCGAGTTAGCAAACACGTGGGGCCCTTTCTTTTTTATAGAAACTGTGGAGCATTTAAAACGTACTCTTCAGTGCATACTTGTTTTCCTTCAACCGGTCGCTATAAGCTTCCCTGTGGAATCGTGTTGCTACAAACGAGCAGCAACATTGTCAAGATTCTTGTCAAGAAACGCTTCCATTTAATGAGCTTACCGATAACCTGCACAACGACTTTCTGTGCAAAGAGCCAGCAGCAGGCGACAAAGATACATGCAAACACCTTCCAGATAACTCCAGAGTAGCCTTGTTCTTTGACAGACTACACGGTGTGAATTAAACACAGACATCAGTCGACTGTTTCGATGTAAGTTCTTGACTAACATTAGCTTACGTTGTATGGATAATCGGTCAAGAATGCCCAGGATCCCCAGTTCCAGGATGCAATCATCAGCAGGGCCAGGTATCCCTTGAGACTCATGTAATACTTTTCTCAAATTAATTGATGTGACACAGATTGGTAAGGACAGCAATAATGTCTTACCTCCATTGCAGATTTGACCTTTTCCGACCTACGGCCGTGAAACAGTTTTGTCCACATGGAAACAGCGGAAGGGACGGCTTCCACGACGACGGTCGTTAGCCAGCCAATGTGCCAGACAAAGGCAGCCCAGTAGAACCAAAGCTGCAAATTGCTTCGTATGTTTTTGAAATTTGGAGCAGCACGCTCCTCTTCTGTGGGTGCGGGAAGCAGCAAGTTGACACAGACAGCAGGCGTTATGAAGACGATTGATCCAACGAGCGCGAAGATGACTCGCTTTGTGAAAGGTGACAGGTAAGACCAACAGCAAGGTCGCTGCATTGCTTCCTGGATACGTTGTCGCGTGGTTTTCCGCCTGCGAGGCCGGGGCTGGTCCGGATCGTCGTTCCAGTCAAATTCGTCATCATCGTCCACTCTTTGGTCCGCAAGCTCCTTCTCCAGCATGCGTTCCTTCGCTCCCGTTGGCGACCGGACACTTTTTTTACTCCGTGATCGAGAGATATCTTCCTCTTCCTCGTGTGATGAGTTGACATTGATGGCGTAAAAGGTATCGTGCACGGATGTGGGCATCGGGCTAGGATCTTGTTTACAAGCGGGATGTTGGACAAGGCGTAACCCTGCAGACCATGCGTGCGCTGATGCTCACCTGTCATTAAACTTTTTTCGTCATCGGGTGCGATGCGGACGGATTTCTTTGCCATGTTTGCGACGTACACCAGGGGTGCAAAAGGCAGAAGAGTAGAAAAAGAACCGCGCTCTTAAATTATATACAACAAACGACGGGCGGAACTCTGACGGATGTTTCAGCTGTCCAGACTGATCGTTCATGTTCCTTTGTCTGTCGATTCGCTGTCTTTTTTGGTCCAGACTCCACCAGCGTTATTTTGGTTCGGAGCCACCGACACGCTGCTGCCGCCGCTGTTGTTATTTTCGAGATCTTCAGGACAACAATTGGTTGGTTGTAGACACCCATCCAATGAGCGATGCAATCCAAATGACTAGAGTGCTATCCAAGCAAGCAGCAGATGGCAGCGGGGTGCATCATCTTTGGTTCCGCTCGCGACGGCCAAATTACTCTTCTAGGCCCCGTGGGTAGCGCTGCCATATTCATTGTTGTTGTCAACTAGATGCGTCCAGTTTTTCCCATCTCTGCAGGGTGATGGCATCTTGCAGAGACCAAAACTCCATCCATTCCGGCTTTGCTCACGACTTTTGGACAAATTTCATAGCTTCGTTATTGTTGTTAGGGAGTAAATCTGGCAACATGTGGTGACACCTGCAGAAACCTTTGCTTGGCAACCAGCTCAGACCAGAAAACAATGCATTCGGAGAAGAAGCCAAAGTGAGACGCATTGGTAGCAGTCGTGTAACAAGGTGGTCGGGCATGCGTCAGGAGTGGCAAAAAAGGTGCAAAGTCGAATGTGTCGCTTGTGGCCTCCTGATGGAAAAGTTTGGCTAGTCCTGGTTGGTTGTTGACCACTGCTGTCAGAGTATTCTGTAAATGATATATATAGACCTATCTTGACACTCGCTCCCTATTCTGTCAAACCGTCTGTACTTCCCTTCCCTCTTTCTCTTCAAGTTAAAACTTCGTGCTGGTTCACGGATACATTCCACTCCATTGCTCTGCTCCGCCATATCCATCCATAACCCCTCTCCATGAACACAAAACGATCTCGCAACGTGAACATGGGTCCCACTCGCAAGCGTACACACCTCAAACCTAGCCAAGTTGCTGTCCTTCAAGAGTCTTTTGTCTCCAACCCGCTTCCGGATGCTGCGCTTAGAAGCCAGCTTGCCCAGGAGCTTGGGGTCACCGAACGCACAGTTCAAATTTGGTTCCAGAACCGCCGTGCTAAAGCACGCAAGCTCGATGCTGGAGGCAGCGGGAACAAGATACCCGCTCTTATGCCCAGTGTGAGAACAGGCTGGATTGAACCGCCTCGGGGTCAGCGTTATCAGGCTACTTTCCGCACCATGATGACACCTGAACGGTTTCAAGAGATGCACCATCAAGGCGAAGACGCTCGGCGCCGGGCACGCTCAGCCTCTTCCAGAGTAGATAGTCATCATCAATTACAGCAACAAGAAGAGCAGCGGCAGCAGCCGGAAGCTGCGGACCGAATCACATCCAAACTTGGTAAGCATTTCATTTTCTCAAGAAGGGGTGTGTGTGGGTGTGGCTGCATGGCCCCTTAGGATTATCAAAAATAAATCACTGACTTTCCTTTCTGTAATTGCAGGCCCGACCTTGGTGCAATTCCCTGTCACTGCTCTTCGCATTGGCTCCTGGACGAGGTTCCCATCTTTCAATGGCACTTGGGATCTATTGTGTTACGCTCAAGACCGACAGCTTTCTTGGCAAATCCAGGATGGCGGTCACCGATTCAAGATTCAAGTCAGCTTCGATGCCATTTCTCAGCTGATTCTCACTTCGCAGATCCAGGATGATCTGACTGTTGCTGATCAACTGCAAATCCATCTTGTCAGCCCCAACGAAGCTGCGTTCTCCATGTGGCGAGCTGGTATCGACCACGACTGGGTCCGTTGCGGCGACTTTTCCGAGAATAATCAGGCTTCAAGCCAATCGCTTCATATCCTTCAGGGTAGCCATGACTCCCTCAGGACGGCTCTGTTGCAAGTGTTCAATCAAGCTCCAGACCTGTTTGCAAAGTTCTCTATGCCCGTTACTCATTCTCAGGATGGAGTGCCATCTCTAGATGCTCGGGAGTTCACTCTTTCGCCATCAGCAACGCCTGAACCATTCAGCGCAACGACAACAGTAGCACCATCTCTCCCTGTTTCTTCTTCCTCATCCTCCTCTCCGGCTTGGACCATTGGCGCCTGCACAGGTGTGAGTCCGGTTTTTGTTACCGATAAGCAAACACTGGAACCATGGGCGCGTTCCACCGTCGGTTATCAGCTTGACCACCGTGACAACTGGTTAAATCCAGTTGCTTACAACCATCCTGCTTCCGTATCTCTTGCTCACAATAGCCTGGAGCTTTTGTAGAGAAAGAAAGCCTTCGATCTCACCTGGTGTGAGGTAAACTGTACTTTGAAAATAAAGTTGCGCATATATAAACTATTCAATTACAACGGGATGGAAAAACCTTTACTCAGGCCTACACCCGGCTGTCACAGAATATGTAGTGTGCCATAGGCATTTTCCAGAACAACCAGACCCCTAAACGATAAAACTTTGCCTCAACTATCCAAATTCTCGTGAAAAGCTCGTGATATGACGTATTCGCGTGAACGGTAATACTCGAGGCCAATATCTCGGCTGCATCCTCTATATCTCAGAAGCCATTGTCTTTACCATGGATATATTTTTTATGCTCTATTATCATTGGATGATGCCTGGCTAATGATCTACCCATGGTACATTTCAGTTAGAGTCGCCCCAACTTTGGCGCATATAATTGCCCAAGAACACAAAATTACATCGCTGTAAACGGTCTAAAATACTCTTAAGGCTACTGACAATGCTTTAAACGGATTACAATGTCTGAAAAAATTATCTTTGAAGAAAGTTATCACGGTTGAAAGTCGAAGGGTCCACCAGCATTTTGGCAGGGCCGAAGAAATTTTGAGAAATCAGTCTTCCCACCACCTTTCTTTTTATCTTTTCGTAACTCTAGATATAGCTCTTTTTTACATATTAACGTATGGATATTTTCTTAACATGAATACAAATCAGACTCTCAAAACCAACCTTTTAAAGTCACATACATCATAGGATCGATGATCGTGTTATTTAGACGATCTTGTTCCCATCTTCACCTTTTTGCCTTTTACTCGTCGAATGTATCGCACGCATTTACCGGTGCGGAAGGAATTTTGTTGAAAAATGGGTTTATGTAGTACCTCGAAAGATGTGAATTGCGCCAGACAAGGCTATACACTTGGCAGCTAATTCGATTGCTCGCCCAATGGTTCCAAGATACAATCGTATTTGTGGAAAAGATTTAAGGGCAATTTTCCCTCCTTTGTTGATAACTCTCCTAGGTCTCATGACAGGACCTTCTCCGCAGAAAATATGCATGGATACTACGTGCATCCTAATCGACAACACCCCCCATCTACAAGATCCAGGCCGTCCGAGAATTTATGGAAAACGACGATTCAAATACATCTACCTCCCGTCGTACTCGCCGTTTTGAATCCAATTGAGTGTTCTGGTCAAAGTTCTTGTGCGATGCCGAGAGGTCTGGCATCGGAGACAGCGGAAAGGACAAGGGAATCCGCAAACCCTATCTCCCGCACTGATTGCCACGCCTGGAAAAGGTATCCTTTTTTGAGCGTTGCTTTCAGGAAGAAGGAATGTCATATGTTTTTGAAGAAAGAGCAGTTTACAATGTATGCGTTTGACGAGTGTGTATTGGTTTAAATTTTGCAGCAGACAATATAATGATTTGCACCGGTCAAGTACTCAGTTATCCGTGCACCGCAACGCGCCATCAAACACCGAAGAAATCGGTTTCCCAGGCCATGGCTTCTTTTTCAGAAGAACGATTAAATGTCCAGCGTAATTGTTCCTTCAACAACTCGTTCTACAAGATCCGGCTATCACGATGCTCACAGACTGTTCCTGCAATCGATGCTATCACATCGCTTGCTCTATGAGGAAAATGCACAAGATATTTACGAGGAAGTGTGCGAACTGACCGAATGTAAATCACGGAAGCGGCGAACTTGTATAAATAGGAGCGTGGCACTCACACAGGTTTTGTAGCTGAAATGGTTGACTTTGCCGACTTTATCGCGGTAATTAACGGGGAGATCGCTGAGGTCGACATGACTCTTAAAAGGTCGAGAGACGAGCGAGACGGACGACCGGTTATTGCTCTTGTGAGTTCTTTTCTCCCTTGCTTTGCATGTAGTATCTGTAGTAAATTAAAGGAAATCAATTGCTTAGGTGAATACTAAAGACGATGAGGTTGCGCAGACAGCTACGAGTTACACAGCCAGTGAAATCACCTATTTACGACAGCTTGTAAGTCTCCTTCCTCCAATCTTTGCATTAGTCGATCAGAATTAGTATTTGACACGTTTTATTTGCGAAAGATTGAATTGATTGTCTTATCAGACGATGAAGAATTTGCGATTGGTATTACAGCCGCACTGGGTCTCGCTTCAAAAATGAAACCACCAATGCCCCAACGTGAAGCACAAGCTTTGCTTGATCGGCTGGAGAACGACGGATGGCTGTTTCGCACACCCGATGGCGATTTTTATGCGATGGACACACGTTGCGTACTCGAACTTCAGTCATATCTACGGGAACAGTTCGGCGATGTTATCAAAGAATGCAAAATATGCTACGATGTTATCACAATGGGCGAGCGCTGTAACTTGCAAGATTGTCCCGTGAGGATCCACCGACACTGTGCAGATAGCCTCTTTGCAGGTGGCCAAAACATGGTTTGTCCGCAATGCTCGACAGCGTGGAACCGACATAGTACCTTTGGCGCAGGCTTGCCAGTCTAATCCGGAAGATCTCACAAAACAACTTGTCGGTTTATACCATTCTTTGCATGCCAAATGCTGCATTTTTCTGTGTCGAAGTGCCATCTTCTAAAAGGGAGAAGACATGAAAATTTTATTGCAGTGTTGTTACCAAATACAGTACTGTAAGCGGCATGTTGCCAGAATAATGACATACCTCACGCAAAAGAGGTTGCCAACGATATTTACAGTAGCTTGAAGATTGCTTAGTCACTGATGCAACAACAATAATGACCGCTCATATACTATAAAGTATCAACAGTTAATAACTATGCATTCCAGCTGTTCAAACTGGCACAGGAAATACCGCATCTTACACATGAAGAAATTTTATTGCTATTGCAGGAACACTCGTCTCCTCTTTTATTGCCGGACATATTCACGAACATAATTATCCACGCTTTCTCGTACGTCCATGTTTGGGATTAAACCGTCTAATCCGTGAGCTATTTGGGTCCTGCAATCTTGGCAGCAGAAATCATTATCTAGCATGTATCCACGGATACATTCGTCACAAAAACTGGCACCGCAACATGGAGTGATTGTTGCTTCACGCAAAAGCCCCTCGCAAATTGGACACTTCAAGTGCTCAGGCACAGGTACGGAACCATAGATATCTAATAGGTCGCCTGCAGTTGCATTGCCGAGATTAAGCGTTGCTGCAGTCTTCGCTACATGTTTGTCCCAAGTTGATCTGGATTGCACAAAATATGTTGCTTTAGTTTATGTGTTCTCGCCATTTCTATGCAATGCTACTTACGAATCTGCTTGTGCAACCACAATGTCACCTTTCGGTGTCACCATCAGACCCCCAGTACCTGATTTGACTGCATTCTTTGGTTCCTCGATGACTTTGAGAAAACTCCTTGGAATACCGGTCGTACGCTTGATCTTGGGATGTCTGTCGAACTCCTTGTCTCCATTGGTCGGACATTGATTGATATAATGCCCTGAAAGTATGTTAAAAATCTTCGTTTCTTTTCTTAATTCAATGGTTCCTTACCTTTTTGACCGCATCTGTAACAAACATATGTTGGGGGCGGTACTCGTGTCGGTTGGTTCTGTGGATTTGTGTCATTTCCATCACCAGTTCTGGAAGACTGATGAAAACCTCCTCGTCCTCGTCGAAAATCGCCTCCTCTCGGGTTATAAGGTATATATTGTTGTCTGGAGTTGATAAGAAAAGAGAGCAGTATATCAGTATCGGAAGTCAAGATGGAAAGCCATGAGATGACACACAAGCAGAAAATATGTAGATATACAATCATGGTATACATAGTGGCAAAACATGCTATATATGTATTTTTTTTTCTCTTTTTTTTTTTTCTATTGCAAAGCACCATCACGCACTTACTAGTTTCGTCACCCAAGTATGTATAACATCCACCGTTCACCCAATTATGACACGTATCAAACCATTCTTTCTAGTTCTCCCTCTTCCCCTCGCTCTCTATGTTTCTTACCCTCTCCATGTATACATATATGTAACCTGCTTCGAGAATGTGCGTGCCTCCCAATATAAATGCTACGTAAAATATACTTACTCTGCCAGCTTTTCCTGCATTGCGCCCCATTGATCAGTGGTTTGCTGAAACATAGCCTGGATTGCCGCATCTTCCGAATCGTTTCCTATTGCTGTATCATTGGATGATGGTTCTATGGACTCTTGAGTAGAAGATTGTGTGGTTGATGCCGCTGGTGAAGGTTGCTCTTGCGGTTGTACTCGCTGTTGCTTGTAGTTCAGACTCATGTTGCGTCCAGCAAAGCGTTCAGGCCCTCCAGGAGGCCCTGCTTTCATACCGGGACCAGCTGCGGCAGCTCCTTTCCCATCCGCAGGCAAAGCACCTAGGACATAACGCTGTGCTGTGCCTTTGCCTGGCCGCGAAGCCGGTAAACGTCGGACAATGATGGATGTATTACGTGGTACTACGAAAACATCGTCCTTATACTCTACAATCAAGCATTAAGCAAAGCGCAATGTGTATAACCTAACGCAATAACTACCTTCGTCCGTCTGTGCATTGTAAATGGCTAGATCAAAATCTGTGCATCGAGCCAATTTCTTTGCGCGAATGATCTCTCGCTTTACATCAAAGACAGTCGCACCTGGGCCTTCAAAAGTAAAGACATCATAGTCTGAATCTTTCGCAGCTTTGAATTTGTAGTAGATCACGGACATGAGAAATGTGCTAGAAGGAAGAAGCTGGCAGGCAATTTCCGAGAGCTGCGGTCATCTTAAGGTCCGCGTTAAAAAATCATTGGATGGCTCTATTTCGAGAAATCCACAGTGAATGGCTTACCTACAGATTATATGAAGTCTGTTGAGAGCGCAAAAATTGTGGTATCTTCAAAATTGCAACAAATTCCTGGTAAATATCACATAACAAAATCCAAGAGATTGTATCAGAGCTTTGAACTGAACCCACGATTTTTATCTAGCATGCACCAAGTCGGTTGCTTAACAATGAACATTAGGTCGAGCTGCTGCTATGTATAAGAGAATTGGACGCTTGTATACAGAAAGTAGCATAGCTGCAATATCCGCTGTGGCAATCAGTGTAATCCTTACGAGATGAAATGGGAGACTGACTCGTTCTGTTACTGTACATGGTTTAGAAAGTATGGATGTCAGGACTTGAAAAATAAAGAAAAAAAATGAAAGATAATGTAGTACAACAAAAACGGTTTACAATAATGCTCAGACACGTTCATTATGGATATTGCTATTAGTAAAAAGAGTAGGAATCGAAGTTTGCGATGCAGGCGAAGGAATAGTTATGACTTGGATTTGATCTGCGTTGTGATTTCGATTGATCAGCTGCCGTCGATCTCCTCCGGTGTAAATGTAAGCAAACGGAAAGCAGACAACAAACATCATGCTTAGGATAAAGCACAACCAAAAGAATCCAATGGAAGCGTACATAAATCCAGCCAATATAGGACCGAAACACATGCCTTCAATTAAATCCGAAAACATGTGTAAATATACGAGGCAAGTATGGAAAGTAGGACACATAAAAACGAAAGTTGATGTTTACCTGTGCCATATGCAGCGTTAAAAAGACCGTAACTTCGCGCGAGGCCGTCCTTTTTGCTGGTCGATTTGTTTTCGTTTGCGACGACTTGAGCGATCTCTGGAAAAACGGGTGCCTGGCAGCCTGCCATGGTGGTACCACCAATAATGAGTATTAACAAGAGCGGCCAGAACGGTGTATTCTTATCTGGTAGGCCGATAGCTATGCAAGCTGGCGTGACAAGTGCAATGGATACTAGTGCAACAATCTTTGGTCCATACTTGTCGCAGAACCATCCAGCGACTGCACTTGCAGCGATGCTCGGTACCATGTAAGCTAGAAGAATAAGACCGATAGCAGCTTCGTCAAAATGCCACTCGGTAGCAAGGCGCATCGACAATGTTGACTAAAATCGGAAGCCAAAAGCGCACGCTTACTATGTGAGTAACTTCCAATATATATTAGGTGACAAGTCTTTACCTCGAAGGAGCTCATGACCGCTGCAACGACCAACGTTATATGCAACGAGACAAGCAGTCGAGGTCGTCGTAAGAGTTTGCTAACAGTGACCTGGGAATCATTCGTTTTGGTATGCGTGTTTTCATCGTTATGGTCACCGCAGTGGCTACAGCTGCTGCTTATATTTGTATGCGTCGTTGAGATTTCAGGCGAAGGATGCTGCTGTGTTGTATTATTTCCGTTCTGCGCTTCGGTGTCTGGCTTGATGAACCATTCTTTGGGCGAATGACATCGTTCCACAATAACGAGGCGCATGAAAAAGTCGAGGCCGCAAAGAACCATCGAAGCAATGAAAGGTGCTTGATGACCTAGCCTGGCATATAGAACTAGACATCCGGCTCTCGATTGAGAAATCTTTGCTTGTGCATTTCAAATTCAATCGACTTACCTCCTACAATAACAGCAAGCAAGAATATCGATTATTATTTCAGTCTTTGCACTTGGAAGTACAGAATGAGAATTTCCACATTCGACATTTACCTCCAACAGGTAACCCGGTAACTAAGCCGAGGGGATAGAAGCCCATGAGTTTCCCCATCTGTAGGCCTAAAAGATAGTATGTCAGTCTTTTATCCGATTTTTCTTCACGTCTTTACTGCGCAGTGCTTAGGGTTTCTTTTACCTAGTCGACTTTCTGGCCAATTGTCAGCTATCAAACATAGAGACATTGTCCAGACGCATGCGTTCGCTACACCCTGCAGAAATCGCGCTAGGAGTAACATCCAGTATGCGATAGCAAACATGAACATGATGTTGGCGGCTATGGATGCTGATATGCCAAGCAGCATCGGAATACGGCGTTGTCGTATTTTGTCGCCTAACCAACCGAAAAGTGGAGATCCAACTGCAGAAGATGAAAGAATTAGCCAGCAGTAAAGAGTCTCCTCTGGATCTCAAAAATACCTAAAAGACCAACTGCATACAGCGCGACCAGTATACCAGTTTCTCTTGATGTCTCAACTGAGGACTTGCCTCCAAATGGTGAAGATGCCGTTGCTTCCATTGTTGATGATACGTTTTCGTTATTGTCATGGTTGATACGGCTGATGATGAATGGTGAAAGAGGAAACAGGATCGAATGAACAAATGTCTGTTCAAAGCCAGGAACGGATTGATGAGCTTGCGTTAAAGACGACACGATAGTCATATACTCTATTTACGCTCGTAAATAATCCAATGGCTGCAGTCGCAAATATGAACTGATCGGAGGCCCGTATGCTTAAAAAGATGGGACGACTTTCACTGCTGATGATCTTTTCTAATTTGGATGCAAAACTCTGTTTTTGCACCGCTTGTACACTCGGTTTTTTCTCCTTCTTTCCACTTTCTGTAAAGGCAGGTGCAATAGCTCCTACAGCGTGAGTACGTAGCGGCATAAGTAGATACAGGGAAAGAAGGAAAAGCGTTAGTGTTTTGTTATTTGCCACTTGATATATAAGGAGGAACGAAAAAAATGAGGAGCGCGCCAAGCTAGTAAACTTTCTCAAACTACTCTTTTCGATGAACTAAGGGGACAAGCAGGAGGATCCAGAGTTGGAAAAGGGGTTGACTGCTCCACCATTCTTGGTTCTCACGTTCGGTTTTGCAGCTTCTCCAACCTTCGGTCAGTCAGAACACTGGGCATATGAAACATGACTAATTGACGTTGGTATCAACATATTACAGAAGTGTGGTACAATCCAAGCTTATAGTAGATGACAATCAAAACATGCTAAAGTAATCCATGTAAGAATATCGCGCAGAGCACCGTTTGATAGAAAGGAGTAAAGGGATAGTTTGATGTACCGCTTCGAAATGCAACAAATCGGTTCGTTTAGGCTTACTCGGCCCGTTTAATCTATATCCTAGAATTGACCCGATCATCCTGCGACTGTCTGATCCAAGGAGGAGCTGATCGCTGTTTAGACGGTGGATGATCACTTTAGCTGAGCGGTTCCTGCAAGTGGACGATCTATAACTGTCGTACTTCCATGGACGATACTCATTACATTTTTTTAAAGTTATTCTCTACATATAATGCGTGCTTTCAGTTGTCCAGGAATTCCATCATGACTTCATAGACGTAAAATGTCACAGCATTGACAGGGAACGCGCGCAGGATTGTTGGTCCAACGCCGCGAAAAAATACACCTGCACCGTCAGTTTTATAAGACCGGACAATGCAATCCCGTATAGAGGCATAAGGTCGTGCATCTAAAATTGCTGAGCACGACGCGGTATTTGATCGCATGTTAGTACTTGGACACGTCGATGATGATAACGGTGTCGGCTCGGCTCCAGCGATAGCAGTCGTGTGTAACATCCGTTGTTGCTTTGTTGTGGAAAGGATTGCCGGTGCCGGTGTGGAGAAGGTGGCATTGGATGGCGAAGGCTTCGACGGAACCACCTGCATCTGTAGTCTGGATTTGACAACGTCGATAGGGTAGATAGACGTCCACGACAGAGCCCCTGCTGCACCTCCTGCCAGGAGCAACTTCCATGCATTGGAACCACATGTGTTTTGCGTCTGATCTACCTCGAGGAGCCGCTTCATGCCCTCGTACACCCAAAAGTAAATACCATAACTAGGTGCATCTCGGATAATTGTGATCCATCCTCCCTGGTAGAACCCTATATTCGAAATACAAATTAGCCGAAGAAAATCAAGCAGGAGGTAGCAAAGTTTACATCACACAGTACCTCGGATTCCATTTCTAGAGAATATCTCTCGTGTAACTTGCCACGAGCTCTTGGGAGTAACTGAAACTTGTGCCTGGATTTTCACCAGATCGGTGGGAGTTGAAAAGAAAAAGCTTGCGATGCCGGCGCCGCAACCAGCCAAGTAGACCTGGCCTAGAGTGGGTTCAAAGTCTGCATTATTGTCAAAAGCTGAAGATGGCTGGTGCTGCCGCTCGAACGCGCGTAAAAGCCCGCCATAGGATACAAATAGAATGGCATTGAGGCCGGCTAAACCCATGACTGGTGCAAGCACGCCCTTGAACAAGGCACCAAACTATATAGCTAGAGCATTAAATTCTCTCTGCATAAAGTCTCCCTGCACACTCATATCGAGATTGGATCGATATACCTACCCCTTCGTATTTAACCATCTTCTTAAATGTTTGCCAGGCTCTGGGTGATGTCCTGCTATCCAATGCCGCTGCTGCTGTTGGCATTGCTGTCGTCGCAGCGTTTGAAGCCTGGAGACGGGTCTACATTTATAGTTCGTATACATTATCATTGCGTGCAGTCTCTATCCTACTTTTCTTCACCTTCAACACATCTAATGGACTGCCAACGATGATGCCGGCGGCGCCGCTGACCCAGCCTATAGCTTCTTTGTCAGATCTCCTGTCCATAAAAATTGTCCGCGATGGAAGTTTCGGTTACCTGCGACAAAGTCATTAAAGCTCTCAGCTGAATAATCGTACTGCGTTAGGAGAACAAGTCTGAAAGCTCGCCGATCACAACTTGGTTCTTACCCATTCCGTGGAGACCTGAGTCTTATTGCCCCGCTTTTCTTAAAATCAAACACGACCTTGGCATCAAAACCAATGTCCACTTTTGGAGTTTGGCAGAGAAAACAGACACCAATCTAAGGATTGGGCCTTCGAAAGTTTTTAGATATTCAGTACCTGACGCAAGGAAGGCTCCACCAGGTCTGCAGATAAAGAGGAAAATTTACTCTTATGGACCAGGCATCTATATTCCATGATTATTGATGTCTTTGCATGACGCAAGGAGCGTCCAACAGCTGTTTTAGATAATACAAAGAATTCTAAGCATAATCATCAGGGTATATCTTCAACTGCATGCCTTAGAAGCTGCTGAATACGGTACCTGAACGTGACCATTCAGGAACTGATCTGATTTTTTACGGATAATTTTTACAGTACAGTGCCTGAGATACTGTTTAATGCTAGCTGCTTTATCAAACTGCTCATCTCAGATCGCGGAAATTAGGTGTTGAGTAGTTCTGAACAGGATCTTCGGAAGTGGCAGGTGTTCTACAAGTACGACATGTACGAAAGCATTGTCCAATCGATGAATTTTCCTTTCGGGGGACTGCACACGGCCAACTGGGAACCTTGCACTGTGACACAAAGATTCCCGCGGACCAGTTTTCCCCGGAAATTCGTAGAGGTCCATTTTCCCGCGTCTCATTCTTGTCCTTTGTTTTTCTCATTATGCCTGTTACGAAGACTTCCTTTGGCGCCGATAGTGGCATCGACCAATACACGCTTATCAATGAAAAGAAGACACTTGCTGTCATGGTGCTAAACTACGGCGCCATCATCTCGCATATCCTTGTGCCAGACAAGACCGGTCAAGTTCGAGACGTTGTTCTCGGCTTTGACAATTTGGAAAACTATAAGCACCCTCAGAACCCATATTTTGGTGCCGTCATTGGCCGCTACGCGAACAGGTACGTACGCATTTGAGTGCGAGCTTGTGCATAGTGTTACCATCTCTGATGCGGAACAATGCTTTGTATGCATAAACTAGAATCGGGGAAGGCAAGTTCAAGGTGAACGACAAAGAGTATCAACTCGCTATCAACAACGGTCCAAATGCTTTGCACGGTGGTCTTGAAGGATTCGATAAGAAAATATGGGATGTTACAGTTCTTTCAGAAAACCCTGCATCCATCCAACTGGACCTCGTTTCTGCCGCTGGCGATCAGGGTTATCCTGGGGAAATGAAAGTCTCCGCTGTATACACTGTCACTGAAGGCAACTCTTTGGAAGTCACTTACAAGGCCACTTCTTCGGAAGATACCATAGCGAACTTGACGAACCATAGTTATTTCAACTTGGCCGGTGTGGCTCTGAACCCTAGCATTCTCAACACTCAAGTTACAATGACGGATGAAGTCAAGGGCTTTTTAGAGCTGGATGAAAATGCATTGCCCACTGGCAAAGTGCTTAGCTGGTCTGATGCTGACTACATGCAATTCTCGGCAAGTAGCTTGTTTAGACAGCTGACACAGAAACGATACAAGCTAACTCTGTAAGAGTTTAGGGCGACAAGGCGGGTACTGAAATTGGCGCTCGAATCGACAAGCTGGCTGGATCCAAAGGCTACGACCATCCTTATGTAATCCATTCGGACTATGTCATTGATACTTCCAGCTTGCCGCTCCGAAAGGCGGTGGTCGCCTATGCACCTGAATCGGGTATCGAGCTCGAGTTTTCCACCACTGAACCTGCATTCCAGTTCTACACCGGCAACTTTATCGCTGACGACGTATTTGAGGGCAAGAAGTCGCAACAAAACGTAAAGATCGGCCACCACGCTGGTTTCTGCCTTGAAAGCTCCCGTAACCCAGATGCTCCCAACAAGCCCGATTGGCAAAGCAGCGTTTTGCTAAAGAAGGATGATACATACGGTAGCAAGACTGTATTCACATTTGGACTTCGCAACTAAATGATAGTCTACTAAATTCTGATCTCCTCCTTCCACACCATAAACTCTTGCGATTCCTCGATATTATTGTTGCCCATGCTTGCTACATACTGTCGTGAATCTTCAACAAGGTTTCCACTACGCAAATCCACTGGCCAGCCGGCGATCAGAATCTCTGCCGTCGTGTCTTCCCATGTGTATACAAGCATCCGAACTGAGTTGTGCTTGTGCACAAGACCGTCAGGGATGTAAAAGTCGTGCTGAGGACTGTCACCATTGCCGTAATATCGAGCAATGAAAACATCATTAATGAAGACTTGCGCTGTGAAAGGTCCATTGAGATGTAGACGCAACGGAACAGTGAGTGAATCCGAAGCACTTTGGCGGAAATCGTCAAAAGTGAACTGCATCCACTGTACGCCATGTCTCTTGGTGAGAGGAAATCGATATACAGTGCCATCTTGTGTAGTATCGCCTAGCGTATTCCATCCATTTTGCTGTTGTTCATCGGGGAATCCGGTCGAGTTGTAAGGATCGCTGAGATCCCGTACATCTACACCGGCAATCTGCCACAAAGGCTGCTGATCCAAACCAGATACAGTCACTTTGATAATGCCTCTCGGGTTGCGCACATCGTTCATAATGAATGCTTGTCTTGCTAATCCAAAGCTATCCACAAGCACAATAACTTCGTTCAACATGTCCCCTTCACGCTGTAGATATGGCGTCAGATCATAGGTATGGGTTCCCAAAAACCAAGGATCCGGTCCAATCTTCGCACCGGGCGAAAACAGCTGGCGGGAATATGTCGTGTGACCACCAACAACATAGCCATTTACCAAAATTGTTGCTCTGTTGCGCATATTAAGTGACAGTTTAACTGTCTTGTTGGGAGTCGAAAATGTTGTCCGATACAGCACATGTCCACTCAAGAAATGATAATCCAATGCATCAAAAGTCAACGATTTTCCATCATGGCCAGGCTTCAGAGGGCGCCAGAGGAAAGATGACCATTCGGCAGAACGAACCTGCCAGTTACGTAGATTGATTTGCACAGGAAGTGGGAATTGCTGGTGTGCATGGCCGAAATCCATCGCATATACAAAACCAATATCGTGGACGCCCGTTGTAGCAGGGACAAGACGAGGATCAGCCGGGCGGTTGAACGATAGAACGTGCAATTGGCGATCAGACCGACGATATTTCACTTCGAGCGACTTGGTACGCTCGTTGTAGAACATTGAGCTTGCGCCCCAGGCTGCAAACGCTGGGTACCGCTTTTCTCCATTGTTCCAATATCCCTCCTCGAAATCCGCAAACAGAGTGCTCACTGATGTACGAGAAAGTCCAATAATATACAGATCACCTGTAGAGCTACTGAGTCGTGTCCATCCTTCAGACTTTTCAAATTTGAGAAGATCAACGCGTCCATCCCGTCGCAGAACATCGTCTTGCATATTGCCGCTCAGTTGCATTGTCTTGTGCTCAAAAGCCAAACCGCCGATCATATTCGGTTCGACGACCCAGATTTCGGTTTTCGAGTCTTTGTCAACCATGCGTAAGTGAATAGGGATAGTTGACTGTAGTAACCGCAGGTCATTAACTGTTCTATAGTTGCCTACACCGATAAACGACGTCTTGTAAGGCAGGAAGCATTGCATCGAAAAGTTACCGCTGCTGGATTCCACGGATACATCGAATAAATCCCGCTTCTTCCTGTCAAAGTTGCGAAAGAAGGTGAATTCCACAGCCTGGTCTGCATTCCGAGCTACTCTTTGTGTATTGATTGTGTGCCTAACGGATGATTTGACCGTGCGCTTGGTCATCTTTTCGGTAGCGGTAAAGTAAGGATCGAAAGAGCGTGCAAATGTAATGGTATCTCGTACGTTGCGTCCACGCATAGACAGATAGCCATATTCGCGAATACATGCCGAATAATCGTACGAAGTGTAGACATCGCTAATTTTTTGTTGCAGGTAAGAAACTAGTATTTATAGATGTATACTCTCCATAAGACTCCACTTACGGATCGCCTATAGTGCCCCAGTTTGTCCCGCCATATGTCATATACAAATTGGCCATTGTGACTCCTTGAGCAAGAACAGATTCCAAAACAATCTTGGTATAATAATCTCCATAGAAATCGTATATCTTGTCATAGGTATGTTGCAGCTGATAATGATTGAACCATCCTCCTTGTAACTCTGGAATAAATAGAGGAGACTACTAAAAGGATAAGTCTTTGCTATGTAGAATGAGCTATATCTCACAATGCATACATCCTTTGCTCCTCCTCCGAACGCTCGAACAGTTCGCTCAAGTCGACCTAAGGATCGCTCCAGATTCTTAGGGTTCCATTCTTTCCAGGTGGTATTACCAGTATCGAACAGCCAACTGGTGGGAGCGCTGGTAGGCGCAAAGACTAGATTTGTTTCTTCAATTGTCGGTTCAATACCTGACGACAAACTGTTTCCTTACTGATATACTTGTCAAAACCGTACAGATCCAGACCGAACGGAGGACTGGATGACCAAAAACGTGAGTTTGAGGATATGTAGTCCAATTCAGGACGCGGGATCCAGCTACTTTCTTCAAATCCATCGTTGGTGAAGAGCGGCACAGTGATACCAAGATCTCGGGCAGCCTTTGCCAGCACCCGCATCTGATCACGAAGACCAATTGGCAGAATGATAGCCAGTCTCTCAAAGAGTTCGTTGTCGATCTGCAAAGCCAATACGCATCCTCGTTTGTTTTCCGTGATCTGGTGCTTGGCAATAATCGGAAGGACATGTTCGAACCACTGAACTTCGTATCGTGCAAATTCTGGATCGTATGTGCGCCATAACATATACTGTGAGTGACGTATACGAAGTTCACGCTTGGCTATGAGCCATCCGGGATATCCTCCGGCCTGTGTTTCCGCGCAAATGTAAGGACCTGGTGCGGCCAGAACATACAATCCAAGTTCTTCACATAGATTCAGCAGATATTCAATGTCCTTGTTGCCATCAAAGTTGTAGATGCCTTCGTCCGGCGAATGGTATCCCCAATGGAAATAGATACGGATAGTATTCATTCCCATAGATCGATATTCTTTCAAGATAGTGGCCCAACGATCGCGGTCAGGTACTCGCCAGTAGTGGAACTCGGCAGAGAAGATCATTGTCGGTACTCCTTGAATCTGCAACGCGTATTTGTCCCAATCCAACGCTTGATCGTACTCGAAACGGTTGTATGCGACAGAGGAGGTTGTCACGTCGAGCGTGCCATACGTCCTGTTATGAGCATATATTATGATGCCCGAAAGCAGTATTGGTATGACCGCGAAGAGAGTAAAGAGCGGTGTCATTTCGGTCATAAACGAGATGACAAGTTCACTGGTCGAGCCAGATATCTGTAATACCGGGAAAGACCGTCGCTTACCCAGACGTCATGCCGCCCTGGGGTGAAACAGGAACCAAAATGGAAAGATGCTGCGAATCATGGCACCTGTAGAACGAAGCTGCTGTTCGATTCCTCAAAATACGCATCAATCAATGGGACGATAAGCATGATGGGCTTTTCGATAACTTTGATACGCTCTTTCAATACCAAAGAACGGTTGGTTAGTAAAGATATGCAAATATTACTCCGTTGTGGACTCGGTAACAGGGCCTGCTCATGTTCGCAAGTCGCTCGGGTGATAGAAACCATGAGGGGATCAAACATCATTTATACGAGACCCAAGTCGAATTAAGTCCAACCGAGGCACCCACAAGATTGTCCATTATCTTTTGTTATCCAGCAACAGTCAACGTTATGACAACTGAGTCCCAATCCTCAGATTGGTGTCTGTACTATCTGCCGAACTCCAAAAAATGAAAACTAATTTTGTAGCCCATATCGTGATATACACTCTTCCATCCAAGGCGTGTGGGAGGTGGAAAAAAATTAGTAACTACAGTTTTCCGTCAAAACCTCAGATCGCTACAGCCTCCAAGAAAAAAAAAAGGGATAAAAGGCGGATTTTATAATGTTCTTTTTTTTTTGAAAAGGCGCCTCCATCGTTATCTTCCTCAACTTCCAGCATGCAACATCCGCCGCCACAAAACATGTATCAGCAACCACCTGGTGGGATTCCACAGCCTGCTATGATTCCTCAACCGCCTATGGCGGGACAGTCTATTCAATACCGCAAGCGACCTAGCGAAGCTGATTCACTTGCCAAGCATATCAAGTATGGTTTGAGCCTTGTAATCTTGCAACGCATACATAGTAACGCGTCGTAATTACAGAAAAAAGCGGCCGACCGATCGTAACATGCCACCAAAAGTACGGACTACATTAACTGTGCGCAAACTTTACGCGGAGTAGCTCACGTTGCATGACTAGATCGAAGCATTTGTACCGGAATCCAAGCTATACACCGAGCTTACAGAGTTTGAAAAGAAGCTGGATGCCAGTATCATGCGAAAGCGCTTGGAAGTACAAGAAGCGCTTGGAAAACCATTCAAGGTAAGATGATAAATGTTGGATTGGAATCTTGTCCCTATAACCGTCAAATTCAGGTGAAGCGAACTCTGCGAATATTCATCTCGAACACAGCCAGCGATCAAACGCGCTATCAGCAAAACCAAGAGGACGACAATCAATATGATCTCAGCAATGGAAATGCGCCAGCATGGACTCTAAAGATCGAAGGCCGCCTTTTGGATGTATGTGTTCTTAAAGATGTATCGCTTGCAGGACAACTCATTTAATGACCATTGTATCTTAGCCACCGGTTCCAACAAAGAAGGCCCAGCCTGTGCAAAAGTTTACTTCTTTCTTCAGGTCCATCCTTGTTGAGCTGAAGAGAGATCCTACCCTCTACCCGGAAGGAAACATTATAGAGGTCAGATCTGGATACCAAATGGCATTTATTATGCTCACATTGGTATATAGTGGCATAAGCAACCGAATGCAACAGATTACGACGGTATCGAGATTAGCCGCCGTGGAGATGTGAACGTCAGCGCTCGCATCATCTTGAACCCTGATTACAACCCTCAAAAATACAAGCTCAACCCGCCTCTTGCAGAACTGCTTGATATGAAACTGGAGACTAAACCCCAAATTGTGATGGGTATCTGGAATTACGTCAAGGTAGACATGAATATTTTTCGTTAGAAGCGAGTACTACATTTGCTAAGTACCTTTTCAGCATAACAAACTGCAAGATGCAGAAGACAAACGAACCATCAATTGCGACGTACGCTTGATGCAGGTATGAATGGTTTTGTGACATCATTTCGGCATCCAAAGCTAAACTCTTGATGTTTAAGCTTTTTGGCAAGAAACAAATTGCGTTTGGTGACATACCTGATCTTATCAATCATCATATTTCGCGACCTGACCCTATTGAACTGAACTACACTATCAGGTAAGACTTTTCTGAAGCCATCCGATAGAAGACCAGCGGTCTCTTAATCAATCTTATTCTGCAGGGTTGACAAAGATTTCCACCAATGTCCCCAAGCTTTTGACGTGGATGTAGAATTGGACAGTGTCATCCGACAAAAGATGATGAATACGGTTGCATCCACCCAAGTTCAAAAGGATATAATGCAGTTAGATGATAAGATCGTTCAGTGCGTTCAGAGCATCAACAACTCAAAGATCAAGCGTGATTTCCTGCTGCAGTTCGCTAACCATCCGGTTGAATTCATCAACAAATGGATTGCTAGCCAAGCGAGAGACTTGGAGGTAAATTATTTCGTGAGAAAGATTTCGAAAATGCTTGCTAACTCTTCCGACCTTTTAAAGGTCATTCTCGGTGAAAGCAAAATTAATTTGGAAGAGATGAGACAGACAGATTTTTACAAGCAACCTTGGGTAAAGGAAGCAGTTTTCCATTATCTGACGGCGAAGGTACGTTGTTTCATCGAGATAATCTGAGATAAATAAACAAGCGGTAACTCACGTCATGGCTCAGACGCAGCAGAGAATGCAGGAGCTATTGAATGCACAGAAAGCACCACAACAGTAATTGTTATATTGAAACCGAAATACTCCTTTATTACAAAGAAAAAATATGAATACAAAGTATACAGAAGCGCACGCAGTAGAAGAGTCAGGAATAATAAAGGATTCATTGGAACATATGCTAGTATTCAAGACGATGATGCTATCTGTAACTGACCAAATGAATGATTGAGCTGCTTTCCATATTCGTTTACAGATCCGTTTCAGCACCGCTGTGAGCTGCTCAGCTACATGCACAGGGTCGAATGATTTACGATAGCCATCGACTTTTCTCTGAGATCGACGATGGTAAGTTCTCCGCGCATACTATACCTATGTAGCTAGCAATTTTTTGCTCCTTAGAAGCTCCATTCGAAAGATGAAGCACACAGATAATACGAGTTATAAACAAGTCGAGCAGGTGCACTTTTGATGAACAGGATTGTTTGTGTTTCAATGCTCTCTTCGTCTAACCTTTCCAAGGCTCTTGGATGTTTCATACCGGCTGTTCCATCTGCATCTTCCAACCGTGTTCTCCTGTTGATAAATCACTTGCCTGACATATGGATAAAAGTTTAAACTGGAGATTTCAAAGAAGCATTGGATTCGTACACATGTTTCGTTAAATACTTTGAAGGCAAAGTTATCAACATCGATAGCACATAGATATCAAAATATTTTGTTTGAAACATTGATATATTGCAGCGGATGAATCTTCACATATATATACAACTAGGAGATTATACGATTGGTTTCTAAATTATTTTATAGGGCACCGTCAACCTTGGCAGCGTGGACGATAAGGTCGACAACACGGCAAGAGTAGCCGTACTCGTTGTCGTACCAGGAGATGAGCTTGACAAAGTTGGGGTTCAAGGAGATACCAGCCTTAGCATCGAAGATGGAGCTGTTGGAGTCACCCAAGAAGTCAGTGGAGACAACCTCATCTTCAGTATAAGCAAGGATGCCCTTGAGTTCGCCTTCAGAAGCGTTCTTGACAGCTTCCTTGATTTCATCATAGGTGGCGCTCTTCTCAAGGCGGACGGTCAAGTCGACGACAGAGACATCAGGGTTGGGGACACGGAAGGACATGCCGGTCAACTTGCCGTTAAGGTGAGGAATGACCTTGCCGACGGCTACAAAAGATATCATGCTTAGGAACGATCTATATGTAAGACGAGGAGTCTACCATTTGCTAACTTACCCTTAGCGGCACCAGTGGAAGCGGGGATGATGTTGGCACCAGCGCCACGGCCAGCGCGCCAGTCCTTGCCGGAGGGACCGTCGACGGTCTTTTGGGTTGCGGTGGTGGCGTGGACAGTGGTCATCAAACCTTCGACGATACCAAAGTTGTCATCGATGACCTTAGCGAGGGGAGCCAAGCAGTTGGTAGTGCAGGAGGCATTGGAGATGATCTGGTATTCAGACTTGTAGGAGTCCAAGTTGACACCGCAGACGAACATGGGAGCGTCAGCAGAAGGGGCAGAGATGATGACCTTCTTGGCGCCACCGACCAAGTGGGCCTTGGCCTTCTCGGTGGTGGTGAAGACACCAGTGGATTCAACGACATAGGTAGCTTCATCCTTGGCCCATGGGATTTGAGCAGGGTCGCGTTCGGCGTAGACGGAGATAGCCTTGCCATCAACGACGAGCTTGCCATCCTTGGCCTCAACGGTGCCCTTGTAACGGCCGTGGGTGGAGTCGTACTTGAACATGTAGACCATGTATTCCAAGTCGATGAAGGGGTCGTTGACGGCAACAACCTCGACATTGGGATTCTGGAGAGAGGCACGGAGGACAATGCGGCCAATACGACCGAAACTAGGGGATGCGAAGCAAAGTTAGCATCGTACCTTTCCTTCTACGTGGTCAAGCGTGTTACTTACCCGTTGATACCAACTTTAACAACCATGGTGGGGAGATATATCAAAGTTTACGAGAATAAGAAGGAACAAAAGAGAAAAAAGATGGCGCGTAAGATGGATGCTTTTTAAGGCGGTCTTTTGGTTCTCAGCGGCAAAGATGGGGTGATTATCCATGGTTGGGAGCGAGCATTGCCACATCAAGCAATTTTGCCGAATGCAAGACGTTCTGATTGATCGATAACTGTTCGCTGTCACAGATCCTTGTCTCTGATGATCGCTAGCGTACCACTTTCTGATCCTTTTCTTTGGCACCCTCAATTTCCACGCAAACCCGTTGGCTGGAAATCTGGCGGTGTTGGCTTTTCCCGCAATTTCCCAACGCTTTCCCGTCACGCCTATAGCCAGCTGCTTGACCGTCCTAATAAGCACCATTCGATTTTCTGATGCTCCCATAATTATGTAATCCGGCTTAAAACGTTCCTGATGATCTATGTTGACATTGTAGATGGTAATAGGAGCAAAAAGCATATGGTTGTAAGACAATATTTGGAACTAAAGCTTGAGCTTTAAAACCCTTATCAAACGGTCACATTCAAATTCAGGTGATTTGATCTTTGGAGATAGACTCATCGCTGGTTGTTGTTCAATGTGGCAAAAGGTACATAAAAGCGTTTTGGACTCAAGTTCCTGTTAGACCTCTACCTCTCTGGGCAGATCCTTGACGCGACTCCTTCCAATTAACAGAAGATAATGGTATTATAGTATTCTCATTCTAGCAGTTGCGCGCAGCAGAGTGAGACCACAGCCTTTCTGCAGCGAAAGTTTACACATTGTTTTGATCAACAATTAAATTGCGCAGTCAAGAATGGAAGAATCTTAGTAGTCTATAATCACAAAAACGCGACCACCTATGTATGAACTTTGCGCAACACAGTACCAGTGGACACGTATGAAATTGAATTTGTAACGCGTCCAGTATTCAAGCCCGCCATCCGTCGATGCATTATGCACGTACAGAAGTATTGCAGAACTCAGCCATAACTTAAGTTTACGGATGCAAAAGAAGCAAACTTGGCTATCCATTACATGCCAGAATTACAATGCTTTTGAGATTGCCGCTGTTCGTGGCAAGGAGCATAATATAATGCGAATAATATAATATCTCGGGTGCTAAGAGAAGGATGCCTTACAGGACACCTTCTGGGCATAAGCTTGTCATGGAGGTTTTGATAGAGGGAAGGCTGAGCATGGCATATCTTATTTCTGTACAAGGGGAGTTAACCCATCCCGCCGCAAATGGGTCTGAATGCGAAATTGGATCGCTGCATGCACATCTGCTTGGGCTTTTCGCTTTCTCTCTGATCAATGTCGCAGCCGGCTGCACCAGAGATCACCCCCCGTTACCACGTCCCAATTAAAGATCAGGGACGGCCCGTGATCTTTTCTTTCAAGAAGCTTGTTAAAGATCACAGCAAGCTCCAAGTTCCGGCAACGGAGGAAAAGATCTTGACCTCAGAAGATGCTTATTTTAAGAACCTCTTGTCAAAATACAAAGATGTTGACGAAGGTGACGATGTAAACGACAGTGATTCTGAGGAAGAGGTTTGTATTACAACTACTGGATCCAGTTTTAGCGAGAAGGCAGCGGCTTACATTGCTGTGTGCTATTAGGGCACGAGGCGAACTGGAGAGGGATACTATGAGGAGTACGATTACGACGATCCTTTCATTGACGATAGTGAAATGCTGATCGATGAAGACTATGATTCATTTACGCCGGAATATGATGGATTTTTTGTATATTATGGACCGCTTGACGGCAACGAAGAGTATGCTCTATAATTCGTGTTGTGGCAAATATAAGTAGACTTCTGACTTGCTTTTTACAGTAGCAAAAAGGAACCGAAAAGGGCAGATAAATCGAAAACTACCACAAGTACCGGTGTAGGCTCGAAGAAAAGAGTCGGAACAACTAGAACAAAGGAGAAGCAACCTGCAAAGAAAGAACCGAAAGAAAAAGCAACTGCGAAGAAAACCGCGGCGAAAACTGAAGAAACTGCTAATGAGTCGTCGACTGTGGATGGTCAAACGGATTACACAGATACAATATCTGTGGATCAATCACCAGCGCGAACCAGCGAAGGAGAGGCAACTACGACGTCACCAGCAAAAGCAGTTTCAAAAGCTGCAAGCGCTACAAATAATACGACTGGTGCGCCTGTAAAGGCTGCTTCTGTGAAAGAGCCTGAACAGCGAACCATTGATCCAGAAATACAAGTATTGTTAGATAAGCTACGAGAAGATGCGAAGAAAGGCAAGTTGTATAAGTTAATTATAGAGTTCATAAAGAGATGCTGACTCTTGTCCGTTACAGAGAGTTTTGAACACAAAGCAAAATTCCCTGCCGCCTTAAGGCCAACGACTCTGCAAATTGGCAGTGTAATGCTTCGCAAAGCAACTGCTGTTGATGATTTGGTTGTTGATAAATTGATGGAAATATTGCCCTACAATCGATTTACATTACGAGTAAGTTCTTCAGGGTAACTTCTTTTGTATTTGATGCAGGTAGTTAATTTCCATCAATAAGAAATTCCTTACGACGAAGGCTGGTGGACCACGTGTACAGGAACTTCATGATGAAAATGAAAAACTGATTGAACAACTAAAAGCGACTATCGATCGGATGATGCCCGAGCAACAGCGATCACACGAAGAGAAAGTAGCCAATTCGTCAGACACCGATGACCGGACTACAAAGTTCAAATATAACGACGAAGTACGGCAGCTCATATACAAAATCACTCTCAATGACCAGGCAGCGGTTGCGATATCCAACGAAATAGCGTAAGTTATATATTGGTTTATACACTGTTTTGGATACTCAAGCCAGTGTTCATGTAGACATTACCAAGGCCAACCAGGAAATGCTCAGTCTGAAGTTACCGCAAGGAAGCAAATGAATTTAAGAGTAAGCTTGGCGTTATGCGTTATACATGGAAATCGTCGCAGCTAACTGGTTTGCCTCTTTCTAGATCCTCCAATGCTGGCCGAAGGGATGGACTACAACGAATGATATTAGCAGGCAAAATAGTGCTTACAAGCTGAAGCTGGAAAAGTTGGGTCTATCACAGGGAAGCTACGCGAAACCACCGCCGAGGTCAAGCTCAGCATCACATGCTTCCTCCATCAAGAAGAACTCTTCGTCATCATCAGTTGCCACTACCAAAATTCAAAGTTCTAACAATGCAGTAAACGAACCAGATAAGCGCAAAAGCGAATCAGATCATCCAGACGAACCTGCCGCCAAGCGCCGTAAGTAACAACGCAAACAGTTCCTGATCGAGCATGTTTCTTATGTTTGATCTCTTTATAGCTGATAACACATCAAATGGACCTACTCCATCTACTGCCCCGGATGCCAATAATAACCCATCCTGGCGGTCAACTTCAATGGCTATCGAATCACTTATCAGCGATTTACAACAATAACGAATATGCCATGTCAATTACTTTACTTCCTCTCATTTCTATCTTCTGCCGCTTCTCACATATACCTCCTTTGCAACTCCTCCTAACCTAACCATCCCTTCAATAAAGGAACATGGAAAGTAAATTGCACCGGACTATTATTGAAATTCGTCTAAAAGCGTAAATATGTTTTTTCCTTTCTTTTTAAACAGAGTACATGACGACGAGGATGCGGATGGAATTTTAATTATTTGGGAGGGCTATAAAAAGTCAGAAAGAGCAAAACACGTTAGTGCTAGATACTCAAGAACAGTCATATGGACATTTATAACTTACTTGTACACAATCTTTCTAGACTTGATGGGTGCCCACTTGAAGCGCTTGAGCCAAATCGACAACAATACGAGACCAGAGAGGATGACGGTGGCCTTCATACCCATCTTTTTACGCTCGTCGTGTTCAGGCTCAGCAGCCCACGACAAGAATGTAACAACGTCCTTGGCCATCTGGGAAGTGGTGGCGGGAGTACCGTCCTCATATTCAACAAGACCGTCAAACAAAACACGAGCCATGGCAATAGCGCCACCAGGGAAGTAAGGGTTGTAGTTCAAACCTTCACGGACTTCGACACCTCCTGGGGGATCCATGTAACCAGTAAGGAGGGCGAAGACGTAGTCCTACAATGGAACAGTAAGGATCATAGAGAACCGATATTGTTGATCTATATATATAATACGTACACCTCCACCGTGACGAGCCTTGGTGATCAAGGAAAGATCTGGGGGCAAAGCACCAGCGTTACCTGCACGAGCAGCTTCTTCGTTGGGGTAGGGTTTGGGCATGTAATCGGAAGGCTACATCGCGTACAAAGCATATGAGTATGCCTTAAAGGTATTGCATATATTCTCCAATGGCTACTGTTAATTACCTTGCCGGGTCTCATGAACATTTCACCGTTCTCATCAGGACCATCCTGGTACTCGAACTCTTCAGCCATAGCCTTGACTTCGGCCTCAGTGTGCGATACACCGATCAAGTTTCTCCATGCAATGCGGTCGAGGGAGTGGCAAGCTGAGCAGACTTCACGGTAGACCTGGTAACCACGACGGATGCTATTGTACGGTGAAGTCAGCGTTCAGCAGAAACATACTCTGAAGAAATAAAAAAAAACTGAACATACGAAGCATGGTCGTAGGTGCTCAAGGGACCGCTGTGTGGCCAAGGGTAGGCAGGAGGGTGAAGACCTTCATCGGCCATGTTGGCAGACACGTTGCTGTCGACGTACATGTAGGCCAAACCAGTGGCGCCTACGATACCGGCAGTAACGGCAGCAATTTGCTTGGAGTTCTAAAGAGCGATGCGATGATGTCAGAATTAAAAAGCGTATTCCTGCAGTGTTGTCTTTTTTTTTTGAAACGCACCTCAGCGGCAGCAGGCTTGGTGGATGCAAAGCGAGCCTGAATGCAGGTTGAAAAGAAAGGAGTATCAAGGTAAATAAACGCGAGTTTTGGTGCTTATCGTAGGTGCCAGAGTGTCTACCTGAACAATAGGACGGAATGCCTGATGAACAGAGCGCTTGGTGGCAGGCGCGATCCGAGAAAACATTTCAAGCGGCAGAGTAGGGAGGAGAGACGGAAACGGAGACGCAGCAGTGGAGCTGTGTTGTTGACAATTTTTCGCAAGGCCCAAGACATTTAACATCTGTGACGTAAAAGCCGTCACGGAGCTCCATCCATTGTGGGGAAGAGCTCCTGATGTTAAGCAAATCGTACTATGACAGGTTTTGATAGATGCTTTCGAGGCTGTTTTATTGTTTAAATATAAGTAACAGATAAAGCCACGTATTTCGAATGGAAAAGGAGAAAATTCAACTGAAAACGTGGTTCGCATTGTTATCCAATCACACGGACTCCTAGCTGCTTCTGTTATCGAGACGTTCCTAGGGCAGCATTCTATGGATATGGTATGACTTTACGGTTAACCCCACTGTTGACTGCGAAATACTTACAATGTCTTAAAATATCTTATGTAACCAACATGGCAGACTGCAAGATTACGGCAAAATCACACAAGGACGGTTTTGCCCTGTCTTGCCCATCAATACACTATTTATCTTCGCACCGAATTTTCATCTTTATAAGTATAGTCTTCATAGAAAGGCATATATAAAAACCTTTGAGATGCAATGAAGAGCACTTACATTGCAATGCTTCTGTGTATTGCTGAGGTGCCTGAGCTGTGTCACGTGGGCTCATGGAAGATGGCAGTGCACGACAACCAGTCCGACGTTTGCTTGAGGCAGATCGCCTTTGTACTCTTCATCAGCTATAGCAAGCAAGAAAGGCACCATGGCCGTCGATTTATCTTCAGTATCTTCACGCATCATGTAAGAATTGCAAGCGACATGTTGCCAGGGGTCTGTGGTTGCTAAAACCAACGTAAAAAGGCAGTTCAACTCAATGCAGGAAGAACTAGAGTATTATCGTTCTCATGCAGAAAATCTCGAGGCGACTCTGCAGGATACCAGGGCAGCGTTGGACGAATTTCAAGTATCCTCACGCGAATTGGAAGAAGAACTGGAGAAGGAATTGCAGACAACGGAGAAAGCTTACAAGGACCTGAAAGCGCGGTGTGAACAGTACAAGTACGAAGCTGAGGATTGGAAGGTACGCACAGGATCTTGATTCCGCACCATTGTAACTATCTAATCAATTCTTTTAAAGTCCAAATACACGGAGGCAAAGCATGAGCAAAACAAGACAATGATGCAGATGCAGAGAGAAATTGATATTTTGCGAGCGACTGAAGAGATGTTTAGGAAGAAGATTCTAGAGCTCGAGCTTGACAATGATGATCTGGAAAGGACGGAGAGGTAGATGCTAAAATACATTTTTGCTGTCGGCGGCTTTACTAAGGAAGGATAAATTTCATTGTGTTAAGAGCTGCCGCTTCCTCGCTGTCTGATCTTGAGGTCAAGCTCAACAAAGCTATCGAGAGAAATGTTATTCTAGGTATTCAGCTCATACTTTACAGATGCAATGCAGTGACTGACGTGTGGTTAGAAAACGAGATTGCTGTCAAGGATGATTTGATGGAGCAAACGCAGCGTCTGAAAGATGAGCTTAACGGTAAGATTGGAACAATCGATTTTCTGAAATATTGCTAACTGACTGTTGATAAATAGATGCCAACCATGAACTTTCTGTCTTGCGACACAAATCAACGAAACAAGCAGATACGATACAAGAACTTGAACGTAAACTGGAGACGTCCGAAAAGAAATGCTCTGATCTGGAGCAAGAGATACAACACCTCCAGCAACAGGCTGGACCCTCACGGTCTTCGACGCCAGACCGAACAAGCATAGCAAATGATCCTTTAATGATGCGGCGATCCAGGATACCGCGGAATCCCAGTGTCAGTTTCGGAGGACCTGGAACTATATCGACAAGTTCCAATCCTGTAAAAATGGTGCAGGAGATGGTTGGTCGCGTGAAGAATTTAGAGGCGCGCCTGCAATCCTGCCGTTCTCTGGTCACACCCTTGCTGAATCCTCCACCATCCTACAGTTCCACGATCCCTGGCTCGCAAACTGATAGACCGTTGTCACCTAACACTGTAGGTCTAAGTTCTGGCAGCCCGATCAATTTCGCAAATATCAATGCACGAAGGCCATCAGAGTACATGAAAGATAGCGATGGGGAGCAGGATCCAGAAGCATAAATGATCCGATGAAATGTTTCCACTCCATTCTCGCTTGTCCCACCATGCCACCTCAAACCCCACCTGCTCGCAATGAGCTTGTAGATTGGTACCAATCCCTTCCTCCAATAACAAAATCCATCTTTGTACTGTCTATTGCTACGACTGTAGCCCCGGCCTTGGGGCTCGTCAGTCCTTATTCGCTTATACTCAATTGGCCAGCAGTGTCCAAATTGCAGGTACCCTACTTGACAGTTTTGGCTCCTGAATCGTCCGAGATCTCTAATCACTCGTATACACACTACAGCTATGGCGACTTGTAACGACCTTCTTTCTGAACAAGTTTGGACTAGCGTTTGCCATGAACGTATACTTTTTATACAGATATTCTCTACAGCTGGAGACGGAAGTGTTTGCGGGAAGAACTGCAGACTATATTTATTTCTTCCTAGTAACCGGTGCAGCAGAGCTGGTGAGTCTCCTATGTTTTTGTCACAGGTGCTCTGTGTATTTACATGTATGTCTTAAAACAGGTCGCCGCCAAGTTTTTGGATCTGATTGTTTTGAGTGACAGCTTCTTATTGTCCATCGCGTATCTCTGGTCTCGGCACAACAGCGAGGTGCCAGTTTCGTTTATGTTTGGAATTCGTTTCAAGGTAAAAGGGACAAAACCATTACGCTGCAAGTTTGTTCTAAAACTTTACTATCGTTTGCAGGCTCAGTATTTGCCGTGGGTGCTAGTTGGCTACGACTATCTCACCACCGGTGTGCTACCAATTCCATCGTTTGTGGGCATCGCAGCAGCGCATATTTACTACTATTTGACAACAACGTATCCTAGTCAAGGAGGCAGGCGATATCTTGCGACGCCTGCATTTCTGCAGCGTATGTTCCCTCCAACAGTTGTTCGCGGTGGTGGAGGTTTCCAAATGTGGCCAGGGAGAGCATATCAACAACAACAACAACAACAACAGCAGCAGCAAAGTGGACCAACAAACATATTCGGAGGTCACCGGTGGGGACGTGGCTACAGACTAGGCTCTTGATAGCTTCCCTTTTACTTGCTATTCATTGATTAGAAATGTAAATGATATAAGATTTGCATCCGCTTCAACCATCAAATACCAATTCCATCACTTTTGGCTTTTTTCCCGCACCGTGATTGTGCAGATAACGTTGAACACTTTAAAATATGCTGATGTTGCTTTGTTTATCCGAGTCTGTGTGCGAGCATGCCGGTCCGAGATGTGTGCGTATGAATGTGTGAGAACGTTGCAGCCTTTTTGAGCTATCTCTCGCGGAAGAGCTTTTCCGCTGTCCTCCTATCTACCCAACAATCAATCTGTCATTAGAAATAGAAACGCCGTAAACATAACTGGGTGTCAGAATATCGGCTGCTTGGTCCAGATCGGTGCGAGATCCCGAGAGGAGGAGATAGCGACTCAGTTATTGAATTCCCATGCTAACGGAATCTCTCAAACCAATGTTTTCTTGTGTTGCAAAGAAAAAAGCCGGGCGATCTCTGGAAATGGATTGAGAAGAGGCACGTGGAGGCTGATACAGGCAGAGGAAGCGCCCCACTTGCCGTTTCCAAAAATGCAGAGAATTGGGCCCAGAACAAACTTAAAAAAAATTGGCGTGTGGGATCTTGCAAAAGGAAAATCAAGAGTCGTCTGATTTAGTTTTATTCACATTTCTGTCATTCGAATCAAGTAATGCATATACACTCTCACTATAGCTCTCTTTCACCTTAGACAACTGAGGAAGATATAAAAAAAGACGCAGTCAGTTTAGAGTTGAAGGGCGTTGCTTATCGTCCTAAACAAGTTTGTTACGCCTTCCGAAAATATGCACACACGTACACAAAGAGAGAGAGAGAGAAAAAAATCTTTCATATCGACACGATGTGTAACTATGGTGTAACGCGGTCTGTGCTTCAATGAGGCCCGCCCGAGGATTGGTTTGAGCTCACAGTTTCCAAAAACGACCTGGTGGCGAGGCCGATCTCGGATTGTCAGCAGAAAAGAAAGATGTTTATAAATATGAACGTGGGATTCAAGCTCTTTGCTCCTTCTTTCTTCTTTACTTGAAATTCCCTTCCTCCATGAAAGCCTGCATACACGTCGACTACCTTTCACACGAATGGACAGCAAGCGATGCGATAAGAGCCTACAGCCAAGTGCGAAAAGAGATCCGCAAACTCAAAAGCAAGCAGCGATCTAGCAACCCGTTCGATGCCAAAGCGCAGAGAGCTCTTCGTGTAGAAAATCAGCTTTTGAGTAGATTCGAAAATGCGCTGTGGAGGCAAATGTCAAGGACATGCACACCACTGCTCGGCGGGCACAATCCGATGGTTCATCCCTCCACTGTCAATTGGTAAGGGCGGAGACAATTTTTGTCGTCTGCAATAAAGTACTCAAAAAAGTCACCCGGTGCATGTAGGCAAAAGGAATCTGATATCACATGTGAGTTCAGAGCCAAAATCTTTTTTTCACCTGTTTCAGGCACGGTAACTCAATGTTTATAACGCCTTTAGGGCTATATGGTCCCCTCTATTCTCACCAAGATGATAACCAAGACGAACCCATTCCCACAACAGCAGCCCAACGGCTATCACCCTACTCTGATAATCACGGGCTCAAACCCGTATTAAAGAAAACCAGTGGCTGCTCTTCACCCGACTATACAGCCAACTTACTTTACATGCGTCGGGGCAGTTCAGTCATCGCCTTTGACAACACCTACTTTGATTCACAGCGCACTTCATTTTCTTCTGTTTCCTCGAGTGAATTTTCTGCACCCACACCTCCCAACAATGTCCGCTTCAGCCCCGAAACAACCAAAGTTCAGTACTACATACCAGAATCACCCGTCCAAGAACTGGGTGCTGCGACAACCACCCTGCATGATCAATGGAACCCTTACTGGACCTTACATGGTCATAATCTCTTTGACGACAATGATGATGATGATGACGAAAATGACGATGCCTTGTGGGACTTGTTAGTCAATGTCTCGCAAAATGTTAAACAAACTGCGTTAGGCTGGTTAATGCCTCCACAGCGCCAACACCAGCATGAGCAGCAAGCAAATATTGCAAACATTATTGTCACATTGATGTCTGTAGCCAAGTCAGCCACATCTCTGATGGCTACTTGGCTCATGTATCAGACTCTCCTGAAAATCGTCCATACACGCAATATGCACTCCGGGAAACGCCGTTCAAGCCTCATTGATAAACGTAGTCTCGCATTATCTATCATTACATGGTGGCGATGGCAAAAGCCCGATGAACGAAGATACCCTGCATCTTCGGCATCTGCAGCTGACAGCTCCTAGTCACCGCAATTAGCATCATAATCATCACAATGTTTATCATCATAACACCAGCATCATATTAGCATCATTATTTGTTTCTACGATCCTTCTCGGCTATGTACATATGTTGCGCTTTCCTTATCCTCCATTGAAAATATCCATATATTGCAACGCTTCTTGTTAACATCAGTGATTCCAGCAGGAGCTGGAAATTTTGAATTCATATGTTTGCACCCGGCATTTGGGAATTTTGAATCATCGTATGATGGTTTTTCCTCATACTTTGTAGCTAAGCAGAAAAAGGAAAAAGATGTCATTAGCTGCTTTTCGTTATGCATACTGAAGATACAGAAAGGATCATTTTACGCCTTGTTCCAGCTCTCCAATCTGCAGACTAAACATTTTACCTCCATTGATCTGAACCGTGACCAAGTATCATGCGTGGCACTCGTGCATTGAACTTAAAAGTTATATATGTATGTATATATGAATGACGAATATCGACCAAGAAAACCGAGCCATTTTTATCATTTTTAAGTTTCTGTAAAGAAAGCTATGTCTTTGATGCTATTGATGCGGATCACGGTCGATGCACTCTTTTATGCAGAGCAATTAACTCTGCGAGCACGAGCCTTCCAAGTCCTGTCACCAAGGAAATAGCCTAGTATCTGCTTACCGATGCTAGACTTCACTAGAAACGGCAGCCATCCTTTAAGCTATAATATCCTCCCGTTATTATAAATAAAGAATAATTGACCTCGGCTACAATATTGTGCTCTTGATTGCTGATCTCCCTTGGAAGTGCCAATTGTTCCAACGTCGCGGCTGCGGTGAAGGAAATGATCAGCTTATCGCTCTAGCCTGGTCCCGAGGACATTGGGAGGAAAATCTTTTCTAGCTAAAAAGGGGGAAAGGCGAGGGATTATTGGACTACTGGGAAGAGATGAAGGAAGGGTTAAGGATAAGAAAAGAGTAAAAGGAATACAGAGGGTGAGAAAAGGTATCTGTGCTGGAGGGTCGGGGTAAAGAGAGCTTAGTCTAACCAGCGCAAGTCCACGGAGACATCGTATCTGCGCTTACGGGCATCTGCTTGTCCACGGATTTTATCAATTGGCACCCGGTCCCCAAATACATTTGGACAAAGACGATTTGTACTAAAACGGCTGTTCCATAGTCGTCAACAAGAGAACTGCCAAATTCCATTAAGTATATACGACATACAATGCAGCAGGCATCGAGAACGTCGTTAGGGCGGGCCTCGTCAAGATCTGAAACTTGATATTTATCTTCGGGCGTGACAGATACGCGGCGGCGCTTCTTGCAAGGTGTAAAAAATACATCTGGAGAGTGTCCTGCATTGTCATCCTTGCTACTGGTGGAAACAGCTCGTTGGAAATAATCGCTATCACGTTTTCTTGCTGCTGCTGATAATATAATACTTTCCAGTCATTGACGGTGATTTTTCCCATACGTACGGTGCATCCAAAGTGTCGACAAAAACGGGTAGTTCGTCCAGCATCTTGGATATCTTCAGGTTTCGAAAAATGCTCGACTACGAATGCATCTTTCCATCGTGTACAATAGAAAACATATATCCTCACGACCATGGCAATGGATTTCATATGCTTAAACTTCACAAAGTCATAGGGAATTATTCATGGACCCGTCCAATCCGTGATAACTGTGCAGATTTTCTTGCCGTTGGATAAGATATTGGATTCTTGAGTATTGCTGTGATCATCCTTGCATTTTTGCATTGCTGTCCTAAGATGACCGAGATCGGAGTGTTTCCCTTAGTCCCCAGTTCATATCATTCGTGGTAGTGATCATGTCAATCCGTCTGCCAAATGTGCTACTAAGCTTTTTGCCGAGTTGAACCTCGCGTTCCTTGCATAAATGTTCTTGGCTGCCCTGCAGAATTTTCTCGCCGGTGGATTCAATTTACGTTAGAATCATAGCAACTTCCCCCTTACTCCCTTCCAAATACTTACTAGCCAATCCCAAAGGCCATGTTCTTCAAGATTATATTTGGAAGTTGTGCAAGCTTTTTCTTTGCAACAATCAGCTTGGTGATTTTCGGCGCATTTACTCAGAATGAGTTTCATGACATCTAGGACTTGAACGGACTCGACATCCACATAATAAAAGTATACAAGACCAAAGCCAAATAGGAGCCATCTAGGCGAACCTTGTAGTTTAGATATCCTGATAAGCTCGTTCATTCAGGAAGATATTCCAGATCTGTCCTGGGCACTGCAAGATTTTGTGTCCATCCTCGGATGATATGAAACATATGAAACATGCACAGATGCATATTACAATTTCGATTTCATTGGCCGAGGCTGCAACCGGCTTTCAGAAGGCTGAGCCATTGCCTTCTTCATATGCACAAGGTGCTGCGGGAAGCAGGATAGTAATAGCATCATTTGGAACCATGTCATAGATCTCTGGGACATTCGACTAATGGGCCAGCTATTCGTGGACTTTGGTCACAAACGATAACGACGTTGATAGGGACAAATAATTTTTTTTGGCGACTTCATTCCATATTGCTATTATTATAAACATGTTTCAATGAGCACATCTCCAATATCGAATTTTTTATGTTAATCTGTTTCAACTTAAATAACTGCTCAAATGATATATGTCAAGCACGCAGCGATCCATATCGCACAGATGATTTTTATCAGGATGCAGATTTCTTTCATTCTTGTTGAATGTATGATACTTTATACATCTTCTTGCAACTTGGGCATGCATTTACAGCGGAAGCTTCCTGCTCAATGCAATGCTCTACTTGATGTAGGTTTTCTCATGCACATGCTGTATATGTGTTGGTTGCATGGTTTGTTTATTATCAGGTACGTTGTAAACAGAATAAAACCATCGATCTACGTTTTGCAGTTTCTATACTAATAAGAATGACGTAGATTGTAGCCTACATACATAGTTTTACAGATGAGGCAGCTTAAAGCGACTGAACGAGGACGACATGAAACAGGTATGAAAGCGTAAGTAGTAAGATGAACGATGCTGCAACAACAATGCCTCGCGAGGCTGGAAAGTAGCCTTCTGTCATGGCTGTTTGCGCATGGAAGAATCGCATACATGCAAAGGCAAGGAATAAAATGCTGATGAGAATGAATCCAACACCTATTTGCTTTCCATTTGGTTCGTCGCTGTCTAGTCGGAAGAGTTGTGCTACGCCTATATTACATGTAAGCCATTTGCCAACTAAGAACTATAACCAGGACCAACCTATGCCGACCGAAACCATTGACAGACTCGTCCGCAGCCACGCCAAGTATGTCCGTTCGTTGGCTGATACAAATATACACATGATATGTCTCCTGGTAAAATTCTATATCTCAGGTGCTGTCTGTACATTGTTTACCTAGATGATCTCTTGCGACACTGCCTTCATTTTTGAGATAGACGGATGTTAAAGGGAACGTACGATGAGAAGGAAGACTAGTTTCAGAAGAGACTCGCCGCCGGCGGCGTCTGTCAAGCAAGCAGGACGTTTCGCTCATAATTTCTGAAATGAAGAAAAGAATGAAAAAGACAAGGGGAAAAAGAGAAAGAAAATTCTGGATCTGTCAGTGTACCTAACTCTAATAAACTTTAATTTATTCGGATTGCGTGATGGTAATGATGCCAACGGAGAAGTTATAATTAAGTTGCCGCCCTGATCTGGTTTCCTTTCTTTTCTGGGAGGATTTAGTTTCTAAGTTTGTTAAGGTTATCTGTCACTGCCTGCATGAACTCGGAGGTTGTCACATAATGTTCAGGGCGGAGGCTGTAAGTTTGTGGGTCAATATACACATGGTTGCATGCGCAAAATTGTATATATATATTAGCTTACTTCTTGCCATGGATAGCCAAGGCCAAATCCTTGGTCATGATGTTATCCGTCTCAACGGTTCTCACACATGCCTTTTCCAGATCGTTGGAAAACAAACCTAAAGCTTCATTGTTGTCCAAACGACCGCGGTGAGCCAAACCACGGGACCAAGCAAAGATGGAAGCAATGGGGTTGGTAGAGGTAGGGTTGCCCTAATGATTCTATGCGGTAAGTTTCACGAAAACGCCATCTTGATGTATTTCTCGCAATCTGACGTTACGATACCTTTTGGTGCTCCCGGTAGTGGCGAGTAACAGTGCCATGAGCAGCTTCGGCTTCCATTGTCTTTCCGTCAGGAGTCACAAGGACAGAGGTCATGAGTCCCAACGAACCATAACCTTGAGCAAGGATATCGGATTGGACGTCACCGTCATAGTTCTTGCACGCCCAGACGAAGCCACCCTTGGATTTTAATGCCTGAGCAACCATATCATCAATCAGGCGGTGCTCGTACCACAAATTCTTGCTCTCAAACTCCTTTTTGTAATCCTTTTCATAGATTTCAGCAAAAATGTCCTTAAAACGGCCGTCGTATTTCTTCAGAATGGTGTTCTTGGTGCTCATATACAACGGCATGTTCTTGGTCAGAGCCATCTTGAAACAGCTGTGTGCGAAACCACGAATAGAATCGTCAGTGTTGTACATTGCCATACCGACGCCACCGTTCTCGGGGAAGTCAAAAACGGTCCATTTCTTGACTTCAGAGCCATCAGCAGGTGTGAAAGTCATTTCAAATTTACCGGCTCTGTCTGCAACAAAGTCTGTAGAGCGGTACTGCATGCAGATACAGGATACCATCTCAGTACATTTTCTTCTTGATCTTCGCTCCCACCGCTATCTGATTACTGACCTGATCACCGAAAGCGTGGCGACCAATGACGATGGGCTCAACCCATCCTGGAACAATGCGAGGGATGTTCTTCATGATAATAGGTTCACGGAACACAGTGCCGTTGAGGATGTTACGGATGGTACCGTTGGGAGACTTCCACATCTTTTTCAAGCCGAACTCTATTGCATCTTGCATTTAACATTGGTGTTTTACGCAGATTAGGTTCTATATGTCAGTGTTCTTGCCTTCCACGCGAGCTTCATCGGGAGTGATGGTTGCACACTTGATGCCGACGTTGTACTTTTTGATAGCTTCAGCAGCATCGATCGTTACTTGATCGTTTGTCTGAAATTTTTGGCATCCATCAGTAACTACTGGTGCTACTTTCCACATTGAGAGAGCTCACATCGTCGCGGTTCTTCATGCCCAAGTCATAATACTTGATATCAAGATCAAGGTAAGGGTGAATAAGCTTTTCCTTGATATCTTGCCAGATAATTCTTGTCATTTCGTCGCCGTCCAAATCAACAACAGGGTTCTCGACCTTGATGCGGGAACCGGTCGAGTAATGGGCCTTGACGGCCGAGACAGCAGCGGTGGTGGAGCAAACAGCGGTGCGTTTGGCGATTCTGGGTACAATGAAGGACATTTTGCTGTTAAACGCGTGCAAAAGAGCAAGCTGCTTCTGCAGGGCCTTTTTGTGCGGGTAAATTTTTCCTTTCCCGACAGACCGCGAGAGATCTGATCTGCGGTTTTTGACTCGGTGAAAGTCTTCATCTCTATCCGAGACCAAATGATGCATCGTGACATGGATGAGCAACAATGTAGCTCCGATAGTGCCCGCATTTCCCCATCCTCCTCCTCCTTGTTTGAAGGACGAATGCACAACTGACTCTATGTAACTGCCAATTTTGTTTGTATGCATTGACTCTCAAAATAGGCAACTGCCATTTTGCCGTGGGTAAATAGGTATGATTATGCTACACTTCATCTACGAAAAAGGTTCAACATCAGTGTTGATTTGTCAGATATCTTTAATAAGGATGGCAAGCAAAGCTTTCGTCTTCAATGTAACCGATGTTGACGACTTTGTGCATTACTGTTGATATTTTTGTTTCACAACGATCGTCATTGAGATGGTTTGCTGTAACGAAACATTGGTGAGCACAAACTGTTGGTTTTGCCTTTTTCCCTTTTACTTCACATGAATGAGAGTCAGAGCGCTACGGTGCTTAAAGGTTCGGCCTCGGTATCGTCTTGCCGAACGAGCCAGGACGAGGAAGAGCCTCCTCCCCACGTAGCTGTATCTAGGAAGCAACTGCTATGGTCTCGAGCAAAACCATATTTACTGGGACTTGCACTTCGACTTTCCACTCTCATTGTCATCATTGCAATTCTGATCGGGATTGGCCTCGGTTTACGGTATAACGACAATGTACCGCAGGCAGAGAACTTCCAAGACCTTACATTCGATTGGCGTGTCAACCCGTCGAGTTACCTCCAGCCATTTAACACATCATTCCAATACAATGTTTTACTGGATGGTCACTCGCATTCTAATTTTAGTGACGGCCGTATGAATGTTCGCCAGTTGCTAGAATGGCATATTGGTAAATCGCCATGAACTTGACCCATGTACACAGTGCAATGCTAAAAAATTGACAGCAAATGGATACAATGCAGTTATTGTCACGCAAGTATATTCATTGCTTTTTGGCACCGGGGTTAGGACAATTGTGGACTAAGACGATGTTACACAATCTCTACCAGTGATCACAATACTGTCAAAGGTGGTCTGGCAGCAGAGCAACTTGCATTGCAAGAATATAGCGACAAGATTGTAGTCATACCGGGAATGGAGTACTCGTGAGCATCTCTACACGTCGGTCTTGCTATCTATTTTACTACGTGCTCATAGATCATCGTTCACAGTTGCTGTAGAATACACATGAATTTCGTCGATATCAACGAAACGGTACCAGTTGGCCCGCCGATACCCAGCGATGAAGACCTGCAAAGAGCCATACAGCGAGTGCATGATCTTGGAGGTCTTGTAATCGTTAACCACATTTATTGGAGTAACACAACAGGTAAATAGCTGCCTGTTCAAATCGTGAGAACGAAGAGCTTGTTGACATATAGTTCGTTCTATGCACAAACAATGTTGCCTTGCAGAGGATGGATATCAACTTCCCAGGCTGCCTAATCATCCTTCCGTGGCAGATCTAATAAGCTGGGGTGTTGATGGTTTCGAAGTTGTACATGAGTCGACGTTTGACTATGCTGTTTATCAAGCCGCTGCGCAACACAACCTTATTCAGATGGTGGGCACGGATGTACATCATCCTTCCACGCCAGCGCAAACCTGGCTGGCAGTCCAAGCGCCCAACATGACTCGAGCAGGCATCATGCAAGCTATTCGCGCACGCCAGACATCGTTCTTGATGGATCCTGCTGGTACACCTCAGCGCGCCTATCCTACAACGAATGCGGGTTACAGCACGCTTTTGCCGCTTACTGCACTTGGAGCATACTTTGGTATGTTTTACAGTGACACAAAGGGCATGTACAGTTTTCAGGGTACTTTTTGCCAGCCTGAACAGCTGGTCGTGAACGGAAACATCATTGGATGGTTCATCTTTTGGCTGTTACTTTTCGTACTCATATTCGAACTCCTTCGACTCGCTGTCCTGTGCAGTGCATCGATGATGATGGCATGGAGACTACGCTCTCCTCCTCGTGCAACCTGATGTGTCCATAACCAGATGTAATTGTATCATATCCTTTCTCGGCATAAGCAACGAACTGAAAAAAAAGCCAAGAAGGATCATAATAAAAATGTCATAGAATTATATTGTGATACATATTATCTGATGGCACGGTAAGCAACAATAACAGCAATGCTGTGATGGGTTTGTCTGCGATTATATCGTGTGTTCTTCAAGACTTCTTCATCGAAAGCGAGACTTGACAACTCGCCATTGTCGTCTATCTCTTCTTTGACGCCTGTTTTCAACCAGTCTGCGGTCTTGTTATCAACGATAGTACTGAATGACGATCGTCGATCGTACTCTTCATTGTCGTACGTGAAGGCAACTTCTGAATGTTGAGAAAACCGAACTGACTTGAACGATTCACGATCGCCGACAGTGAGCTGTTGGGTTTTGACACTTTTTCTTGGCTTCACAGAGAATTTTTTCTTTAGCTTTTTCAGCATAAAACGGCTCTGGAGAAGGTGGGAACTGGTGAAAGCTCAACTTGGCAAAATAGGGAAGAACAACTTGCAATTGATGATCATGTGAGTCAGACTTTGCGTGCATTTTGATAGTAAACGCATATGTGTCTTTATTCCTTGCGAGCAATAAATCTCAAACGCACATACATGATGAACCACGTCCCATCTTCCCGTTGGCACCCAGGTCGAAGGTACTCGACGACTTCTTGGATCATTTGCTCGCGTTCTTCTTCGTTCTTGAGGACATCCAAAAAGTTAAATCCAAATGTTCGTATCCACCCAGCAATGTCTGAAGGAAGTTGAGTTGGTCGCGGTACAGATTCCATTTTCACTACCTTGAATCCGTTCTCCTCAAGCAATCTGCTGTATGCTTCCGTAGATGGGAAATACCAGGGAGAGATGCCTTTACCGTCAAGACCGCGACGATTCAAAGCAGCTATCAATGCATTGTGCACATCTACAAGCAAAAACAAGATGTAGCTTCTCCACATGATGAGCAAGCAGATATTAGATATACCTGCACAGTTCAAAAATGCTCCAGCCTCGGCAACAAACCGACCGTTGCGTTTGAGGACATGGCGGACACTCTGAATCGCCCTGATCGGTTCTTTCATCCAATGTAGCGCTTTAAACGAATGTTTAGAAAACACATACACAGTCAGCTTTGTCCAGGACCCCATGGAACGATTATGCATGTTTGTACCTGCATTGCTAAACACGGCATCAAATGGTTGCTGTCCAGTTTCCTGAAACCACAATGCTAGCTCTTGTCCATCGGCAACGTGATATTCAATATTCCCGTCACCAGGAAACGATTGCTTAGCCTTATCGATCATGACTCGGCTGGAGTCTATGCCGACGACTGACTTGCATCGCTTGGCAAGTTCGGCAGTCAAAATACCGTCGCCGCAGCCAAAGTCGAGAATACGCTCATCCGGTTGGGCATTCAGCATCTCGAGAATGATGGAACCTAACTTGGGCACAAACGAGGCATGGTGTTTATAGTCTTCAGCCGACCAGTGATCTTTGGAAGCAGTTGCCATAGGTTTATAGATGAAAGGTTTCAGGCAGTCGTAGTGCCTTTAGCGACGCATCTCATCCTCACATATTTATTGGCGTGCGGCACCGACTGCAGTCTGAACGTCGGTGTATCCGATTGGATTGCTATAGGATGATACAACTTGCGTATCCAAGGACCATGGGAGGCAACCCGATTGTCTACTATTTGTGGTTGGCGCTGCTCTGTAACTCATTCTTGCAGCGTGGAGGGCCAAAGGCCTAACGACGGAGACTGATTGTGACACGTACACATGGATTCGTTAGGGTCATTAGCGTAGCTTATCCTATCGTCACAGTTGACCATAATATGGGACACACGTATGCATCTTTCAGGTTTCTGGATATTTATCAACGCGTCGGTAGTACCTTTATCCTGATGCCACGCACGGCCCCTCGTCGCTCCCAAGACAGGAAAGTGCAGTTGTAAATTTTACGAAGACGGATCAGTCTTATCGAGTATTCGTCGATTGTCAAGTGAAAAGAAGCTGCGCAAGTTTAAGATTATTGAGCATCAGATGTAACAAAGTACAGTAACGCCCATTTAAATTCAAGATGCCACTGCAGATTTCAGAAATGAAGCAAGCGGATCACGGAGACAGATCGACATAATAGAAAAAGTTGTCTCGAAAAATTTGTTCATTGTAAACTTTACTGGGTTAATTGCGTCTCTCCTTTCAGATAATTGCTGCATGTTCATCCGATGATGGTTTCCAATCCCTCCCTGGGGGTGGGGCGATGCCATGACGTGCTGCTCAATGTTGGATTAAGCATTTGGCGATACAGGAAAATCGGACATCTGGGCGCGCGAAAGCTAAAAAAAGTTCTTAGTGCAATTGGGTTCAAATGCATGTTCGGTCTCAAATTCCTGATCCGCGCTTTTATGATGCGCTCTCGCGCGCCCATCCCTACCCAGCAAACATTGAAAAAATAGTCTGATCTGGTATGACCATCAATCTTAAATTGCGAACCCGGCTGTCCCCCATGCAGACGATCTTTGCTCTATTTGTACACGGTACCCCAGTTGCACCCTCGCAAAGATGGCGCGATAAACAAGCGAATCCTAAATCCAATTTGAGGCTGGCTCATCAAGTCATCCGTGATCGTTCGCTCGCTCGCACCTCGACGCAATTTGTTACCACCACAAACTCTAATCTTCTTATTGTCACAGATCTGCATGTATTTATTGCTGCAGTGTTGAAAATATATGCAAAAGGGGATAGGACAGCATAGACGGGAACAATGAACATTGATTGGAGTGATGGAAAAGCAAGAGCATATACGTAAGGCACATCTAGTTAGAATAATAGGAAATGAAAAGTAGGAAACGCGGGTACGTGTGAAGATAGTGAGATAGGTGATAATTTACATAAAATGGAAGGATTGCACGTTCTTTTTTTTGTTAGCTTTACTTCACGTTGTCGATTTCTTGACACGCTTGGTAACCCGGGTTCTCGGGCCAATGCTTGCGCAGGGCACGGCTGAACCTGTCCCGGCTCGACTTGTATTTGGTTTTTGATGCCTACTGAGGGCATCCTGTCGCGCGAACGCCTTGTGACAGTGCTCACATACGTATGGTTTGATGCCAAAATGCAGTTTCTCGTGGCGATTACAATCATGCTGTCGTGCGAATCTTGTAGGACAGTACTCGCAAGCAAACGGCCGCTCGAGTGTGTGAGTGCGCCGATGTGATTTGAGGTTGTATGGGCGTGTGAAAGCTTTGTTGCATCCAGGATAGTCGCACAGGAACGATGCTGCCGGTTTGCTGTTGGAAACGTCGGTAGCTTTGCTGCCTTTGGCTGTTCGTCGACGGGTAGTATTTAGGTCCAAGTTTATCAAGCTTGGTGCGTAAGGTAAATCCTGGGCGACACGGCGGCCGTTCTTTTTGTTTTTGACAGGTGACGCTGATCGAGTATCGGGTGAAGATGGAGGAAGTGATTCAGAAGATGTAGAAGAGCAATAATCCTGCATGTCGTTCAGGGTTGTATTGGGTTCTGAAGGTGGAGTCATTGCAGCATCTTGGTAAGCAGGTGCTGAGGTAAATGCACCCGTTGACTGAGCTAGGACAGCAAATTGCTGTTCCGGAGTGGGTAAACCGTTGCCAGGATATTGAGCTTGCAGTACTGGATGCTCCTGTGGTGCCATGAAGGTACCAAATTGATTCAAGTAATAATCCTCATATACAGAATAAACCAGGTTTTGTTGCGTCAGGTCAATGGATAATGTCGTCGGATCGTAAGGTTTCATGTGGAGATCTGAAAAGGAAGATACATGCAGATTGCTGGCGCTGCTGAACGGACTATATTGATGGTCCATTTGTTTTTCAAGTTAAAGAGATGGAAACGATGAAGAAGTAAATGCAGGGAAAGAGGAAGAGGAGAAGGTGTGTGTCAGGATACATTGTCTGATCCCGGTCCTTTTTGTACCGAAGCCGCTGCCCACCTTTTAGCGTAATTGGCTACTGTGGATTTTAAGATTTCCGTTTCACAGTGTTGGGCAGCCGATCTTGCCACCTTGGAGTTTTTTTTGCGACTAGAACATTTCTAGAAGCATGCAAAGCGTTACTCCGTCTTGAGACATAACAGACATCTCGCTCCGCACTACTCAGCGTTTGAAGCCTACAGAGGTAGCTGATCCCTATCGTACAACGCGTATACGTAAAAGAATGAATGATAAAATTAAAACAAGGCGGAAGGTCAAAAGATCTACTTTGGGTTCACATGGAGAATGGGCAGCTGCAAGTGCTTTGAGCAAGATTTCTAAAGAAAGAAGGAGACACACACAGCTGCGCAAAGGAGAGAACCCGAAACACTTGCCCGCGGACATGACTGCGGACGTTACGCCGGTGGGGATCTGTGACCCTCCTCCTCCTTCCTTTTCAAGCTCGCGAGCCATCGTTCGTACATTTTTGGTAAGCACCTCTCTTTGCCACTTCGCTTGCGTATCCGCAGACTTTACAGGCGCGCCACCACCTTTTCTGGGAACCTACTTCCTTTAGCAAATATAGCAGGTCACGATAGTCCTCCATTCTATCATCTGTGCTGATCCGTGGGTGCTTCTACCATGAGCACTGGGTCGGACCTCGCACCTTTGCGTCTTACATCTCCCTTTGAAATTTAAGATTTTCAGGGCTACTACAACAGTTCATGCCTCGACACTGTTACTTTTGTTCATAATTTCCTTTTTATTTGATGAGATATTCCTGTTTACATATTTGCTGGTTAGGACAAATCCTTTTAGAATATTACGCTTATTGACATCGTGGTGCCCAGACTACTGTTGTGTTCGTATGCTTTCCAAGAAGAAAACCCTGTTGTCACTCCTCGTAATTAATCGAGAACGATAGTTGACTACCACAGCAAACGCAATAGTTGCCTATGATATATCTCTCAATATAATTTGCTCAGGAGACTACAAGTAGAAAAACTTTGATCATCATTCAAGTAATGTTCGTTATTTTGCTTAGCTCACTGAGGCCTCAAATAAAGGATAATTACCGAATACCCCAAATTCTCGTCAGTGACTCAAAAGGGATGCGAGAGGTGCACATTGCACGGCCCCTTTCCATTGCTTCTGTACACAATGCCGTTCTTATTAAGCAACCGCCCCAGCCAACCAAAAAGGAACGCGCGAAAAGTGTAACATGATCCCGTTTTAGAGACATCAGGATAAAATCCTTATCAAGCGTATTTATTATTAATCAGCCAAGAGTTGTTGCAGTTTTCCGTTTGAATTTGCTGTAAACAAGTCATCGCATCCTCCCACGTGTTGTTGCTTAATGAAAATGTTCGGGACGGTACGTTGGCCTGTCTTCTTTGCCAAGTAGTCTTGGATCGCGGCACCGTTGTCTATCGAAAAGTCTTAGTCTACCCCGAACGACTAGGTAGTGAATGAAGGGAACTCACCAACTTCGTCAAGCTCAATGACATAGAACTTTTCGCCGAGTTGCTGCAACAACTGCTTTGCTCTGCGGCAGTAAGCTGCAGTCACGCCGTTAGGAACTGCTTATTTTTCCCTCATGCTAGGATCAATATGATCACACTTACGGCAGTAGCTCTTGGAGAAGACAACAATCTTGTTCTCGTTAATGAGTTTCTCAACGAATTGTTCCACGTCAGCCATTTGATTTAGTTCGGAAAAGAAACGCGTCGGTTACGTCGATGAGTCGGAGACGTTTCGTCATGACGCTTCTTCTTCCATGCAGAAGTTTCTCAGCTACCCCCCCACGCAAATGCAAGGAGTTTGCTATAACAGCATGACTTTGCAAAATGCTTTCCTTCATTATAAGCATGCTTTATCGACTCCTGATGCCGTTGAACAACATACAAAGCTCGCTGGGTGTTTATAATAATGTGTCTGTTGTCGATGAAGCATAACTCTTTCTGTAAGCTCGCGACATAATCATCGAGTCAGCTCTCCGGCGTCAGACTATGATGCGGGGAAGCATTTTGGAGTATCTTCTCGAAGTTATAAATATTCAGATCAGTCACTATTTAAAATAAGATTTTATTCTTCAAACTTTGCCAGTGATGAAAGGATGTGCAAGGGCTTCTTTAGGAGTCATGCGTTTCTCGGGACTTAGAGCCAGACATTTGTCAAGAAAATCAATAAATGCGAGAATTAAGCGACCCTCTTCTTCCGTCACACCGGCAGAAGAAGCAGCCATGATCCTACTCTTGATATCCCTCGTTGGCTTGGCGAGTGTCATCTTCTTTACATATTCCTGTATTTTGACCCGTTGATTAATAGTAATCCTAGACGCAAACCATGCAATGCATACCTTATTCGAGATCCGATCAAACTCTATTGAAATAAAGTTATTGTCTTCGTCAAAGTGCTGATGGCCAAATTGCCCTTTTCGAATCATTTTGTTTGGAAATCTGCCTTTCACTTCCATGATGTGTTTGAGCATTTGATTATTGCTACGACCAGGGAAGAGGATCTTGCCCGTAAAAAGCTCGTAGAGTGTACACGCCGCTGACCACACATCAATCGCAAAATCGTAAGGGAGCCCTATGACTATATTTATTTAGTTAGTTACCATTGGCTATTTCCTTGCAGGCCCAAATGATAATACGTACTGATTTCAGGTGCACGATAGAAACGTGACACCAAGTATGGCGTAATTTCATTCTCACTGGCATCTGATGCTGATCCCAGATCACATAACTTCAACGTATTTTTGGAATCTGATACCAAAATGTTGTCAGGCTTTATGTCTGCATGCAAGATGTTGCATCGCCTCAAGAGCGAGAGACTCAGGAAAAGTTGCTGAGCATATATCCTCACTGCCTTGATACTTATACCAACATCTTTGCCAAACTTCTTTAGAACGTCTCGAAGGTTCATACTGTATAATATTTCAAATTAGATTGATTGCATTCAAAAGCGCCCATTACTTTCGATTTACCCCAAGCTTTCGAATACAAGACATAAATGGTTCCGATACTCGAAATGCCGTAATAATCGTATTACGTGTTTCTTATTCTCGGGATCTGCTTCCATCAACTTGCGAAGGAATCCCAGCTCTTTCATGCCGGCTTTGTACCTAAAAGCATTTGTGAGCGACGGCCCATGAACACCTAACGATAAATGCATACATTGTCTCATTATTTCGTATAATCTTGATTGCAACTTCATCGTTTGTCTGTGTATCTTTCGCTTTAACAACAGCACTGAAAACACCGCGGCCAAGATTCGCTAAAGTGACGTAGCGGTTATCAAGACGTTCACCAATGCGTACATCTACAAATACACTTAGACCATTGCAATCTAGAATACCAAGTATCACTTACTGTAGTAGCCTTCTGGATCGTCCCAATTGTCTAAGAGACCGGGATTCGAGTCAACCACAGGTACAGTGTTTGGTACCAGCAAAGCATTTGGATCTGCAATTTCAGCAGTTGCAAATATGTCAAGATCCTCCGCAAACATGTCAATGACCTTAGGTTGCTTTGGCTGCTGCTCTCGTTGATTATCAATTTCCTTGTAATCAGACGCTGCCATATCAGCCTGGCTGTCGACTCCATCTGCAACTTTCTCCTGTTCATCTTTGCTCTTCAATAGTCGGTCCTTCTCCGCATTTTCCACTTTTCGATATGCTTTCTGTCGATCGTCATCTGCGATACGGTCTTTAGAAGGATCATAATCAGCTGCAGATAGAGCATCCGGTGAGCCAGTGCCACTTTCTTTGACAGTTGTAGGACTTATCGATGCCCCCTGCCCGTTGCTCCTTGCTTTCTTTTCCTTGTCGGAAACATCATCAGAGACTTGCGAAATTTCTATCAATGCATGAGTTATTGCGGAGTAAATGCTTGTTTAAACCTAAACATTACCTTGTCCGTTTGTATCTTGTATGCTACTCTGCTGCGGAGCTTTAGATTCATTACTCTTGTATCTCTCTAAAATCATCTTTCTTCGTTTCCTTCGTTCTTCAATTAAGCGTTCTTCTTCTTTTTGCTTCTCTTGTTCGTCCACAATCTCAAAATCGATTTCAGCTTCAGCATTTTCTTCCTCTTTCGGCACCTCATTCTTTTTGGGAGCTTCTCTACTGCTGTATATATAATGTTAACTTTTACTTACATCCGCTAAATATGCGCCAAATATACATACCTGGTTTCAGAAACAGCAATTCTTTCAGATTGAGTGGTCTGGGTATCTGCAGTCTGAGCCACATCCACAGCCTTTGTGGAGAGATCTGGGCGATCTTCGTATGATGATGGACGTTCAACGGATCTGCGTTCCACGATCTTTGACCTATGCCGCGGTGGAGGGCTACGGCTTCTGCGTAATTTTTCGCCGTCTCGGGAATAACTGCGACTGTATCTGCGTGAGCGTCTATCTCGACCATTATATACACTACGATCCCGGGATCTAGATCTTGGCGTACTTCTTCGACTATGACGATAATCGCTACCGGAATAAGGTGATCGGCTACGGCGAAAGTCTCTGCGATAATCTCTGCTGTGATCACGATGGCTGGATCTGGACCTCGACCGCGAGGGATACCGACCGTCGTAACCCCTATCTCTCGAGCAACTGTCTTCACTGTCTGATCGCTGTTGTCTTCGGCGCGCTAAACGCTCATATTCCGCAAAATCGTCGTCAACAGAGTAATCATCAAAGGATTGACGGCTACGCTTGCGCGCTCCTTCATGTGGGGACCGGTTATTCGTGTGTGTAGAGTTTTCAATGGATTTACCGTCACTTGCTTCAGGGTACTTATAGCTGTGTCGCTCTTCATCTCCCTTCAGCTCCTTTCTAGTCTGTGAAACAACGTAATCATCGTTAATCTCGCCGTCTTCGATTTCATTCTTTTGACCGTGTTCGTTACGACCGGACATTGGAGAAAACTGGAGAAATGTTCAGTCTGCTGTCTGCCTTTCAAAAGTCAAAAGGGTTGGCTTGCTGGGATTGGTCTGCTGGTTTTTCGGTTCCACCTCTCACCTTTCACTGCTACTTTACAGCCCATATATACTTGTACAATGTCGACCAGCGCAGAAAACGTCAAGGATCAGGTCCAGGAGTTCGTCGAGATGCCTCGCCAATTTCTCAAGGATGGTTATCACTTTATCAACCGATGCCGAAAACCTGATCAGAAGGGTACGATGAGGTGATGATACAAACGCGTCGGTGCAGATTGCTAACTGCCAATCCTCTTGCCACATGCAGAATTCCTCAGAATCACGCAGGCAGTCGCTATGGGTTTTGCTGCGCTTGGTGCTTTGGGCTACTTTGTGAAGGTCAGTATTTTGCCAACGATTGAGATGCGATCAGGTATATCTAAAGGTACCGATGCATTGATTTCAGCTTATCCACATTCCTATCAACAATATCCTCGTCGGATCCGCCTAAGGGAAACCTTTGACTTATTCCACTTCAAGCTCACCTACCACTTTCCCGTAAAAATTATAAATAAGTAAACTTGCTTTTGCATGCTCCGTTCTACTGTAACGTGAAAAGCGAACCTACAATTGCATTCAATTTCAGGAGTGCTTCGATCCGTCTAGTACTTTGTTCTCTATAAAATTTGCCATACTGCTCTATCTTAACTTGATCCTAGTCATCCGTAATGGATGCTCGGCAACAACTATGAAAGACCTTCAATGTTGTTCATTTCTTATCACAGAATGTAAGATTGTGGAGAAACTGATGATAACAAAAAGCAGTGCCTTAGTTATTTATAATGAACGATATGCCGACAGAGTGTGTTACATAGCTCAGTACTGATAGTCCTAGCAGTACGAGAGGTATAGCCGCGTATCGAAGATTCCGGGATGAGGCGACAAGGCAATGATGTTCTACAGTTACGGTGTGTAAAGGTTAGACTCTAAAGCAAGCACGAGGCCAACAAATTACTTCTGTTAACAATGGGTAAACTCAAGGGCATCGAACTGTATATGCAGCTTATATTAGTAGTAACTTTTAATTACATACAATACATTGGTCAAAGCTGGTTTTGATGTGCATGAAGAAGAATTATATCATAACCAGTTGCTGAAGCCGTACTAGTTAGACGCTATATTTGAAGATGAGAATAAGGAGCAGCAAGGATGGAAAAACAGCCCTTGTGTAATTGGTCTCGGTATCTTTCAAACTCGAAACTCGATACAACATACTGTGGATGTCAATGTTTTCTGTACATATACACATGAGAATGAACCCGGTACATAAAGTTTTGCATGCCAGCGTCGCAACATCTATTTCCAGTTATCATATTCTTCAGAAATCACTTATGAGATTAATCAGCAATGTTGTACATGTAACAACTTCCTTCTTAGGATGCATTGGACTCTGCAACGCTTCCCTGATATTCCTAGCTTTTCCTTCCGTACATATTGCTAAATGTCTATAAACTCTACAGTGTTCCATAACCTTTCTGTTTTGAAACTATCATTAATGAAGATTACCGATATCATTATGTAGATATTTCGCTGATCCGAAGATTATGCACATTGATAGATGGACGAAACCATCAGTGGCAAGATAGGCAAGTCACTGTACTTCTGTGTGCATAAGGGTGCAGTTATGGTTAACAAACAATATACGTATAGGAACCGAATGCGCTTTTTACACTCAGAAGGATAACATATATAAGCATTTCTCTATTCCATGTTCCCTAGATCTGTAACTGGTGTCAACTGAGCAATACTTTAATATGTTTCTTAAGGTCTTATCAAGTCGAAGCACAGTTCTTGTGGAGAGCTTGTGAGCTCTGCCAAGGAACGTGTTGGTAATGGCATATCACACAATAATTCGTTTCATTCTTTTGTTATCTAGGTTGCACAGCATCCAGCGCATGGTAGCTTTTTGACATATACCATAAGTCACCTTTTGGAGGTTGTGCTTCTCTGTATCCCGTCACCCTAGCCAATTCGATACGCACATGAGCAAAGCCAGGCAGTTACGTCCACTATATAAAACTGCTGTCAAAATCGATGAGACCTATCAATCTTAACCTTTCTGTAATGATCCTTTGTTTCAAGTACTTGTTCTCCCGCCTGCTGTGGGTCCCACCCAAATGCGGTTTCTGGGGAAACCTGCGATCGGATTTGAGCTTAACCCATTTAAGGAAAGAACTTGCCGTGAGTCACCAGGTGACTCATTTGACTGGCTGAGGTGTCATCCAAATTTGTGGATCGCAAACTTCAGTCTTAGATCTCTGTGGTAATCATAGTTGTAATAGTAAAGAATAAATATATATTTGGACATTCATCGAGCATACTTAACAGCTTGAGGATGTCCTGAGAGACCAAGAATTATTCAAGCTTGGAAAACAGGGAAAAGTGGAGAAAAAAGTTTGAAAGGCCGATGGATGAGCATTGGAGCAAAGGATTTGATCCGAATTTGAATTTAGATTTGCGATAAAGAAGTCTTTCAACGGCGACCCGGAACCTGAAAAAAATTCCATCTTTCTCCTGTTTTACTCACTCACATTATGTGTGGTATCTTTGCTGTATACAACTACCAGGGCGATATTGAGAGCTATCGCCAACGCGCCCTCTACCTGTCAAAAAAGTAAGCCCTGAAAATTTTTTCTGCTGCTGGAAAGCCTCAATCAGATCTGACGTTGGTGTGTCTCTCTTTCTTGCAAACAGAATCAGACATCGTGGTCCCGATTGGTCTGGCTGCTTCACCACTGGCAACCACATTCTTAGCCACGAACGTCTCGCCATTGTTGGCGTAGGTAGGTGAAAATCTCAACTTGCGATCAAAGGTTTCGCTCGGCTAAGCATTTTCGCGTTTTATTGCAGATACTGGCGCTCAACCTCTTGTCAGCGACGATGAATCTTTAGTTTTGTGCGTCAACGGCGAAATTTACAACCATAAGCAACTTCGACATAACCTTAAGGAAAAGCATGTCTTCAAGACTCACTCTGACTGTGAAGTAATTATGCACATGGTAAGCCATATCATTGAAACAATTGATATGATTGCAGGTAGATATTAATTGATTGATAATTAGTACAAAGAGATGGACAAGGAGCTTGTACAACAGTTGGATGGCATGTTCTCGTTTGTTCTTCTGGATGTTAAGCGCAACCGTATTATTGCCGCCCGTGACCCCATCGGTATTACTACTTTATACTACGGCTGGAACTCCCAGATGCCCGGTACTGTGTACTTTGCTTCCGAATTGAAGTCGCTTAACGAAGACTGCGACAAGATCCTTGCATTCCCTCCCGGCCACGTTTACGACTCTGAGACTGGCGAAACAACTCGTTGGTTCAACCCTACCTGGTGGGACGGCGATCGCGTGCCTTCTAACCCAGTTGACTACAAGCTGTTGCGCGAGACTTTGGAGCGTGCAGTGCGCAAGAGATTGATGGCTGAAGTTCCATATGGTGTGCTCCTGTCTGGTGGTTTGGATTCAAGTCTTATTGCCTCGATTGCGGCCCGTGAAACCGAGAAGATCGCTTCCGGTGCTATCAGCCAATACAACGATGACGATCGATTTGATGAAAGTAAGTCAGGATAATCTATTATATACGTCAAGCCGTTTTTAAGACTTTGTATTTCCAACTGCAGGCGGTCCTACTCTTTGGCCTCGTCTTCACTCCTTCTCCATCGGTCTTCCGGGTTCGCCCGATTTGATCGCCGCACGCGAAGTTGCAAAGCATCTCAACACCATCCATCACGAATATACTTTTACCATCCAGGAAGCTTTGGATGCAGTTAGCGATGTAATTTACCATTTGGAAACTTACGATGTTACCACCATTCGTGCATCCACGCCTATGTACCTGCTCTCTCGCAAGATCAAGGCTATGGGTGTCAAGATGGTTTTGTCTGGTGAAGGTGCTGACGAAGTCTTTGGTGGCTACCTTTATTTCCACTCTGCACCCGATGATGCATCTTTCCATGCCGAAACTGTGACTCGTGTCAAGAACTTGCACTATGCTGACTGCTTGCGTGCCAACAAGGCCACCATGGCCTGGGGTCTTGAAGCCCGTGTACCTTTCCTTGACAAGGGTCTCTTGGAAATTGCCATGAACATTGATCCCAAGGACAAGCGTCCTAACCTCGCTGAAGGTCGCATGGAAAAGTACATTTTGCGCAAGGCGTTCGATACCTCTGACGAGCCTGGCGTTAAGCCATATCTGCCACACAACATCCTTTGGAGACAGAAGGAGCAATTCTCTGATGGTGTTGGTTACAGCTGGATCGATACCCTCAAGGAAGTTAGCTTGACAAAGGTATCCGATGAAGAGTTTGCCAATGCAGCTGAGAGATGGCCCAAAGACACTCCTACTACCAAAGAAGCATACATGTACCGTGCCATGTTCGAAGCATGGTTCCCACAAGAAGCATGCACTGCCAGCGTTGTTCGATGGATCCCCCGTGCAGACTGGGGCTGCCCTGAGGATCCTTCGGGCCGTGCCCAGAAGGCTCACGAGGCCGCTTACGAAAACAGCAAGTAAAAAAAAGAGAAACTTAGACCAAAAGCACAATTTGATTTAATTTAATATATGTCATTGTCCTTTTTTTCCACATGTCCTTCATTTCTTTGCCCATCACATAGAATAGATGAAAACATGTTGCGTGCTGATAAACTCCGCAATTCTCCCTGTTCTTTTCTTGTCAATGTACAAATGTCCACATCGCCACCTTTGGACAAGAAACGTCGTTGGGCTGAAAACTTTGAGACAAGCGCGGAGGGTTCAGACGCGCCACAGCCATCTAGACCCCCATTGAAGAAGCGATTCACTGCAAATGGAAGCGTTTCCTTGAATGTTGAATCCAGCGCCCAAGTAGCTGGTAACTCTGAAATCGCGATGGAAGAAGAAGAAAATGTCTTTGTAAGCTGACTAGAAGTCCAAGATTCTAAAAGAGTTCTGAAGAATTTCGATTGCTAACTGGAAATCGTAGCTTGATCATGCAAGGCTTTCTAAAGCAGCACTTCTTCGTCATATGCACAAAGCAAAGGTATGACAAAGGAAACTTGGCGTAGCTTTGATGTTTCATTCAATGCTAAGTGCTGTATTTAGGATGAAGCATTGAAGTATGAGAAAATGGCGAGTTCTGCGGAACAGAGCAGGGATGCCGTTGAAGCTAGGATCCGAGTTCTCAGAGCGCAGTTGCGTATGGTATGGTGGAATACACTGCATCGCGACTAAGGATATTCATGCTGAATATGGGATGTCTTTAGCTTCGTCTTGATTGCTTGTATACAACCAAGATTTTTCTTGATCTGGATACTGGTGATTATTCTTCCGAGTTACCAGATGCAAACGATGCAAAATTGGAACAGCTGCAAACAGAAACGAGAATGACGGCATCGCAGTTAATTGAATCTATACAGTTATGGGACTCGAAAGCTGTTCAAGTACAACAGGTACTTGAGCGAGATGGAGGTATGTGCAGATTAGTTAGCAGTAGCAGCACATTGTACTAAGTATCGAGCAGATCAAAATGTATTAAAAACATGGATGCGAGACGAAATGATGGATCTTCGATCATCAGCTCATCGAAATAAGACATTGACCTCCTATATGCACAGCGAACTCGACTCCCTTGCTGAATACGTGGAGCAATTGAGTAAAGATATAAAGTCGGCTGAAGACAAATTGGAGCAATCGCAAAATGCAGTGGATGAATGCATGGAAAAATTAATGCAAGCTGAACGGCGATACGACCGAGCGGAGAGCATGGCATCGGCATCTCTAGCAGGAGGAGACATGACCGGATTCCAATCAGCGAACCGCGCGCAATCACCGGCAACCTCAAAACCTTCAGACGATGAGAAGAAGCCGAGCAAAGATAGCTCTGAAGTATGTAGTAACAAGACAGCGTGCATTCCCAATACTGACAAACCATCGTCTAGTCGGAAATGCTCGCGGAGCAGGCTGCAAAAGCACAACTTGCAGAACATCAGCTTATTGTGGAAGCGCGGAAAAAGGAGCTTGAAGATTTAAAAGAAGAGAGACAATCGTTAGCAGATAATCTGGATCGCCTACGAAGCGAATTCTCGAGTTTGAGCGAGGAGCGTTTAATGGCAACAGAGTACTTTAAACTACTCCAACTCTCTTTAGAATTATACAAGTGCCGGTCAAATTATTTTGGAGAAAAAAAGATAAAACTTGAAGGAGAATACGACTCGTTATCTTCAGAAAGGAGGAACCTTTTGGATACGGCCAAGTCAGAAAAAGCAAACCAGAGTACAGCAATGGAAACGGAAATACGTCGATTGGAAAGCGATCTGACACGCATTCGAAAGCAACGCGATGATTTTTTAAGTACCGTCAATACCCAAATGTCAAAACGGAAGCGAGAAAAGGAATTGCATGAAGAAAGCACCTTGTCGGCAATGAAAGAACAGGTATCTTCTTTTGCTTTCTCGATTCTGAGATGTTGCTTATGAAAAATCCTACTAGGAGCGTATCACGGAACTGGATGCTCAGCTGTCAGAATTACGAAATGAATTGAACAGCAATAAGCGTAATATGGCTGGATCGTTAACTCAGAAAATATCGGAGCTATCAGAATTAGATAATAAGCTGCGGTAGGTACCAGACTGTAGAATCTTCATGGCTTCAGGCTGTACTCAGATATTATGAAGTGATATCAGATCCGCGATTGATATTCTAGGCAAGGAATCTAATTTGGAAAAATCAGCACAGAACATGGATATACTGCAAAGGCAACTCGATGTGTGGCTAAAACAAGGCGACGAACCGGTTTCTGAGCTGCGAAGGAATATTCAATCTCTGGTTACCAAAGTGGATCAGAATGCCTCCGAGTTTCAAAAGCTGTCTTTAATGGTCCAATTCTACGAGCAGGTAAATTTTGCAGATCAAGTTTGCAGCGATGTTTGGTTTATTTAGTCTTGCTTGCAGAATGAAAATCAATTATTGCAACAAATCGACCGCGTAACGGCTATATATGCGAAGCTTGATTCACAAGGTTCCAACTTGGATAAGGAAATTGCCAGGAAGAAGGAGCAGAAAGCTCGACTCCAGGCAGAAGTAAGTTGCTTTTGCTGGTTCTATGATTTGAAAAAGAAAGCTCACGAATGATCATATTACAGAAAGCAAAGTTTGCGCATACTTTTGCGTCATTGAAATCGGCAAGAGATAAGCAAATGGCCAATGTCGAGGCGTTACGGAAGACGAGTGACCAGCAACTTGAGCATCTAAAGCAGCTTGAAGAACGAGAGAAAAATTTGGAAGCACAATTGGTAAAAGATCACGCAGACTTGGAATAGCAGTCCTAGGAGATAACTGATTTGTGCCGATAGGTGGACAAAGAGAAGGAAGTGCGAGAGACGACGAAAGCTGTGGAACAGCGGAGAGTAGATGTGTGTGATTTGCAGTATCAATGTAGCGAGATGCGCGTGGAACTTGACAGCTATGAAGCCTATGTTCTCCATGTATGTGTCCACTAACGTGCCTAAACTTTTGCAATTTACTGACCGGACAATCTCCTTAGCTTCAGAAAACATTGGATGATAAAACACAAGCATTGGATGAGGAGAAACACTTGCGGCAAGGAGTAGAAGAAGAATATGCAAAAATGCAGAAAACCTGGGATCAAATAACACAGGGTGAAAACCCTGCTGAAGAGCAACTAGCAGAGGAGTGTGAAGAGTTACGGGTAAGTCAAGTGATCATCCTCCCAACCCACCTCGTAAAATCCTCAATTCCTTTGTTAGGCCCTGTTAAAATGCAGTGCTTGTCGTACGAACTTTAGGACAAGGTTGTTGGCAAGATGCATGCATACCTTCTGTAAAGAATGTATAGATGCTCGCCTGGAAACCCGACAACGACGATGTCCAACGTGCAGCGAGTCTTTCGGTATTTCCGATGTAAAGCAATTCTATCTGTAGAAACTTCATTACCTATATATGTCCGTAATCTAATGTAAAGTCATGGTTACTACCAACTGCTCCGTTACGCTGCATGCTTAGCTATCACTATCCTGCGTCACATGGTACTTTAAGTACACGGGCTCCTTAGATTCCTGCTGCTGAGATGTGAACGGCCTCTTCTCGGGATCACACTTTGCATTTGTTCAATCCAAACGAGGAGAATGATGATAGAACGCTTACAAACGTATAGTTTTTCTGGATATGGCGTGGCACTAGAATGAAACTATCGCGTGTCACAGTAATTGACTATATGAGCATATGTTTCGCATCTGTAACCCCTTATTATGCATAATGAATATACCGCCCTAAAGGTTGCAGACAAGGAGTAGAAATTCAGAGACGTACAGAAAAGGGGTCATCTATGTCTCTCTGACGGCAGCCTGTTTAAATAAGAAGCTGTCTGGGAGGTATTTTTGCTCTGTATTCTTCGTTTTTCATTCTTTTCACAATCCATGCGTTTCTTTGTTTCATCGGTCCTGATTTTCGGTGCTGTCTTCGCTGTAGCCCTCAATGCCAAGGATGGACAGGGTGCACCGTTGAACAAAGGTGAACTCGCGGACCGCGTTCGAGGCGGTAGCCTCGAGAGAAACGGCCCTCGAAACGGTGATATGACGTTGCAGCCAATTGATCAGACTGTGGCTGAAAAACGAGACACTAAAGAAGCGCCGGGACTCAAGGATACCTACGTCCAACATGTAGGTCACGCTGAAGCCTTCTTTCTAAAAGCCAATAACGCTGTCGTCCAAAATCTCGATGCGGTTGATAAGACATTGGGACTCAAGAAACAACAGCCACCGCAGCAGCAGCAGCAACAACAACAACAAGCGCCATCCGCAAATCCGGGTTCGGGACCTACTGGCAGTGAGACGAAAGGCACAGAGCAGAAGCCGCAAGAAAAGGCAGAGTCAGCTCATCCAGATAGCATTTAAGAATTATTACATTAGACATGTCGAGTATCTTAATGATTTAAACTATTTCTTTTCTATTCTCCATCTTTCCCTTTGGAAGTCCTGATTAAACTTTGGAAACAGCTTTTTTCATTTGCAAAAAAAGTCATGGTGCAACGGAGAATAGAGCGGTACCCGTGACATTTTGCCTTTCAGCAGATGTATTCATGGGGCCACATCACTCGGTCAGCAATCAATTCTTCGGATGCTGCGCAGGGAATTGGCTGTTATGCCTACAGTGTCACGAACAACTATGCACGATGCAAGATGGCAACGGCGAGCTGCATAAAATACCGCGAATACAGCTCAATGCTTTTGCACTGGCGGGAAATACACTCTTTCCAGAAAGTAATGTCGCATTTTGTGAAATTTTATAATACATTTATACACCAAAACGACGAATTGCAGCGACATTAATTCTTGGAAAAAGTGTAGTTGATGCACCGTGGGAGTGTATTGTAGACACGCATATTACATTGTGTACTTTTGCAGAATTACAGATGCTGGTTCTCGTCCATTTATAATGTACTATATGTGCATATGTTGTTTGTCATTTCGAGAGTGGGATCTTATTGATTGAATAATGATATGGCGGGGGTGGGGACCGTTGGGATTCCAAGCAACAGTCTCCGCCAACCGGATATGCTCCCCTTTGGAGAGGGATTGAATTTTTAAAACGAGGTTGGCGCCCGTTCGTTCTTGAAGGGGAAAACCCACATTTTTCTCCGTACTTGTCTCTTTTGCAAACTGGATCTCGACAAATCATTTTCGAAAATGTCGCTCAACGAGGCCGAGACCTTGAGACGTCGAGGCCAGGAAGCACAGCGGCCTATGGGTCCTGTCACCGGTCCACCTCGCATAAATCGTTCCGTATTGCCGCCTATGAGTCGCTCGCCTCTGCCGCCCATGGCTGGCCGACCTGGGCCTCCACCGCATCTACGAAACAATGGACCACAAAACAACAAACCAAAGCTTAAATTGTCCCAACTTGGTATACAGGATCAGACGCCATTCTCGAACTTTTCGAAATACGTGTATGTTTGAACATGACAATCTGTTCGTTGGGGCTGCGCATATTTATTGACCTTGTTTAGCGATCCCTCCGGCAAACTTAATTTTGCTGGCAAGGCAATCATTCACGCTGATGGCGTCGACTTTAGCAACGGCAGCAGTTTTACTATCAAAATGGACGATTTAGTCTTGCAGGAAGAACTCGGAAAAGGACAATACGGCACGGTACAAAAGGCATATCACAGAGTTACAAACGTAGTGATGGCCATGAAGGTAAACAGAAAGCAAACACTTTGCCCTCCTTTAGGAAGACTGACAAACGCTTTGTGGGGCCAAAAGGAAATTCGACTCGAACTAGATGAAACGAAGCTTCATCAAATCCTGATGGAACTGGATATCCTTCACAAGAGCACGAGCGATTACATTGTCGAGTTCTACGGTGCATTCTTCATAGAGTCATGTGTTTACTACTGTATGGAGTATATGGATTGTGGCTCGCTCGATAAATTGTACGGCGACGGTGTCCCAGAGGACGTATTGGCAAAGATTGCCACTTCGGTGCGTTGGGAAGCGGGCTGCTACCATATCGGGGGCTACGCGTACTCAATGATTGGTGCATAGATGGTCAAGGGTCTAAAGTTCCTCAAAGACGAACTTTCCATTATTCATAGAGGTAACTGCACACTCTTTCCTTTTTCTCTAAAAAGTGTCCCTGATTCTAATTTTTCGCCGTCAGATGTGAAACCTACCAATGTTCTCGCCAATCGTCGAGGCCAGGTGAAGCTTTGCGACTTTGGTGTATCTGGCCAACTAGACCGTTCGTTAGCAAAAACGAATATTGGATGCCAGAGTTACATGGCTGTAAGTCCTTGGCTAAGCTTAGTCTCCAGGGGACAAGTGTCTTGCTAACACAGGTTCCTGATAGCCGGAACGTATCAAGGCGGCGAACACGTACACGGTGTCGTCCGACGTGTGGTCCCTTGGCTTGTCGCTTGTAGAAATGGCTGGTGGCAAATATCCTTATACGTATGACAATATGTTTGCTCAGCTCAAGGCCATCGTAGATGAAGAGCCACCAACACTTCCAGAGCACTTTTCTGTAGAAGCCTGTGACTTTATCGCCGCCTGGTAAGATCCTTATCTAATAACTTACTAGATTAATCTACTCACTGACTGGCTTTGTAGTTTGCATAAAGATCCCAGCAAACGGCCCACATACGCTGAGCTTTTAGAGCATCCATTCATCAAAAAATACGAAAACGTCCAAGTCGATATGGCTAAATGGGCAAACGAGGCATATGCTGCAAGAAAATCAGCGGCTGCAAACAGCTCCCATTAAATCCAGTTACCCTACAATACCTCTGTTTCTTTCTTCTATTTTCCTGTCACTCGTCTACTACGTTCATTCCTACAAGCATTTATCTTTCTTCCCCTTTATCTCTCGATATACATATGCTTATAGCCGTTGCTGCCATCTTCTTTATCTTGTAAAACTTGTAGACATGTCAAAGTGAACATCATTTTTTACACACTTGCAAACCTATCCCATGATGCATGTGTAGCCTCAAGCCACGCATCCGATGTGCATCCAGATGCGTCCCTTTGACTTCCATGGAGCGTGACCCGATCTATCAATCGCTACAATCCCTCTTTTACAACTTTTAAAAAAGGGAGATCAAATGTAGCAACGTCTCTTTTACGGCCACGGTGGCCTTCCCAAGACCGTATTGATAGGCCCAGTTTTGGAACCGGTCTGTGAAACCAGAGGAAAAAGAAAAGAAGTACTTAAAGTTTGGCACCAGCAGCAAGAAATGCTGCCCGCGTGATCACACAAAGGCAGCATCCCCGCCCGGCCTCTGGAAAACTTCTCCGCTTTCCCCTTCCACTTGCTCGTACCTTTAAAAGATATACCCTAGTCACCAGATATGGCCAGTCCCGAGTACAGCAGCCCTTTGAGAAAGTATAAACTTGTATTCCTGGGCGAACAGAGCGGTAAGTTGCCCTCTGGCCGTACAATTGCGCTTGTTGAAATGAACTTGCTAAAGCGCTGCTGATTCAGTCGGAAAGACTTCGCTCATTACCCGGTTCATGTATGATACCTTTGACAATACTTACCAGGTATAACCGAGCATTGTAAAAGTCGGTGGGACGACTAGCAGTACTCAACAGCAATCATAAGGCTACCATTGGTATCGACTTTTTGTCAAAAACCATGTATCTGGAAGACAAGACTGTACGCCTGCAGCTGTGGGATACCGCTGGACAGGTACAGCGACTGCTTCCGAAGTGTCTTTTCGTGTATGAAAGCTTGACAGAAATCAATCTCGATACAGGAACGCTTTCGTAGCTTGATTCCGAGCTACATCCGCGACTCTTCTGTAGCAGTAATCGTTTATGATATCGCCAGTGAGTGTACCAAATTTTCCTCAACTTTATATACCTGATGGCTCACCACAACACTGACAGACCGTGAATCCTTCTTGAACACAACTCGATGGATCGAGGATGTACGTGCAGAACGAGGCAACGAAGCCATTGTGGTACTTGTCGGCAACAAGACGGACTTGAACGAAAAAAGGTAGCAGATGAAGATTGCTGAGCTTTTTTTTGTCATCTAAACCGGTCTAACTTGCTCTTAATTCTTCTCAGAGAAGTGACACCAGAGGAAGGTGAAAAGCGTGCCAAGGAGTTGAATACTATGTTTATCGAAACTAGCGCCAAAGCAGGACACAATGTAGGAGGACGGGTGGTTCTACAGTGTACAGAAAGGTTGCTTACTTTTTTGTGTGCCTGCAGGTCAAGACATTGTTTAGAAAGATCGCTCAGGCGTTGCCCGGTATTAATAATGAAAATGATGATCAAAAGGATCAAAGTAAGTTGACCGTCTCTTTGGAGCACAATGCATATACTGATCCAGGGTTGTTTTTCCGCAGTGCAAAAAGTCAACTTGAGCAGCTCGAACTCAGAAGCAAGTGGATGTGCTTGCTAAGAAAAAAGACATTGTATGATCCCTTATTACCATCATTATTACGTTCTCTTTGCAGAGCGTAGAGATCTTATATATCCTATCTAACTTTGAAATTAACTATATTCATTCGTTCTATATTACCATTCCAATTTCTGGCCTTGGTAGTCCAAGTATGCTCCATTCTTTTTGGTAGTAGCACTATCAATAACTTGAATCATACCGCTGATTGATTGCTCAGGGGTGACAGGAGCCTTTTCGCCACCCATATCTGTCTGTACCCATCCGGGGTGCATGGCAATGACGATAAAGTTCTCTTCAGCTAGCGTGCCAGCAAAGCATCTAGTCAACATGTTTTCGGCTGCCTTGGAGACGCGATACTGATGGTAGTATGAGTTAGTAAGCTATACTTTTTTCCAGTGGTCCCAGACATTCTATTAAAACTTACAGCTGCAACGGAGGATGCAGTTGTGTTCGCGCAGGAGCCCAAGATAGACGAGATATTAATGATGCGCCTAGTTTGCTTCTTGCGAAGAAGAGGAAGCAATGCTTGTGTGACATTCGACGTGCCAACAACATTGGTCTCAAAGACTTGTATGTATTCAGACCCAGGACTGAAATAAGAAAAGCTAGTATATTAGAAGGGAGATCTTTTCATGTATTATCTGTAAAGAGAATACTTGCGTGTTAAGGGCGGTGTGCTCTCGTTTTGATGCAATGCCAGAATTATTAATCAAAACGTCAACACCTTCTGGAGCCAGCTCGGCGATCTTACCGGAGGCAGCCTGTATCCATGCACACACACACGCGTTCATCAGTACATTATTCATGTCATGGCATTCTGTGCTGTCCATGTTATGATACTTGCCTTAATAGAGTTAGCATCAATGGTGTCGAGAGGAACAGCGTGGATACAGTTATTGCTTTTTACGAGCTCCTGCAACTTTTCAGACTTCTCGGGAGAGCGCGCACAAGCGAAAACTGTGTGTCCCTTTGCAGACAATTGCTTGACAAATTCAAGACCAAGACCTCGAGAAGCTCCGGTAACAACGAATGTAAGAGACATGTATGATAGCAAGCTGATGAATGTAACACGCAACCTTAAATACGAGGTTTATCTGACTTTGGCAGGCAAACCCCGAACAAGCGGACGTTTACGTAATTACACCGTCAGTTGTTTTCAAGACGACTTGGATGAAATATCTTCTCGTAATAAGAAATGCGAGCACCAAACCCATACAGATATTCCGTTTGTATATCAAAGTTCCTGTGTAACAAAGCTGCCAAAATTGATCTATTAACGATGATCGTTCCATGTGGCCAGTCCACGTACATGAACAGCGGAGAACTTTCGGATGACAAATATGACAAATGCAACAGTGAATAACGTGTCTGGAACATACGATGGAGCATTTGCTTATGCTCTAGGGTTTCAATAGCTTTTATGCATGCTGGAAGATTGCAAAATTGTTAACATTGGTTGATGATATTATGGTTTATCTCCGTAAGATTACAAACAATATAGGGTTTTCCTGCAAATGCTACTACAGACGATAAAGCCGCAACTGTAAAGGCACAGGTATGGAGAACGCAAATGATACAATATTACCAATTTTGTATTCAGTCGTTTGGTTGTAAAATGCTAGAAAGTACAGCAATCGTACCTAAGGAAAGAATCTATTGTACTTGCGTACCATAATTCATAGTAGCATTGGCATTAAAACAATAGTGTGCTACATGTCACGTGTATGCTGGTTCTTCAGATATCGAGTCGAAGTTCTACGAACTTCATCTTCAGCTACTCGTACTTGAAGAACATTGGGCTACTGTCATTAGTATTCAATGATGTAAGGAATATCCAAACTTACTTCGCATTGTTTTTAGCTTAATGTAGTCCATACATTGGCAGGATATTACGCAGACAAGGTACTGCAAAACGTTGGAAAATATGCTCTAATGCTACTATCAAATAGACAGAGCCGTTACCAGGGAAAGATATCAGCACTCTTGTACGCACCAGCATTCGTTGGGTCACTCTGTCCTCATGCGGACTCGAGACAGTTTCATCTGTTTGATATCAACGGAATCAAAGGAACAAAGGATTCGGTGTACATTGTAATTGTTGCATTATTTGGTATTTAAAAGGCAAACAAAACAGGGTATATTTCTGTACAAATGATATCAAAGAAGGGAAAAAGTGCTAGGTATCTTTGACTTCTGTTCCGGTAAAGAAACCAGAGTCAGTTAGGGATTCTGGGATGTATATGTGTTAGCGCATATGCACCTTTTGCTATGCATCGATGCGTTTGATATCTACCTTTGCGCACTGGTTTCGAGTCCTGTAAACTGGAGTCACGCTTGCATCCGATTGGGTTCCGCATTGTTGCATCGTCATACAGGGCTTGGATTAAATCTTGGAGCTGTTGATTCCATTTGGATATCCAATGTAATTCTGATTTAAGACCATCCAAGTACTGTGCTTGGTTGTTTATGAATATCTTTGCTTGCACCAACTCCTTGGCGACTCGTTGAAGATTTTCATCTTTCTGCTGGCAATGTGACACGAATTGGCTCCGCATCTCTTGCATGACACCTGTCATATGTGTCCTATACGCGCTTAATTGATTCCGAAGTTTGTGAGACATTTTCGTTTTTCGTTCTATTTCCTGTTCTTGCTGTTTTGCTGTCTCTCGGAGACATTCGGCTTGCTCTCTTTCTTCGGATAGCTGCATTTGTGTTGATTCTATTTGCTGGACATGTTGCTGCACAGCCGACTGTAGACGCTGTACCTCGTCGCTGAGTTCTTTCTGTTCGTTTTTCCATACTTCCATCTGCTTCTTGTGCTGTGCATTCATCTGCTGAATATCTTCTTGAAGTGTAGCTTTTTCATTCTGCAAAGTCTGCATTGCTGTTTGTAATTCCAATATTGCTGATTCCGACTTTTGAAGCTTATCGTCCTTTTCTTCGATTTTGCCAAGTGCTGCCGCCAATTTTTCAGATATTGCAAGCAGTTCCGCCTGTAACTGAGATACAGCTGTTTCATTCTCCTTTTTCATTCGCGTAATATCACTTTTGGTGGTTTCAAGTTCGTTGTTCAGATCTGTGATGGTAGTGGACTGGGTATCTATTTGCGATTGCAGTTCGGATATGGTGTTATCCTTCTCCGTTATGGCTGAAACTAATCGGGATTGTTCCGCGATCTGCTCTTCGTGCGACCTTTCAGCAGCTTCTTTGGACGAATGCAGCTCGTTTTGTACCTGCTCCAGTTGCTTCTGAAGCTGTATCACTCTGGGAGACTTTTCAATATTTTTCTCTAATCGATTTAGCTGAAGCTGCATGTTAGAAGCAATTCTCTAGTTACGTCAGAGTTCTCAATTGCCCACTAACTGTTTTTTGCAACGTGTTATTCTTCATTCGCATCTCCGCAAGTTCCTGTTCCTTGTTGAGAAGATTGGACTGAATGGATTCCTTTTGGGATAATGCTGCTTGTAAATTGGACTCCATTTTTCGACTTTTCAGCTGCAGTGCATCAATCTCCTTTTGCATGGCAACGCGATATTTTTCAAACTGACTAGCCATGTCGCTCATTTGACGCCGAGTGCGCGCATCCTCAGTTTTGGTAGTGCTGCTCGACGATAGCGATAATCTAGTCTCACTCGATAGACTGGGCAAGGAATGTTCGGTACTTGCATAAAACTCTCCAGAAGGTTCTGATGACGTTCGAGAATAGATGCGTGAGATGCTATAAAGGCGCGCTCGCAAGTTTTTGTATCACAAACCTATACCGTCTGGTCCAAAGCGGCTCGTTTGTTGCAGGAAACCATATCGCTTGTGTTTACTCAGTTCGTCCGCTGTCAACGGGTTGTACTCTCCAGGGCCTGGAATATAGTCTTTTGGACCTTTAAACGCGGCAAAAAATTGTTGGTGAATTATCGTTTTGTCATGCCGTCAGCTTACCGTCTTGAAATCGTTTCGACTTTGCAAACATGAGAATGAGCAATCAAGCCGATTCCACAAGCACAATAAAACCGAAAAAGTCAAGTAGTCAAGCAGGGAGGCACGAGAAAGGCGGCGCGCAGGAGAAAGAGGAGGTTCTTCAGCAACAGCAACAGATAAAAACCTGATAGAACAAAGTGGGGTTTGATAGCAATTGTATAGAAAGGAGTTGAAGAGCTGACGACAAGCTGAAAGGAAAAAAGAGACACGAGTTGGATGAGGGCCCTGAACTGGAACTTTTCAACCTGCACGAGGACCCCGCAGACACATCTGACACTTATGCACATGCTGCACTTTCAAAGCCAATCATGCTTGCAATTTCCGTCTATATTCAGCTTCATGAACCATGCGCCTGTTGCCAAATCAGTTCAATATGAACAGACACTTCAGATCGACGTATATACGTACGATCGGCGCTAGGCAAAGAAGTATATTAATTGCTCAATCATGCGTTGCTTCCATCAGTTTGGTATCCTCCTACATTCGGATTATCAAGGGCACGCGACGCGCATTACATCAAAGCCCCTTCGTATTTACATACATACCTTAGATACAAGTGTCTAGCAAGACTTTAGACTGACACTTTTACTCCAACATATCTGGTTGTAAGCGACCCTACTTCACTGGCCATTCTTCCGACCACTTGTATACTACTAGCTGCATGTGATAAAAGTTGATGGAAAATTCAGGACCTATTATTTATGCGCATTGTCTATTATCTACCTATCGCCAATCATGGTAAAAATTTTTGTCGAATGGACTCCATCAGCTCAAGGGAAAAGAGGGAGATGACGAGATTGTCAGTCAAATGCAAATTAAGCCCCTTTCTACTACATGCAGACAACAACATGAATCCGTCAGACTTCACATTTAATAACACATGAATCAAGTGCAGTTTCAAGACTCTATTATCCGCTTGCGAATCATCGACTTCGGATATTCCCAAAATTAACACATGATTGCTTTTAATGAAACAAGACTCTATACAGTGGAAGGGAGGACCAGGTTGGCGGATAACGCTTAGAAGAATTTCTTCGCGTATTCCACGACGAAGGGAACTTATAGTTTCGTTCAGTTAGACGCGAGACCTTCTGATATTATTTGCATATGAGCTTACCAGCCCGAAGAGCCGCAACAACTGTAACAAAGTTGGTAACGGTACCAATGGTGCGCAATCTAAGCATGGCCTTCTGTTCGGGCGTCAACTTCGGTTGCTACAGAGTATAAGTCGTTAAGATTTTGAATCTACCACGGAATAAGTTTGGTGACCTACCTGTGGCATAAACATTTTCGCAATCGATGACTTAATGGAAGAACTGTGACTACTTCGCTCCAGACGGACGGACCGATTCTTGCGGATGTGGAAAATGACATGCAAACTTCCGAACTGGAGTTTCGCCTATCCCTTTCTCGCATCAGCAGTTTGCAGAATCTTCACTACCGCAGCACTCTCGATTGTTGACATTGTTGCAGCAGATCTTGAGCAGTAAATAATCCTCATTTCATTCTAGTAAAGCACATGAACCAGTTCTCTCTTCTTCCTTTATTTTTTCTTAGCATTTGTATCACTAGTTTGACCCTGCTGAGCTAGAAAAACGCTTACGACTACAACATAACTGTAACGAAATCAAATCAATGATTCGTCGTTTATCCTTTCCAAAGTGTAGATTTGATGAAGCGGCGGACCTCAACTGACTTAGTACTATATGTAATGGATTGGATAGAGATTTACTACGGACGCTCCCAGAACGTAAATTCGGGTGCCCCACTTTCGTAGATGTTTGAAAAACGTACCATATTTAGTGGAGACGCCCATCGTAAGACATATCCCTCCTCTCCTTGATGAATTTGCTCTTGATCCACGCACTGCAACGAACATTTCTGACGCATTTTGCTTGGAACCAAACATAATCTTACTTATGAATATGATCAAAGTGTATGTACGTATACGTATTTCTAGATCTTCTCACGAGTACCGTAAGCTTTGTTATTGATCGATTCCATTGGAGATAGTCGAGAATGAGAAGGACGGATTGAAAGCAAAAGCGTGTTAACTATCAGCATGTCTACTGACTTCCGTACAAACATGGGGCGCCCGTAGTAAATCCTAATGGATAACATATAGGCTAAACTTGATGACGGAAAAAAAGCAAGCTTAACAATAACAGAGACGTAGCTCAGAATCAAGTTTCACTAGAGATAGTTGTAGATAACGACGAGATCACTATGCATATTAGCTCCTGTTCTAACTCCATCCATCCTTACAGACATGATATAATAATTAATGATATTGAGACATGTTTAAGACGCGATTCATGGCTCATGATTGAAGTTGTCAGACATATTGATAGGATTGAGCGTAGAATCAGGAAATATTTCAAGCTAGGTTCACTGGATTGTGTTCGCAGCCTCTCTCACTAGCCTGTCTTTCCTACTATCTTGACCGTCCTGGCTTATATTTGATTTCCACTCGAACTTATTTTCTAGTACAATGACATTCTTAAGTGATTAAATATCAGGTTGTACTCTGTGTGATGTTGTTAACTGGGCTGCAGAGCACCAATTTGCGACTAGAAATCCTATTTACAGGATTTTCCTTTCGCTTTGCGTCGAAAGTATCCATAGATTTTTTGCGTTGATCCTTTATGTATATTTGCGTCCTGAAAATTTGTTGCATACAAACCGATTTTGTTTTTTTTTTGTATTATGCATGAATCCAACGAGATCGAGTTATTGTTCAAGCTTTGTTCGCTAACCATGTAAAAGCTCGAGATGCCGGAATGGCATCCGTGAAAAGCATGGACATTACCTCACTTTGCTCTTCCGAGTGGCTTCGTAAGTAATTCTTACATTTTTGGTACATGGCAAGCTCACATGCTTTATTAAGAGTGGTTAGCATTGAAGTCGATATAAATTTGCTACCTATGGCTCACCACGGCGAATATCGTACTAAAAGAATAAACGTTCGAGGAAGAAAATGTTAAAATAAGGGAGGAGTGTACACAGATTATTGGTAAGGGTGTAGTTAATTAAGCGGGGGGGGGGGGGTTAGAAAAGAAAATTAAAGCGCACTGCGTCTAGAAGCAGTGCGTGTCAAAGCATGCTCAGTTTCTTGCTGCTGCTGCAGACTGCTAGGGTTATCTCCTAGCTCGGGATTGTCTTTGTCGGTATTTGCTGTTGTTGTCTTCATCTATATAGAAGTATCAGCATCTGATGTAGCATTTCCACGTTTCTTGACAACAGCTTGACGCCATCGTTGGCCATAGTTCGTGCACACAACTACGAAGCCAATGTTAGCAACGTTGATAGCTGCCAGGATGGTGTACAAGATGCCAGGGCCAGGGCCAGGGCCATGCAGCGCTTGTGTCGAGAAGATGGCCGTGATCGCACTGGCAATCGAGCGGAAACAATTATTGATAGCAACCGCTCTGGCAGAGCAACCTGGCTGCGAGTCTACAAGGTATACATTGGACGGTGTAAATGCCGACATTTGCCGAGAGCATCTAAATCGTAGATTGTTGTTGGGCTCAAATAGGATATAAAATCTATTAGAATAATACTTGCAAACAAACAAACCAATGATAGGAGCATAGGCACCGACGCGGTACTGCACCGTCCAGCCATAGATTAAGTATCCAGCAGGAATCAAAAAGAAGGACGGGATCATTGCTCTTAGACGCACTTCTGGAATAACTGCCCCGCGCTTTTGCAACCGACGAAGGATCCAATCTGCATTGCGCCCAGCAAGCACAGAGCCAATCATCAAGCCTACGCCGAATGCAAGGTACGTCAACCCGATCTGCCATTGACTGTATCCATAGTCCCTCTGGAATGCATCTGTAATCGTTGGGTTCTATATATAAAACAATTAAAAACGTCTGTTTCTTTCTTGGATCTTTCTCTGTGGCACTTGCCAGGAGATAAAGACATCCATAGATGACTGTGCTGTACGAGGTGATAGCGATCATGGTTGGATCCTGGAGCATCGAAAACAACGGCAGGAATGGTTTGAATATGTTTCTACCACCACTAGATGAAGATCGCTTTTCCTGCTGCTCTAGCTTGTTTGCATTTTTCTTTTTTCACAGCGTTTCTGGTAGCAACAGGGCGATCAACGCAAGCAATACAGCGCCTGCAGGCATAAAGTTAATGCTGTTGCTTTTTGCGTGCTTTGCCTTGCCTCTTTGTTTATCTCTGCCAAATTCTCACTTACCCAGAATCGCTTGAAAGTAAAACGTTAATTGCCATCCTAAAAACCGGCAAAGGACACCTATGTATACTCGACGTGAGTCACATCTCCTCTTTGTAATTGTTCTGCTGTTTGCAACAAACCTCCGACCATGGGACCTGACATGCAATCAAAATAATAAGCACGGTCAGTTTGACAATAAATAATGCAGACAAGCAGCAAATTATTTCTTGCCTATCACTGGACCTATCATTGGACCAATCTTAAAGAATCCATATGCTCTTCCCCGCTGATGAATCGGCATCGTGTCTGCGATGACTCCAGCGCCTAGTATGATTTCCTATTAGATAATCTATAACCTTTTTACTAGTCGATTCTTCTCTTCTGTTTCCACCTAACGATTGACCGGCACAGTGTCCTGCAGCTTGGACGGCTCGGAACACGATCAGCATGGCAATGTTCGTCGAGGCGGCACAGATAATGGATGCGACTATGCCGAGTATCGCGCTCAAAAGGTATATTCTCTTTCTTCCAAATTGATCGCTCAGACTGGCCCACACCAGGGGCTAACTTGCATAGTTAGAATATAAAATTTCTCTGCACAATTGATGATACGTATGCTTACCGCCAGACCCATAAATACAACGTATGCGGAGACGCTACCGTTGACAGCCGACATGCTGGTGTGGAGATCGTCGGCGACGCTCAGCAAGCCAGGCATGTTGATCATACTCCCGAGGGGCCCGCTGATACCGCTCAGCGCTACAATGAATATAATCAAATGCTTGTGCGCCATCGATAGCTGCTGCGGGTCGGAGTCTGCGTGCATATCGCCAATAAGGAATTTGATCCTGGTGCCTTTTTTGAAGCAAGGGTCTGTTCCTCGCTGCTGTTGCTTGACGAAACCGCGCTTTTTCTGTGTTCATCGCTCTTTGCCATCGTTGTAAATACGCAGCAATGATAGATTAAGAATTCACTAAGGAATTTAAAACGGTAGGAAAAAGACAGTTGACATTTTTGTAACCAGTTCGACAGACCAGAAAACAGCAGCATGTGTTGTAACCTTTTTTTTTCTGGGCCCGACAGCAGCAGACCGATGTGGAGACCAGCAGCGCATCGCATCATGCATGCTGTAATAGCTCAAATTTAAAAACATACTTAGATTGTGGTCGCCATCGCCAATCCTGTGCTCTACGCGGCCTAGTGACGATTCACGCTAGATAGTTTTTAACGTAATATAATCCCTGATTTTTACCAAGGGATACGGAATCCTCGGAGAAGTTTGTTCCTCGTTTATCGGCGAAAGAGAAGCTGTGGACCCATCGGGGACATCGTCGACGACGAGCAGCATAATAACAATGATTCAAATCAAATCATTGGCTAGTAACTTGCACAAATATATCCGCTGTATAAACAATTTTTATGCTTAGAAGGGCTTTGTATTCTTATAGTCTAGAATATACAGCATCAATGGATAGTGAGTATATACAGAAATGCAGTAACGAGTACAGTGCACAAGCTAGACTGGATGTGAGGATGTGCAGCAGCGGTTGACTGCGGTTGAGAAGGCGATGACGCTGCCGCAGGCACTAACTTCTTTGCTATCGTATCTAAGGTACAATATCCCTGAGTATCATCTATGTGTCTTTCCTTCTTTGTTTGTCTTTCAGTTATCACGTAGCTATCTACACCATTAATTTTTACGACTAATACGTACATAATCGGGCTTATTGTAGTTTTAGAACTGTTGCTCATTTACTTCTTGGGCTCCCAAAGACTGACCATTTATATCGTTTTATCCGTTCATTTTTGCGATATTGTGACTTGCCCTTCTTTTTTGCATTGTAAAAATGGTCGAGTGACAAACTCAACTGCTCCGTAGACCGGATTCGGTTTTTGCTTCATTTAATTCAGTCCTTGGCAGATCATGGGAAAGAAGAAGTCTGGAAACAAGAGAAAGGACGACTACTGGTAGGTTGCGGGTGATTATCACCGATGCTCAAAAATGTTTAACGAGAATCTTTCAGGGACGAGGAATTTGAGCAGGACGCTCAATTGACGGGTGCCATTCCTGCTGAAACCGAGGAGGACGATGAGACCTTTGCCAAGCGCTCGGCTGCCTTTGATGTACTAGCAAACATGGGTGGAGACGATGAAGACGACGGGTAAGTGCAAACCAGCCGAACCGCAGCAAAAACCTTGTGGCACACAGTCCGCTTATTTGTACTGTTTAGTCTTATGGCTATGGTGAACAAAGCAGCGAAGAACAAAGTTAAGAAGAACAAAAAGAAGGCAAACGCACAGCCAGAGCCCGAGCCCGAGGATATCGAGGAACAGCCAGAACCAGAGGAGGAGGAGCCAGCTGCTGACGCAGCAGAACCTGTCGACGAAGAGGACGACCTTGATTGGGTGAACGATAGAAAGAAGAACAAAAAGAATAAGAAGCAGGCAAAGGCCGCAGCTCCCGAACCGGCACCGGCTGCTGATGAAGAAGCCCCACGTATTTTGACAAAGAAAGAAAAGGAGCGGTTGAAGAAGGAACGACAAAAGGAAGCCAAACGTCTGGCAAATCTTGAAAAGAAGAAGAAAGAACAGGAAGAAGCTGCAGAGCTCGATAAGATTCTCGGTACAGAAGGAAAGAAAGAAGATGAAGACGAAGAACCAGCTCAGCAATCGAAGTCCAAATCAAAGAAGAAGAAAAAGGCACAGAAAAAAGAGGTTGAAGAAGAGCCTGCACCTGCTGCTGAAGAACCCGAGCCTAAACCTGCACCCGCTGCAGCTCCAGCACCGACTTCTGGTAAGAAGAAGAAGGGTCCTGCAGTTTCTGCCCTGAGAGTAAGTTTCAAATGCCCGATCCACAATGTATTCGACGATATTGACAAAATACTATTAGAAAATGCTCGAGGCTCAGAAGGCCGCCGAGGAGGAAGCCCGAAGAAAGGCAGAGGAAGAACGAAAGCGAATTGAGGAAGAGAGACGTCGCGAAGAAGAGGAGCTTGCTAGAATTGAGGAAGCAAAACGACTCAAGAAAGAAAAGCAAAAGGTAATTATTCTGAAAGGTGAACTGTATCAAGCAAGGTTTACTAATGTTTTGAATAGGCCAAGATTGAACAACTGAAGAAGGAAGGCAAATATCTTACCAAAGCTCAAAAGGAAGCCCAACGACGAGCACAGCTTCGTCACCAGCAAATGTTGGAGTCTGGCACTGTAAAGATTGCCGCTTTTGAAGAACAAAAGAAAGAAGATGACAAAGCTACTGGAGAGAAACCAAAGGTTATCCATGAAAATAGACGAAAGAGAAGAAGCCCGAGAGAAGAACAAGAAGCCCAGCGAAAGAAAGAAGAAGAGGAACGTAAGAAGCGAGAGGAAGAAGAGCGCAAGCGAAAGGAGGAGGAAGAAGCCAAAAAGAAGCAAGAAGAATGTATGTACAGTGCCAAAAGAGAGGTGTATCGCATTTATTCTAACCAGACGTTATAGCTGAGGAGGAAGATGACTGGGAAAAGGCTGCTCTTAGCAGTGACGAAGAACCTGCAGCAGCTAAAGCTGAAGAGAAGGTCAAAGATGATTGGGAAGATGAAACTGAAGATGAAGAGGAAGAAGAAAAGCAACCCAAGAAGAAGCAAGCAGCCAGCAAGTCTGCCGCAGCCGAATCTGACGAGAGCGAATCTGAGGAAGGATCAGAATCTGAGACAGATAGCGACGACTCTTACGATAGCAGCGACGAAGAGGAGCTCAGTGCAGCGCAGCGTGCAGCACTCAAGAAGAAACAAGAAGCAGCTGCTCGTCGTATCCAAAGACAGAAAGATGCAATGGCAGCGCGCTCCAAGGACGATCTTCGCTCTCCAATTTGTTGTATCTTGGGTCACGTCGATACTGGAAAAACCAAATTGCTGGATAAGATCCGTCAAACAAACGTCCAAGAAGGCGAAGCAGGTGGTATCACTCAGCAGATTGGTGCTACCTACTTCCCAGCCGAAGCTATCGAGAAGAAGACTGCCGTCTTGGGTAAGGATCGCGTTGAGGAGCTTAAGGTGCCTGGTCTTTTGATCATCGATACCCCTGGACACGAATCTTTCACCAACCTTCGATCTCGTGGTAGCTCTCTTTGTAACATTGCTATCCTTGTCGTTGACATCATGCACGGTCTTGAACCTCAAACCCTCGAATCTATTCGTCTTTTGAGAGATCGCAGAACACCATTTATTGTTGCTCTCAACAAGATCGATCGTCTGTTCCAGTGGAATGCTACTCCAAACAACTCCTTCCAAGCATCTCTGGCTAAGCAGAAGAAGTCTGTCAAACAAGAATTCGAGCAACGTGTTGAAAAGACCATCCTTGCCTTTGCTGAACAGGGTCTCAATGCTGCTCTTTACTACAAGAACCCCAACTTCGCCAAATACGTATCGCTCGTTCCTACATCAGCTATCACTGGTGAAGGTATCCCGGATATGCTCAACTTGCTCGTCAACTTGACGCAGACTCGTATGAGCGACAAGTTGATGTACATCAGTGAACTTGAATGTACTGTACTTGAAGTCAAGGTCATTGAAGGTCACGGTACTACAATTGATGTTGTACTTGTCAATGGCTGGTTGCACGAAGGCGATAAAATTGTTGTATGCGGTCTTAATGGGCCGATCGTCACTCAAGTTCGTGCGTTGCTGACTCCACAACCTCTACGTGAACTGCGTGTCAAGTCCCAATACGTTCACCACAAGTCTGTCAAGGCCGCTCTTGGTGTCAAGATTGCTGCTCCAGATTTGGAAAAGGCTATCGCCGGTTCACGTCTACTTGTTGTGGGCCCTGACGATGACGAGGAGGACTTGAAGGAAGAAGTCATGTCCGACTTGACCAACCTTATGAGCTCTATCGACCGTACTGGTCACGGTGTTTGGGTCCAGGCCTCAACCCTGGGTTCATTGGAAGCTTTGCTAGAATTCTTGCGTGTGAGCAAGATTCCTGTATCCGGTATCAACATTGGTCCCGTTCACAAGAAGGACGTTGTCAAGGCTAGTGTAATGTTAGAAAAGGCCAGGGAATATGCCGTTATGCTCTGCTTCGATGTCAAGGTTGAAAAGGAAGCAGAAGATCTGGCTGAAGAATTAGGCATGAAGATCTTCACGGCAGACATTATTTACCACTTGTTCGATCGATTCGTTGAATACAACCAAGCAATGTTGGAACAGAAGCGCAAGGATCAAGCAGCACAGGCCGTTTTCCCATGCGTCCTCAAGATGGTACCCCGTGCTATCTTCAACAAGAAGGATCCCATTATTATGGGTGTAGACGTTATAGAAGGCACTCTGCGTCTAGGCACGCCTATCTGTGTTGTACGTCAAAATCCAGAGACCAAGGCTCGAGAAGTCATCACCCTCGGCAAAGTCACCTCCATGGAGCAGAACCACAAGTCCGTGGAAGTCGTAAAGAAGGGTGGCGCTGGTGCTGGTGTTGCTATCAAGGTCGAATCAGCAGTATACGAATCATCAAAGACTTACGGTCGTCACTTTGATGAAAGCGACGAATTCTACAGTCGAATTACACGACAATCCATCGATGTACTCAAAGAGTCCTTCCGGAATGACTTATCAAAGGAAGAATGGGCTCTCATTGTGAAACTGAAGAAGGTTTTGGGTGTAGATTAGACATATCAAGCATACGGAAACGAAAAATGAAAGGTTATTTGGAAACTACATAGACATGCATTTACATTTTACTATTTACTTTGAAGTCTTGCTTTTCTCGTCGTGGGGTATCAATTCAGGCATGACAGAATTTGGATCTGATTGCCACTTGAGAAAGTCGCCTTGTGATCTGAAAACGAGTGTGCCAGAAAAAGGTATCGACGTATTGGAATTTGCGAAAGAACTGTTCTGTTGATCACCATGCAACTTCTGCTTTACACTCGCTTCCATGAGAGCATCCAGTAATTCCACTCTCATACGGGCCTCAGTAACCTTGGGAGTGTCAATGTGGATTAATTGCCCATTAGCAGGCGTAAAGCACGGTAGACCCATCTCCTCTGTAATCTTCCCCTTCAAATATTCCATGGTACGCTTTTCTCCATGCACCAGGACGACGTTTCTCGGCTCGCAATGTCGAATTAATTGCATGATACCCTTTGCATCTGCGTGTGCACTGAATGAAAGGTTACGAACTTGAAGGTTGACTTCGACCTTGGTGTTTCTATCGATTTCTATGATCTTTTGTCCTTGCAAGATTTTGGCGCCCACTGTACCGGCCACACAAAAGCCAGGTAAAATTACCATGTTCTTTGGGTCCGGAGCCCATCTCCGGAAGACATCCAACGATAGGCCTGCGTGAAGCATACCCGGCGATGCAAGGACTACCATAGGACCTTTTGACAGCGCAAAATCTCGCTGAAACGGCTTGATATGCTTGAAATCGAACATATTGCGCTCAACAAATGTCGACTTGATCTTTTGGTTGGTCCAGTTGATAAATAGTTTGTAATATGCTGTTGCTCGCTCGGTGAGTCCCGCTGAAAAGTAGATTGGTACATCCAAGCCCATGCGCTCCCAGTAGGACTCCAATAGAATGCAAAGTTCCTGAGCTCGACCAAGCGCAAATACAGGAATCAGAATTTTGCCGCCATTTTGCACACATTCATGAACTTTTTGCAAAAAGTCGCGTTCACGGGTGCGTCGAGAGTCTCGAATGGTTGTGCCATATGTGCTTTCTGTGATCAGGACATCCGGCCGAACCTTATCGATCCAGGCTGATCCTAAATGGCGGTCAGGCGTCATATTGTAATCGCCCGTGTATACAATAGATTCATTTCCAGATCGTATATAGAACATCGCAGCTCCCAGGACGTGCCCGGCGTAGTAAGGTTTGATCTCGATATCATCGTCCAGACGATAAGTTTGGTGCAAGCTGAGCGGAATAACCTTTTTCATGCATGCTTTAATCATGTTGCTCGTGAAAATATTCTGATCGCCTTTTCGTTCCACTGAAATCTTGCGCACATCCTCCAGTAAAATGGGACAAATAGCTTTTGTTGGGTAAGTCATAAAAATCGGACCGTCGTAGCCGCACATTTCTGTAAAATACGGTAACGCGCCACAGTGATCGAGATGGAAATGGCTAATGATAACTGCATCGATCATCTCGGTGAAACGGCCGCGTTTTGATATATAAGAGAAATCTGGGAATCGTCTCTTATCACTGTATCCCATATGCATTCCTGACAATGCCATGTGGTGAGGAACAAAAGATCTATTCAATCGATCAACAATTTAGCAATTTACACTAACCACAGTCAAGCATAATGTTTCGATTATTGATCGTAACCAGAATACAGCTACGACCGACATCCTGGCCTAAAGAGAGAATACAGTTAGATAGCTCCAAAGTAGATGCTGCAACGTGGTTGACATACCTGCACCCAATGGTACAACTTGGATCGTCATTAGGCAAAGAATACAAGTGCAGAGAGGCTTCCGGTCATTGCATTTTACCGCTGAGACAGAAATTCACGCTGACTCGTGTGATGAAATATCTCCAGCAGTGCATCCATCGATCTCTTTGCGTCTTATCCGGACAAGAGACTTTAGACGTATATTCATTGCATATGAGAGCAGCGCTGAATTGCCCAGAGACACGGTAAAGGGATGATGACGATAAGGCATGCGAATATCCAACGTATGCAACATGCTGCCGTGAAACCTTCTTCACTTCAAATGTGATATCTACATATTCGATATCTTGATAAGGATTGCTGTTCTTAAGCAGAAACGAACCTATCCTCGAGATAGATCGTGTGCTGCTTACCGACCAGTAACCGTGGCTAATGCGTGGCTGGATGGGGCGCGGACGTTATAAGTCGCTTAAACGGGCTTGGCATATTTCCTGTCTCTTTTCTCAGCAACTATGTCAAACTACAACAACTACTCTCATAACCCGTACCAAGGAACAGGCGAAGCTGCCAGTTATTTGGGTATGCAGACTAATAAACTGGAACGGTTGTAAAGTGAAAATCCTATGTTTAAAGACAATTCTAGGAGGTGCAGGTGGTAATCAGATCTCGTACGGCAATCAGCAAGGTGGATATGCACAGCAATCGCACGGCTATTCGAGCAATCCTGATCCTTATGGACCTTCCGTGGATCAATATGGTAGCGGCCAGCATGGTTACGGAGCTCCTCAGCACCAAGTAAACGATGAAGCTGCACGTTTTGCGTCACAGCATGCACCTGAAGAACAAGACCGAGGCATATTCTCGTCTGTGCTCTCAAACATCATGAATAAGCAAGACTCTTACAGCTCCACACCCGATGATATCCAGCACGCGCAGAATTCTCATCAAAAGCTCTATGGCAGTGGAGGACAACCGTCCGGGTCGCCAGCTGAAATCGGCTCAGCTGCTGCAATGCAAGCAATGCAGGATCACAGAGCTGCAGGTGAAAGCGGTGGTTTGGACAAGTTCCTTGGCATGGCTATGGCGGAAGCTGCCAAGCTTTTCTCCAAGCAACAAGGAGGAGGATCAGCAGGCGGCCATGGAGCCTCGGATTCATCCAGCAAATCTCAAGCTATACAAGCAGCTGCGATGATGGCCTTGAAGTTGTACGCACAGAAGCAGCAGGGTGGTGCCGGATCGCATGGTTCCGGAGGTGCAGGTGGCTCCAGCGGTCTCGGAGGCATGATGAGTATGCTTATGGGACAGGTTGCTGGAGGCCATGGCAACCAGTCATCTGGTCATAGCGGCAGCAGCAGCAGCAGCGGCGGTGGTCTCGGCGGGATGGTTGGATCAATGCTCAGTCAAGCAATGCAAGGTGGCAGTGGTGGTGGTCATCATCAACAACAAGCCCCGCAGCAACATCATTCAACTGGATATGGACAACAGCAACAGAGTGCTTACGGTGGTGGATATCCTCCACCACCTCAACAGCAGCAATATAACAGCGGTTACGGAGAGGCTCAGTCTTACGGAAGCTACAATCCTCAACAGCAACAACAGCATCACCAAAGCAGCGGAGGCAGCGGAGGTGCTGGTGATTTGGCAGCAAAGCTCTTGGGAAAGATTTTGAAGTAGTGGATCATTTGTAGTCATACATGTAAATTTCTCGCGTACATAACAGGATGATGATGATGCGTACATACATATACAACTTGTGTTTGAAAGGAGAAGATGCATCAAAAGCATGACTGCTGTTTACATCTGATGCCAACTAGGATCAACAGTTTTTAAGGATCTGAGGGCGTAAAGAGTAAACATGTCTCTTTCTTTTCATTCTACGTTTTCCCAACAGGTGTACCAGTCATGGTAAGGGACATGTAACTACATTCATTTTCCTTGGTACCAAAATTATGTTGTCTGGCCAGTTATCACATCAGCAGATTATGCAAAGGCAGCGCGTGCTCAGGCCCGCAACGTCTTCCAACAATATTTCAGCGGTTGCAAGCACTTCTGCGGACGCGAACGCGCAAAAGGGCTTTCAGCAGATTGACAATATCCAGAATGAATCTGGCGAACCTGGCCTTCTGCGCGCCCTCCAAGCCCTCGTGCTCCATCTTCGCGAAGAAGTGCACGGTGACAAGAGCGGAAAGAATTTTAAGCAACTGTTCAAAAAGGTGTTTGGGCAGCAGGATGATGCAGGTGCCATTGGCTATACGCCGTCGCACGAACCCGAGGGCGCCGCATGGACCCTTGGGGCGCTCATCCAAAATTTAGAAGCTGTACTACATCTTAGCCCTACAAATACAAAAGCAATCAAGGAGCTTCTTTCGGTTCCTTTGTCACAGCAACCAGTACTTATCCGCGGTATCATTGAAAGGTGAAGATTCCATAGAACTCGAAGCAGAGAAGATTTTACGCTTCGTTTCAAAGGCTTACGGCGTACGTATGTATGTAGATTACTTAGCACCCATGTACCGGTGAATGATCGGCACGGCACCTTTGAGGCCGTGATGAAAATCCTTGGCACGATGGGTCCCGAGCAGGATGACTTGATTTTCGTGATCTCACAACCGCTGATCGAAACATACTATGTAAGTGTTCGCTATGTAGTGAATAGTATGTGCATATTCGTCTTGACACCATCCTTTATTTGTCTCCATTTAGAACGATATTCCAAAGCCCTTCATTAACTTTGTTGGCTACAACTACCGATCGGCGGATGGTAGCTACAATAGCTATTGGTTCCCAAATACTGCAAGTAGTTCCTGACGGATTTTCTACGCCTATGATTACGTTGCCTTTAAATGACTTACTAACATTAATTTTTTCCAAAATAAACAGGGAAAGGCAGGCACTAACTATATGAGAGCCATAACGTCGACGTCGCTGGTACCAGACCAGCTGCCGGATCCAAAAGAAGTTTTTGACAGGATCTTGAAACGGACGCAATTTACTCCTCACCCGACCGGTGTCAACATGCTACTTTTTTATCTTGCCATAATCATCACGCATGATCTGTTTTACACAGACCCGCGTGATCCGTTCCGCAACTTGACAACAAGTTACTTAGATATGTAAGTGCATACATGCAACTGTGGCCACAATTAAAATTGACCGACAGCAATCATCTACAACGAAGGTCGCCTTTGTATGGATTCAATCGAGAGGACCAGCTGTCCGTTCGACAGATGAAAAAAGGTCTTCTGAAGCCAGATCAATGGTTTGATAAAAGATTAATGATTCAGCCACCAGGTAGGCACAATTATGCGATGTACAATAATACCATGTAGAGTAACGAAATGCTGACAATAGGCGTCGCGGCCTTGATGGTTCTGTTCTCTCGCAACCACAACTACATTGCAAAACGGCTGTTGGTGATCAACGAACATGAGCAATTCTCTTATGGACCAGGAAAGATGCTTGCGAACGGAGAAGAGCAAGATGAGAAACTGTTTCAGACTGCACGTCTGATCAACAATGGATGGTAAGTAATCTCCCGGGTAACGCTGATGATCAGATATGTTATCCTTTACCTTGGCTATTCACCATTTATGCATATAAATATGCAGCTTTGTCAATATCATCCTTCATGAATATGTCCGTACAGTTCTAGGAATACCTGTTGATGCTCACTTCGTACTGGATCCTTTGGCAACTCCTTCCTCGCCCGTGTACGGCAATGCAGTGTCAATTGAATTCAACTTTATATATCGCTGGCATATGGGTATTGGTCAAGAAGATGCTGAATGGGTCGACTCTGTTATGCGTATACTCGGTCCCCAGATGGCAAAGCAGCACAATGAAAAAGCAGAAAATCCAGTTAACGAACTTGGCACAGACCAGAGTGCGTTTGAAGCTCTGCTTCCAGCATTCAATGATGCGTTTGTGCATGCTTCCCCTCAAGAACTCGAGCTGGGATTGCCCATTGCAGGCGCTCATCGCAAGCTGAATACTGGAGAGTTCAGCGACTTTGATATTACCAAGATGCTACGCCGTGGATATACTCAAATTGCCTCCCAGATGGGCAACGGCTTAAACACACCTGCTGCTCTTGAGCAAGTGGAAATTGCTGGTATTATCCAAGGACGCAAAACAAAGACTTGCAGCTTGAATGATATGCGGCGACATTTGAACCTTACGCCTCTCACGTCATTTGAGGATTTCAGCGAAAGACCAGAGGTTCAACAAGCATTGAAGGAACTATATGGATCTCCGGACAATGTGGAGCTTTACACAGGACTTATGGTGGAACGTAACATGGTGACTGGGTTGCAGTTGCCTTACACAATGGGCCGAGCCATATTGTCGGACGCTATTAATCTTGTGCGCAATGGTACGTCCAATGCAGAATATGACTTAACGAACGTATCTGACACCGGACGGCTATCATTATAGATCGCATCGTGACTCAAGAATTGACCCCATTAAACATGACCAATTGGGGCTATCAGTATTACAAGGGCAATGCAGAGGAGCAGGGACGCGTTCTACCGACAATGTTGCGCACACTTTTGCCTGAAGCAAATGCAAACGGTCACCCTGCATTCTCTCAGGAAGAGATGAATACGTTGTTTAATGTTCCTGGATCAAAGCAATCTAATGCCAACACGAAAAAGGACAGCAAATAAATATATGCAGACGGATGATGGAATCGCGATTGTCACTATTATATTATCATAGCATATGCTTTCTATTGATGACTTTCCCTTTCTGGGCCCATATGCTGGTCTGGACTGTGCGATCGTGGTGTCGGTGCTGCTTGGATGTCAGATGGTGGGGGACGCGGTTGTGTCATATTGTTTGGTTCCCTGGTCAAGCGCTCATAAATTTCCACTAATTCGTTCATTTCCGCAGCTTCGCCGGATGTTGGCTGTTGCAGATAGTCGGCAGCTTGTCTTTGCAGAACCTGTTGTCTAGTACACGCGTTTTCTGGAGCTGTAGGTGTAACAACGGGCTGCAGACAGAGTGGACAGACTGCACTCTTCTTTGTGAGCCATGTATCTATACAATCCCGATGATATTCATGGAAACATGGGAGTGTGCGTACTATCTCGCCATCTTCCATTGCGTCCAAACATATGACGCACGTTGTAGCTTGCTTCAGTTGTGTCTGCTGCCGCGGTTTTGACTTGGCCTCCGAGACGTCGTTTAGGGGGATGCTCCTTGTGTTTGATTTAACCGAGGACTGTGATGACTCCTCTGCTACATCCTTTTCACCAACCACGTGGGTCGGTAAAGCATCAAGAAGCTCTGGTGGAAGGCGATTTTTTTGTGGAGGACGATACACGAAGTTTGGATCCTGACTCATTAACTCTCGCCAGAATCGTTCTTCTGCGGTGAAGGAAGCGCCAAATCCGTCCTGCACTTCGTTCTCATCATCTGTCATATCATTGTTGTCAAGACGTCCACGACCTCTTCCTATGCGCCACAGATGGCACTGCATAGCCACTAAACAGAAGGTTAGTAATAATGGCACAATCCTAGTTTTTGCAAGTACACGAAGCGTGCGACTTACCTATGATTGCGAGACTGGTTACCACCACTACACCAATGATTATCAATGCAAACTGCCATGGATCCAGTCTTGGCTTTTGGAGAGGAAATAAGGTGACTCTAGTCAAGACGGTCGTGTCATTTTGAAGCTTCTCTTGACCAGGTATGGAGTTGTCATTTCCGGAAATGTTTTGAAGACGGGCAAAAAGCTCTAAACCAACAGACAAGTCAACGTAAAATGCTGGAATATCTACCGTATCAGGTGGTATTTCCTATTATTTTTGTGATAATTAGTCTCTCGTGGATATAGTCAGTCAGAGCCGGGTTTCTTACCATGCCATACTTGGCTCGAGGATCATTCTCGAAAGATACGTTATCGTAAACAATTGCTGCCTTTGCTCCATCTTGTTGCGCGTTTAGAAGCTGTTGGCTAAAAGGACAATCGCTTCTTTTGATCAACGCTACTTTGACAGGCGCTGGAACGCTCGATGGTACATGGAAAGGTATTAAATCTGGTAATTTGATCGAACAAGAGTTTCCACGGTCGTAGAGCATACCCTGTCACGATGGTTACAAAAATGTAGCAAATGGCTATGGTCTGGTGCTGCAAAGTAACTTGCCTGCATTCCTTCGTCCGGTGGATTTGGTAAATTATCACTGGTTACAAGTTTCTCGCTGTATTTCCATTCACCGTGGACGAGATGCAAGCGCGTACTTATGGATGTGCCATTTGCCGGTATAACGACAATATCTTTATTTTCATAGAATAGATATGAATATATCCTGACGGAAACGTACATGTTGCGGACATACCTTGTTGTATCCGCGCTGGTACGCCTTTAAACCATTTAGTAGCATTTGGCAACGTGATTGCACCCACCACGAGCCAGAGGATCAACAGTATCGCCAATGCATAAACAAATGCTGGCGTCGGTCGTGACATGTTTGGGAGTAAGGAAGATCATCGGATCAAAGTTTGTTTGCTACAATGTAAATGCCGCAAAACAATCAAGACAAAATTGCCTCGGTGAATATATGAAACAAGACGGCCATGAATCCTACCGTAATCTTCAGATGGTTACGATGAAATTCAGACTACAGTAAAGGGTAGCGTTGATATTTATAATAATGTAATAATAAATATACAGGCAAGATCAATATTTATGATACATGGAACAAGGCAAGAATGAAAAGGAGGAAAATATTATGAGATATCGGATGGAATAGTATGTACAATACAAATATAAGTTAATGTTGACGGTTAAGATCCCCAGTCGCCTCCACGCTCGTCTGCTGTTGCTGCTGTTCTGAAGGGGACGATGGGGACGAGGGTGCCTGTTGAGTTTCAGGGGATTGTGTGCGATTGTTATCTTCATGCGTTTCGATCGGCTGGGGTGGAGGAGTATTCACCGAATTCTCTTCTGCCTGCGTAGCTGCCACCGATGATGTCGACTCTTCAGGAACAGGATCGCAGTCGTATTTACAAATAGGACACAGGCTCGATTTTTTGGTAAGCCAGACATCTGCACAGATGTTAATTGGATTGGCTTGATAGCAGCCGAAGCCTTAAGTAAACTTACCGATGCAAGTGACACAGAACCCATGGTCACAGGGTAAAATGCGTATTTTACTCGTGGGTGACAGTTCCTCGATACAAATTGCACATACGGTATTCTTTGGATTTCCCTCTCTCATAGGTAACACGGGACAGATTTCGTTCAGTTTCTCAAACGATAAATGCCGAGGAGCGTTTCGCTGGCCGGATTCGCCCATAGGTCGCATTGCCAAGCCATTTTCAGCGGCTCTCAAGGAGTAATCTTCTCTCGCAGGCGGTAAACGTGATCTTCTAGCAGCACGACACCAACGTAATAGCATGACACCTAGTCCGGTGTGCGATGTAAATACCATTTTCTCGAAGCATGTTCATTCTTTAATACTTACCCACGATAAAAACTGCCGCGACTGCGATCATGTAGGCCAAATATCCACGGTCTCCTGAGAAAACTGCCCAGAAATCATCGTCTCCATTGTCAGCAGTCGAGCCATTGTTGTTGTTATCGCCGTCATCAAGACTGAAACTGGTTTCGCTGAAAAATGCCCGTATTTGGATATAACGCACTGTCTGATTGACTCCAGGCGTTGCGTCGTATTGTTGAATGTAATTATTCCTCAAGCGCTCGCCATATTGGTTGGGCCCAAATATGACCGCCATGAAGATACTGCCGAGATCCCCTTTAATGTCATTATCATGCATATTGTTTATATTTCTTTCGGCAGGAAGCGGCGAACTCCAGACGGGATATGACGAATTGGTTGTCAGCTCGTCTACAAGTTCGGTGCCATTGTAGCTAACGTTATTATAAATGAGGGCTGCGCCAATATCCAAATTATATTGTTCTGATAGCGTCTGAGTGTGGTTAATCTTATCTGACCAGGATTCGCATCGTCCGCCTCGCTGAATAAGCGCAATAGATGGCTGCGCCATCATTGATGGACTAGTCACCACTTGCCCGTTCAGGCTCTGAAGATCATCTATCGTTGTTCCGGGGCAACCATCGCCAAAATCCAGCACAAGTCTCTGTAAAATTATTCAGCAACGTTGTCAAAAAAATGCAGATGACCACAAGGTATAAAATATTCGTCATTACCTCATTGTATCCATAAATGTCTTTATCGCCAAAAACAGTCTGAAAGTCTTGGCTGTATACTTTGTAAGACGTTCCTGGAACATATGTTCCTGACTGGTTTGACTTTAGAATATCGTATTCGACAACAATTTGCCTATTATTGCACCCAAAACAAGACCAGGGAAAGCTCAGCCTTATTGCATTCCTTATGAACATTGTAATGGGTCACAAGCTTACCATATGAATGGGTTACTATTGCTGGCCTGGGCAGCGACATATTGCGGGAGCTTGAGCAGAGCTAAGAGACACAGCAAGAACTGGAAATACCAACCCAGCGAGATTTTGGGCCAGAATAAGGATTTACTCATCAGGTCATATAGGAATGTGAATGAGGACGTTCAAGACGAAAGAACAAAAGGGCGGAAGGAACAGTATGACCAGAATTCCGGGCAGCCACGAGGACCGGATTTTTGAACTCCAACGATCTTTATGGGCAGTAATCGGAGGTGTCCATTTGTCTACAGCGTAATCTCCTTTTTGGTCCAGAAATGCAAAGTAGAAAGGGCAGCCAGTAAATTATGCAAGGAGTTCAAAATGTCAGCCATACCTGCTTACTGTCATATGAATAGTCATAGAACAGTACTTGTTTCATCATCATCGTTCGTTTACCGAAATTTATGGTGTACACTTTAGGGTTATATTATTTCCCTGCGACTTCGGATAATAAGATGGAAGCCCGATGGAAAATATATATGCAGACAGATTCTCTCGCCTGAGTGAATATTATCCGGATGCCTTGGCGTCCTTCTTCGGAGGCGCGCTGTTTGCCGCAGCCTCCCCGCCGCTAAGGCAACGTAGCAGTGAGAGGAGGATTACAGTTGTTAGACAATATATTACATCCATAAGGAATGGTTGCAGCATTATGTTCAGTACAGTAACGTAATCTGAAAGCCCCAGAAAAGCTGTGTGAACTTTCGATGGTAGCAGAAAGTTACGGTTATCGTTTGAACTACAGCTTTTTCAAAAACTGTTGGCGCATTAATCCACAAAGTAAAATTGCACATTTATCGATTTATTTTATAACAAAACATCACGAGAATGTGCCAAATCGGCAACGCAACAGCGGATCTTTTGCTTTTTTTATCGTATTCCAGTCGATAGAATATTTATTCACATTTAGGACATTTTGGTGACGGCATTGTT